>NW_006408831.1:3100192-3101852 GCF_000296735.1 Chrysochloris asiatica
AAAAAAAAAAGTGCTGAAGTTTCTAATTTTTAAGTGTTGAAACTCTTCATAGTCTTTGCTTACAATATATTCCTGACATCATCCCTTACTTCTTACCTACCGAGCATTTACTGAGGGTTGTTGTTGTTGTTGTTGTTGTTGTTGTTATGTGCCGTGGAGTCGGTTCCGCCTCATAGTGACCTGATTTAGTGTTCTTGATTTTGAAGATTTGTGGATTGATAGCTAGTTGGCAACATTTCTTCTAAGAAATATATCTGGGTTTCTTTTTTAATAGCTTTATTGAGCTATAATTCATATGTTGTTGTGTTGTGAAGAGCCATTGAGTCGGGTCCAACCCATATTGACCCTGTATAGGGTTTCTGCCAACCTTACAGTTCAAACAGCTGCACAGTCTGGCGCATTAACCCACAGCGCCATACCAGGATACAATTAATCCACTTAAAAGGTGCAATTCAGTAGTTTGTAGGACAGTAGATTCACATACAAACATCACTTCAAATAATTTGAGAACATTTTAGCTCCCTAAACAGTAACCCTATACTATTTAGCAGCCACTTCCATTGTCCCCCAATCTCGCCAGCCCTAGATAGCCACTAACATGCTTTCTGGACATTTTTTAATAAGTGAAATAATACAATATATATAGTACTTTATAAGTGATCTCTTTCAGTTAGCATAAAGTATTTAAGAATCTTTCCTACTGTAGAATGTATCAGTACTTCATTTCTTTTTATGTTGATATAATATTCTATTGTATGGTTATATCATTTTATCTGTTCATGTCTTGATGTAGATTTGAAATGTTTCTACATTTTGGCTATTGGGAATAATGCTGCTGTGAATGTTTGCACATTTGTTTCTGGGCAGATTTGTACGTATAACTAGGAGTGGAAGAGGTAAGTCACGTGGTTCCTGCCATACTCATGTAGGATTGCGCCTTAACAAGATGGACTGACGGAGTGACTGCAGCAATAGGCTCAAACACTGCGAGAATTGTGAGGATGGTGCAGGATCGGGCACGGTTTTGTTCTCTTTGTACATAGACAGGGTTGTTAAGAGTGAGCTGCCACCACCTCAAAGGCTCCCAAGAGCATCAGCAACAATAGGGCTACTGCCAAGCAGTTTTCTAAAGCAACTGCACCCTCTAATATTCTTAATCAGCAGTATACGAGGCTTCCACCAGTACTTGCCTGTCTTTTTTTATTTGAGCCATCTTAATGGGTGTAAAGTGTTATCTCATGGCAGTTTTGATACAAATTTCCATAATGATTAATAACATCTTTTCATGTGCTTATTTATAACATGCATATTTTATTTGGGAGATGTCTGTTCAGATCCTTTGTCCATTTTTAATAGTTTCATTTGTCCTTCTGCTAATGAATTTAAAGAGTTTTCAATATAGATCCAAGTCACTGAACACATAAATAATTTAAACAGATTTTCTCCAATTCTGTGGACTGTCTTCACTTACTTGATGCTTGTAGCACAAAATCTTTAATTTTGATGGAGTTCAATTTAACATTTTTTTTCTTTGTGCTCATAATCTAAATCCCACCACTCGTCTGTCAGTTTGTCGTACTGTGGTAACTTGTGAGTTGCTATGATTCTGGAAGCTATGCCACCAGTATTTTAAATACCAGCAGGGTCACCCATGGTGGAC
>NW_006408831.1:3102497-3103006 GCF_000296735.1 Chrysochloris asiatica
AATCAAGATGTATTGATCATTACTGGTGACTGGAAGGCAAAGGTTGGGAGCAAAGAAGAAGAATCAGTAGTTGGACCTTGATTAACTTCTAGTTAAATTTTTTATATGGTGTCATGGACTAGCTATCTAATGTAAGGTTACTTTACTGTTTTAAACTTTCTTAAGGACTTACTATAAATGTATGAAGTTTTGATCTGAGATTTTCTGATCCTTTTTTTCCCTCTACTGATGGCTTTAAGAAGTCCTTTCCCAACAGTACTCTCTCATTAGATTTATTAGCTGCTTTGGTCTTCATGTAGTTCACACAGCTCAAAAGTGTTACAGAATAGAAGGTGAAATTTGGATTAGCAAAATCCCATGGCATTGGCCAGTGAACCATCTCATTGTTTTCCTCAATGGACCATTTAGCTTCTGTTATTTGGGCCAGATGATTAATCTGAGTGAAGCCAATGACATAATTTGAAAAACAAGCATAACATTTGTCAGTCTTTATCTGTTATCATACTTGC
>NW_006408831.1:3103776-3104783 GCF_000296735.1 Chrysochloris asiatica
TTCTTAATCCACCCCTCATTTTATAGGTTGGTAAAGTCAGGCTCAGAGGTTGATTTTTTTTCTATGTTTACTTAAGGATGACAGCACTTGGCCCAGAACTACTTCATGGAATGACTGTGATAAAAGCGATGTGGGATGGTAGCTTACCACACCTGCTCAAGTTGCCACTGGTAATTATGAAAAAAAACGGAACAAGGAAAGAAACATTTTTCACTGTCCTTTGACTCTAAGACGAGAAACTAGATTTGCATTTTTTCTTTATTGTTTAAATTCGTTACATATAGCATTACCTGGAAAAAGTCCTCATCCAGTTATATTTGTTATAGTTACAAATTATGGCTTGTCTCCAAAGAATTCTTCATCTAGAATCTAGAGTATACTAGATGGTGATTTATGTGGGGACATATAATGCTAGTATTTACATGGTGGTTTACTTTCAAGTTGGACTGTTTTTCATAATCCGACTTACAAAGAAACACACAAATGTGGAATTAAACAAATGTAAGCCTGAAGACATTGGCAAAAACAAGACTCCAAGAATTGATGGAATACAAATTGAAATCTTTTGACAAACTAATGAAGCATTCTTGTCATCTATGACAAGAAATGTGGAAGACAGCTACCTGGACAACCGATTGGAAGAGATCCATATTTGTAAACAATTTTAAAGAGAAGTGACCCAAAGGAATACAGAAAACATCAAACAATTGACATTAGTATCAAATGCAAATAAAATTTCACTGAAAATTATTTCAAAAGCAGCTACAACAGAATAACATAGAATGTGGAATATCACTGCTGATGTCAGATGAATCTTGACTGAAAGCAGAGAAAGCCAGAAATATGTTTGGTGGTGGTGGTGGTGTGCCATGGACTTGGTTCTGACTCATAGCGACCCTGTACATGGTCTCCAAGGCTGTGTATGTTTATGAGCAGAAAGCCTCATCTTTCTCTCACAGAACAGCTGGTAGTTTCAAACTGCTGACCTTGACATTAGCAGCCCAATT
>NW_006408831.1:3105908-3108812 GCF_000296735.1 Chrysochloris asiatica
CACGAGTTAGAATGAGTTGTACACAGGGTCACTATGAGCTGGAATTGACTCGAGGGCACCCAGCAACCACCTTTCAGAAGAAACAAACCATATTTCCCGCCAACATTTTTGAATCATTAGTAAGCAGTTCAGCCTATGTCTTTTGCAAACTTTTCTGATTCTGGTGAGTTCTAATTTTAGTTATGAGATATGGTAGCATAATGGTTATGAGTCATGCTGCGAATCTCAATGCCAGCAGTTCAAAACTAACAGCAGTTACACAGGAGAAAGAAGAAACTTCCTGCTCCCGTGAAGACGTACACCTCGGAAACCCTATATAAGGTCATTATGAGTCGGACCTGACTCCACAGCCACCATTTTTAGAATTACTAGTGGAAAGAATCCAGAAAGACATTTTAGAATACTAGCGTTACATTTGTCTCACATAAAAAAAACAAAAACCTTTAGCAATCATCTTGACCTTTAAAAGACCACAGCTTCTTCTTCTGGAAAAAGGAACCATGCCATTTACCAAGAAGAATCATTGTGTAAGTAAATGCTGGATAATAGGCATTAAATGATAATTTATCACTTAAATCTTGTTCAGCTTTGTTATCTTCTCCCAACTTAGTAACCATACCTTTCTCAACTTTACTAACATGTATTTAAATTAATTTGAAACATTAATTCTGGGATAATTTAGAGATCAATTTTTTACCTTCCTCAAATCTACTTAATTGTTGGCTTGGCATGCCTGGATGTCCAGGACTGATTTGCCATCTAACTCCACATTAGTAGAGATTGCAGATTGACGGGAAGTGAACTGAGGCAATGATTTTGTAAGATTACCAGTTAACTTTCAGCCTGGATTAATTGTTTTTTAATTTAGAAGGAAGCAAATGTATTCTAGCTATTGTAGCTGAAAGTAGAGAACTAGAAGAATGATTTCATTTTGGGGCTTTTTAGAAATAAGCTGTACCTTTTATATGGTTTTTTAGAAATTAAGATGAATTTCGGGATGTTCAAGATAATTGGATGTATGAATTTGCAAAATTAAAGTTGGAACTCACTATACTACTGCAGCATACAGAGGATAACTTTGATGGCATGAACAGTAGCTATGTAACATGCATTTTTCATCTCCTTTTAAAATTAATTTTGTTCAGAATTATAAAGCATTTTCATAGTTCCCAAAACTATAAAACCAGATACATTCAGAGAAGTCTAGTTGTCAAAAATCTATCCTCTGTCTTCACTGTTCCCTTGTCTCCCTATAAAACGCAATAATCCACAGCTGTCATGGAAATTCCAACTCAGGGTGATTCGACAGGACAGAGCAGAACTGCCCCCTGGCGTTTCCAAGCTACGAATCTCTATGTAAACAGACTCTACCATATCTTTCGTGTGTGGAGCAGCTGGTTACTTGAACCACTGATGTTTCAGTTAGCAGCCAAGCACTTTAATCACTGCCCCACCAGGGCTCCTCCTTTCTCCATAGGCAAACAATTTTATTATTCTTCCTTTTTAAAAACACACACATACACATTCATTTTTATTTTCCATCTTGCATGAAACATTAACATCTTAAATTGCATTGTTCTGGTGTGGTGCTACAGGATTATCACTAGACTGCGAACCACAAGGTTGGCAGTTCAAACCTACCAGCTGCTCCTCAGAAACCCTACAGAGGATCACTATGTGTCAGAACCGACTTGACAGCACTTACCAGTAACAATGTAATGGATGGAACTGTGGTTGCCTTTGCAGGGTCAGACCAAATGATTACACAGGCTGAATGTTCCCCATTCTTGTTCTAAACCTTACTTTTTTTCACTCACTCCATAACTGTGTATACATTTTCCTTCCATTGGTTAATAGTATTTTGTTTTTGTTAAGTGCCGTCAAGTCTGTTCCAACTCACAGCGACCCTGTATAGGGTTTCCAAGAGGTATCTGGTGGGTTTGAACTGCTGACCTGTAGTTCACAGTCCAATGCAGATACTACACGCAACAACAGGAGTCCTAACAGTATTTGCCTCTATTTATTTTTTTCCTGCTCCTCCCCAACCCCTCACCCACACTGTAACCACCAGAGAATGTTCTAGTTCTTGTTCAGTGCTTTCAAGTAAGTGCCTACTCATAGAAACCCTATGTACAACAGAAAGAAACACCGCCCAGTCCTGGGCCAACCTCATAATAGTTGCTATGCCTGAGCCCACCGCTGCCACCACCATGCCAATCCATCTTGTTGGGGTCTTCTTCTTTTTCTCCAACCCTCAACTTTACCAAAAGTGATATATCCTTCTCCAGAGACTGGTCACTCCTAATAATATGTCCAAAGTATAAGAGAAGAAGTCTGGCCAATCTGGCTTCCAAGGAGTACTCTGGCTGTACTTCTTCCAACACAGATTTGTTTGGGGTTTTTTGGCAGCCCATGATACTTTCAATATTTTCCTCCAACACCATAACTCAAATGCATCAACTCTTCTACAGTCTTCCTTATTCACTGTCCAACTTTCACATTTATATGAGGTTACACAAAATACCATGGCTTAGGTCAGGCGCACCTTAGTCCTCAAACTGACATCATTGTTCTTCAACATTTAAAGAGCTCTTGTGCAGCAGATTTGCCCAACGCAATACATCATTTGACTTCTGTACTGCTGCTTCCATGAGTGTTGATGGTTGATCCTAGCTAAATGAAGTCTTTGACAACTTCAATCTTTTCTCTATTTATATGAATGTTACTTAACTGGTCCAATGGTGAGTTCTGTTTTTTCTACATTGAAATGCAACCCATACCGGAGGCTGTGGACTTTGATATTCATCAGTAAGAATTTTAAGTTCTCTTCACTTTCAGCAAGCAAAGCTGTTGTTGTTGTTGCCAGGTGCCATCGAGTCGGAACCGACTCATAGCGACCCCATG
>NW_006408831.1:3109837-3111293 GCF_000296735.1 Chrysochloris asiatica
GACAATCTCTTTGATATCTCAAGCGAGTAAAGCAAAGCTGTATCATCTGCCTACTGTAGGTTGTTAATGAGTCTTACTCCAATCCTAATGCCACATTTTTCTTCACAAAATCCAGCACTCATACTTCCCTTCAACCTTCTGTAAATTAAACTTAGTAAGAAAATTAAACCTAAATCATTCTTCCTAAGATTTGATTCTAAACCAATGGCCATTAGTGTTGGCCTTCTCTGAGCACATTCTATTTTGCTCAAGCCACTCTTCAAAGATGCACTTTTTCTACCACCATGTGATTTGACCAGCTTATCATGGAATTATCACCTAGGAACTGTCCACTAATTACATTAATCCAGCACATAACTATATCACACTGGTGGCTCTTACCAAGAAAATAGCCAATATAATGTTCCTGAATTTGTATTCATGTATTCAGTGTTAATATATGTTAACTGTCTGCTAGATTTTTTGTTTTTGTTTTTGTTTTTTCACTAGTATCAGCACAAGAAGAACTTACTTGCACAATTTTCCAATTATGATTGCTAGTAGGTCTTTGGGACCAAAATAGAACTGTGTTCAAAGATCAGTTTTGTCATGTAATAGATGTGCGAGATACCCCACCCACTTGCAGTCTCCTACTGTACATGCTTGACAACATCCCCTGGGTATAGGAGATGCTGAACACAGACAATAGATTTTCTCAATGTATGAAGGATTTGATGCGTACCACCCTCTCAATCCATCCTAAGTAAAGAAGACTTTCAGGGTATGCTGGGAACTCTGACCATATTAACAATAAATTATTGCTAAACAAACAGATATTTCAAAGTGAAAGGAAGCTTCCAGACCCCTAACTTTCAATGGGGTAAGAAGCAAACTGAAAGTGCTATTCAGCTTCAAACAAGGGACATTTCTAATGGGGGAAAAGGAAGCCAAAAGCAGAAGAAAAGAGTAGATTAGGGAACTATTTTCAGGTAGCAGAAATTGGCCTTAATCAAGAAATTTCACAACTCCTAGAGTATCATGACATTCCAGGTTGGATTTCAGAATTGCTATGGATCAGAAACTGCTACATTCTGAATGAGAGGATCCTTTGAGGTTATCCTGTATCAGTCTCACAATTTTATGTTGACTGCAACTTTTTAGTTATGTAAAATGTGTATCCAAAAAGGACCATACCACCAAAAATACATATAAAACTTCAACAACTTTACTTCAAAAATATAACCCAATCATAAATATGCAAAACACTTGAATACACATTTCACCAAAGATGCTCCCATCATGATCCATCAGAGATATGCAAATTAAAACCACAATGAAATACCATTACACACCCACCAAGAGAGCTAAGTAGTCCTGCTACGGCATTATAGGAACTGTTAACCTCAAAGTTGGCAGTTGGTGTTGGTAAGTGCCACTGAGTCAGTTCTGACCCATAGGGACCCTGTACAGGGTTTCC
>NW_006408831.1:3112003-3125629 GCF_000296735.1 Chrysochloris asiatica
GGTCTGAACCACCAACCTTAAGGTTAACAGCCCAGTGCTTATCCTACAGCGCCACTCCAATATGACTCAGCAATTCCACTCTTAGGTCTACACCCAAAGGATGTTGATACTAGTGTTCACTGCAGCACCACCCACAATAGCCAAGAGGTAAAAGCAAACCAAATGCCCATCAACAGATGAGTCAATCAATAAAATGTGGTCTGTAGCTACAACAGAATCCTACTCAGACAGGAGAAATGAAATCGTGATACATGCCGTAGTATGGAGGAAGCATGAAGACATTATTCTGAGGACAATAAATCAGTAACAAAAGGACAAATATTGTCTCACTTCATTTGTATAAGGAGTCCTGGTGTGGTACTGTAAGATAAGCATTGGACCACAAAGTCTGTTTGAGCTGCAAGGTAGGCGGTTCAAACCCACCCGCTCCTTGGAAACACTATTTGTTATTGTTGTTAAGTGCTGTCAAGTCGGTTCTGGTTCCTACACATAGAGAGCCTTTATAGGTTTTCTGAGGAGCAGCTGGCGAACTTGAACCGCTGACCTTGCAGTTCAAACCGACTTTGCAGTCCAGTGCATTAATCTACAGCACCACACCAGGACTCCATACAGGAAACCCTATACAGGGTCACTGTTGGTCAGAACTGGCGCGTTGGCACTTCAGAATAACAATAACAACATTAATATAAAATGGTAAGAAAAGGCAAATGAATATAAAGACCACAGGTGGAAAGGAATAGGGAAGGTGGATTAAGGGTGATGGAAAAGGGCACTGATGAATGCAGGGTTGCAAGCTAATGACTGTGTGGCTGTCAAGAAGTTATATACCTATGAAAAAATGGAATTGGCAAAAGTCGTATGATAGCTCTCTCTTCCGGTCCCTGGTACACCGGGAGCTGTGGGCGTCGGTGTAAACATGGCCAAGTCCAAAAACCACACCACGCACAATCAATCCCAAAAACGGCACAGAAATGGTATCAAGAAACCCTGATCACAATGATATGAGTCTCTCAAGGGGGTAGACTCCAAGTTTCTGAGGAACATGCGCTTTGCCAAGAAGCACAACAAGAAGGGCCTGATGATGATGCAGGCCAACAATGCCAAGGCCATGGATGCACGTGCCGAGGCTGTCAGGGCTCTTGTAAAGCCCAAGGCGGTCAAGCCTAAGATCCCAAGCTTGTGGTGTCAACCACAAGTTCAGTCAACTGGCCTACACTGAATCTCATTCCAAGCAGGGGAAGCATGCTCAGGCATGCATTGCCAAGGGTCTGAGGCTCTGTGGGCCAAAGTCCAAGGCCAGTGCTCAGAGTAAGGCTGAAGCTTCAACCAAGGCCTCAACTCCAGCTCCAGTCAAGGCCTCAACTCCAGCCCGAGCCAAGGCCCCAAGTCAGGTTCCCAAAGATGCCAAAGCCCCCACAAAGATGGAATAGAGTTCTCCGTCTGAGGACAGAGGGACTGGCATGACCCTGTGGGCTACCATCTGCATGGAGCTGGTGTCCTCCTGTGCTATTTGTACAAACAAACCTGAGGCAGGGGGGAAAAAGTCATAAGGAGCTCTGGTAGCGTAGTTGTTACGAATCGGGCTGTGAACCTCAACGTCAGCACTTCAAAACTACCAGCTGTTCCTCAGGAGAAAAATGAGGCTTTCTGATCCCGTAAAGATTTACAGCCTCGGAAACCCTGTGCAGGGTCACTATGAGTCGGAACTGACTCCACAGTACTTAATAACAACAATGATAGATGTATCAACAACAATGACCAAAAAAAAAAAAAAATTACTTGCTGAGGTTACTTGGGTATAACTAAACACCTCATGGGATTTGGTTCTCTAGTTTGAAGGTATAGGGTCCTGGTTTCATGGGACATCCCAGTTAACTGGACTAACAAAGTATTTAATGTTTACATGCTCCTACTTCATTGCATAGTGTCTGGGGGCTTAAAAGATGGCAAGCTGAACATCCAAGGCACAACATCGGTCTCTACCTCGAACAACATAGGAAGAAGGAGAGTCAGGAATAAGAGGAGAATATGGAATGTGTGACTCTGATACCTTGAATTTACTGGATATGGCTTTTCTATCCAATGCCTTCTTAATCTCCACCAAGTGATTGGGTGGGACTATGCAAATAAGTATATAGGACTATAAGGCTGGGATTGGTTAGCTTTGTCTTCCAGCTAGGTTTAGAAAGAACCAGATCAGAAGCGGAGAAAGAAGATCCCAGTATCATCAAAAAGGCAGACAATGTGTGGAGTGTGAGAGTCCACCTAGAAAAGCAGCAACAGCAGAGGTGGCAACATGGAAAAACAAAACCGTTGCAGGCTCTAGGCCCATGGACTGGGGTAGAGGCCAGGAAATCACATAGCTGAGCAGCTGAAGACAAGAGCGAGGCATGTCTGCAGTACGGCAGAGAAGAGGCATTCCTACTCGAGAACTGATGCATCCCGACTTGTTTTTTTGATCCTGTTCACTTTCCTGGTAAGTGCCATAATCATGAGTATTGTTCTGAGTTCTGTGTGGCCATTGCAATGGATTATTGAACCCAGATGTGAAGCAGAGTGCTGTGGGAGGGACGGTTGGTGTCCAAATAGCATAAAGAAGGTTGTAGTGTGGAAGCATGTCCAACTTCTACTCCACAGGAATCAGCCTTGAGCTGATTCTGAATCTGATTCTCTGTCCCTCTTATGAAGCCAGGCGAAATCAGGCCCCAGATGGTAGTTGCTGTAGCTAATTGCCTCTGTGAACAACTGCCTCTTTTGCCGTAAGACGTGAAAAACTAGATGATGCCCAGCTACCATTATTGAACATTTTGATCAAAGATTCCACAGAAGAATTCTGATCAAAAGGGGGAAATGCAGGACAGAATTTCAAATTCTCATTAACTCTAGACTTTCTTGAGCTATGGAAGATCGATGACCCTCTTCCCACTTTTGCCTGAGATCATCTTTAAACCATAATCCAAAAATAACCCCTTGAGTCTTAAAACTAAACAATAGCTTAGCTAGTTAAAAAGGTCACCTTGAGTATTATACTTTTTAAAGAACTGGGATAATGCACCAGACTGCAAGGTCAGTTTGAACCAAAAGGTTGGTGGTTCAAATTCACCAGCCACTCCTTGGAAACCCTATGCAGGCTTGCTATGAGTCGGAACCAACTCCATGGTCCTTAACAACAGTAATGTAGGTATTTCTGTAACATCTACTTAACAACAGCAACTCAAAAGATAGATGGAACCTTAAGGGACAATGAGCTCATGTTAATGAGGGAGCAATTAACTCAGAAAAGGAGAGCGAGAATGGCTACACAACTCAAAAATCATAATCAATATCATCAAGTTGTACATGTAGAATCCGTTTCATTGGTTTATGTTTTACTGGATATGTTCTCAACAACAAAATACATAGAATTTTTAAAGGAAAGTAAAAGGGAAGAGGGAAACTGTATCAGATGACTCTCAATTGCATAAGAACTAAGGCAGACTGTGAGGTCCTGGATCTCAAGTTTGATGTCTCAAAAGAGATGAGACTGTCAGGAACCTCAGGAAGAGATGATTTTTCACATGAGGAGGACTGTAAAATAATTACAGCAAGAGGGCAGGCTGTGGTGTATTAAAAATAGTCACAAAGTTTCTACAAGCCCTCACCATCAAGAAAACCAAATCCAGTTTCCACTGAGGTGATTCCAACTCCTGGCAACCACCATGAGTGTCAGAGTGGAACTGGGCTCCACTGCACTTTCAATGAGGGATTCTTCTAGTAAGTCATCAGGCCTTTCCTCAGAGGTGCCCCTAGGTGGACCTGAATATCCAACTTTTCATTAACGGTCTGCATCATCTAAAACTCTTCCAATTTAGAATTGGAGTCTAACCCTTTCGACCCCTTTTTCAATCTGAACTGGCCTTTGACCAACAGAATGTAGCAGCAGTGACAAAGGACTCTAGAAGCCTTATGGCTTTGACTCTTGCCCTCTTGCCACTGCCACCACTATGGGGAAAGTCTGGACTATTCCCAGGGGACACCATTCATCTGTCAGTCTGTTGTCGTGAGGCGGCTAGGATTTTGCTGTGATGCCAGAGGGTTTTTTTAAATACCAGCGGGGTCACCAGTGATGGACAGATTTCAGTGGAATGTTCAGACTAAGGCAGACTACTTAAAAAGGTCTGGCGATCTACCTCTGAAATTTCGTCACTGAAAACTTTATGGCTCACTAAAGCTAAAGAACACTGTCCAGCTGGCTTGTTTTGGACATGTCATCAGGAGTATCAACTGATAGAGGAGGACATTATATTTGATGACATAGAGAAGCCAACAAGGGCATGGAATACCACTGGCACAACAATGGATATGCCAGCAAACTAATTAGATATTATTGTTGTTGTTGTTATGTGCCGTGGAGTCGGTTCCGACTAATAGCGACCCTGTACAGGGTTTCCGAGGCTGTAAATCTTTACGGGAGCAGAAAGCCTCATCTTTCTCCTGCGGAACAGCTGGTAGTTTCGAACTGCTGACCATGAGGTTCACAGCCCGATTTGTAACCACTACGCTACCAGAGCTCCTTTAGATATTAATAAGCACAAGAATATTAGAAAGCATGAGATTTTCATACTACTTACGAAATTTTTCTCTCCTATGAACAAACTGTATTCCTTCTGGCACTTAATCACTCATTCTTATACTGACTTGTAAGAGCCTGAATCATTGACCTTTGCTGCTTTTTGAACTTCTTGTCTTTCACTTTCCAAGTAGTTTGTTCATGTTAGACTAAATCTTTAAGGACAGAGATGTATCTTCAGTATCTGTTGAATGAATGAATGAACAGAACAAGGATATGCAATAATAGCTCAATAGATGTATATTGTCTATGTTGTTGTTGTTAAGTGCTGTAGAGTCGATTCCAACCCATAGCGACCCTGTATAGGGTTTCTGAGGAGTGACTGGTAGGTTTGAACAGCTGACCTTGTGGTTAGCTGTCGATATTTATCCTACAGCGTCATTAGTAAACATGTTGTTGTTGTTAAGTGCTATCGAGTCAGTTCTAACCCAAAGCGGCCCTCTATAGTGTTTCCAAGCAGTGGCTGGTGAGACTGAACCACCGACCTTACAGTCCAAACTGACTTTGCACCCAGCACATTAATCCACAGCACCACACCAGGACTTCACAAGTCACAGAGAATATATTTTCTATGAAAACTGTACTTAGAAATTATTTTCATAACATGGTTCAAATGAAGACGCTTGCAAAAGTATTCCTTACATAAAAGTAAAGGAAAAGAGATGGTAAGGATCAAAAGGAACATGGAAACCAAGTAGGAATTAAAGAAGAAATTAGGACGTTACCTTATGTATTTTGATAAGAACTTTATTTTTTATCATTTCAAATATTTAAATACTGAAAAGAGAGATGATTATTAGCTAAGACAAATATTAGTCTAGAAACTTTCAGACTTAAGTAGAAAGGATCAGAAATTAATAGTACATGAACATAGAAAGACACCAAAAGTAGCACGAGGAAGAGGCATATACATACATATATTGTTGTTGTTAAGTGCCATTGAGACAGTTCTGATTCATAGCAATACTATATAAGGTTTCTAAGAAGCAGCTGGTGAGCGTGAACCACCGACCCTGCAGTTCAAACCAACCTTGCAGTCCAGCACATTAACCCACAGCACCACACCAGGACTCCGATTACTCCTATATACATATATACATATGTTGTCTTTGTTAAGTGCTGTCAAGTCAATTCTGACTCACAGAGACCCTGTATAGGGTTTCCGAGGAGCAGCTGGTGAGTTTGAACTGCCGACCGCGTGGTTCAAACCAACTTTGCAATACAGTGCTTTTATCCCACAGTGCCATACCAGGACTTCTAGATATATAGACACATAAAATAAAAGCTTTACTTTGAGAATAGAAAGGGCAACTGGCCATAAATGGAAGAGCTGTGACAATCACCAAAACACTTGAACAATCAAGTCTTTTTAAGAACTAAAGTCTTCATCCCCTGAAGAACTGTTTGAACTTGAAAAATCATTGTCCTCTGATGCTTCCACTTACAAAGAACAGAAAAGGTATAGCACTTTATGCCACATGGGATGAGTATGTAAAACTACTTGGGGTTTAGAATTACTACAGCAACTACGTAATTCCGTGATGTTGTTTATTCAGCAACTGACAGTTTGACTGTTTATTTTCTATTTGGTCATTCTATTTCAAGGCTCATTTCATGTAGCCAGTTCATTTGCCATGGCAAGACATTGTCTTCTTAGCCCAGACTAAGCCTTTTTGTGACGTCTTCATTCATAAGGTTGTCACTGAATTATGTAGATTAGGAAAAGCTAGCAGGTTCCTAATTTTATACTTTCAAAATATCTTAAAATAACACCATTTGGCAATTTATGAAATGTTTCCTTAAAATGTTTCCTTACAATACTGAAACAGAACTTGTGAGGTTAAAATACTCTCAAAGTGCATCATCTCTAAAATCCAGAAAGTTCCAGGCCAGCTGTACAGAAATGTTTTTAAGCGACATTACAGGTAATGAAATGGTTACGAAGTCGATTCTACATTTCTACTTACGTGGTCTGTGGTCACCAGGATCATTTCATTAAAATAATCTTCCCGGAAATTACCAAGCTAATTTCAAAACAGAGTTTTTTTCCTCTTCCAGGATTCTGAATAAGAGCTAAAGCAGGTGTAAAACTTAGATATGCGAACTCAACCAACCGGAAGTAACACTGTGTGACCACAAATTAAAGTTACTATTGCTTATATGCAGGAGAGATTAAGAAACCACCAACTTCAACCAACAGTTGGAAACAAATTACACGTGCTAAGCAACAACGCAGATTAGGAAACCGGTAGTACTTTTAGAGAGATATTTATTTGATGTTGCATGCAGACAATCAACATTTCAGTCGCCTTCTTGGGCCAGTATCTATGCCAAGCTCTTTCGAAACTGGGTTTGATAAAGTCGACTCCAAGAAGGAAAGCAGCTCATATGGCAAAATGGTATCCTCATACAGCCAGGAAAACCGGTGACGCACTAGGAGCTTGGAAAATATCCCTTCGTTTACCTTGCTAGTAGCAGAGAGGTAGGAAAATGTCGTCCACGTGCACTATTGTTTTCCAGATACGTTTATTTCTTTTTAACTTAGTATGCTTTGAAACCAGTACCCTTAATCTCAGGCCAACGGGGGGGATGGCAGCGCCACTGGTGGTATCTGGGCGCAACACAAGTTTAATAAATAAAAACACAATATTTTTCTTTCTTTCTTTCTTTCTTTTGCAGCGTACTGAATGCCCTCACTTCTCTCCTCCTCCACACCTCTGCCATCACCCCACGCAGCCGCCGCCGCCTCGGGTCCCCATGACAACCCCACCCTAGCCGGGCACCCACCCCCGCCGATGCCCGGCCCCGCCCGGCCTGCCTGCCACACTTGCCGGGCAGGTGACGGCTCCCAGGGGTGGCTGCAGCCGGCCAGGACCCCTCCTAGCCGGGCACGAACCTCCCGGCCTGGCAGGTGGGGAGGGGCGGAGGAGGTGCCATCTCGACCCCCCAGAGCAGTGATGCGGTGGCCGGGCGCCACCTGGCCCTGGGATGCGGCGGCCCCCAGCCCCTCTCGGGACGGCTGAGAGGGGCGGAAGGGCGGGCGCAGTGGCCGCGACCGAACTTGTCTGTTTTCACCAACAAGGACGCGTCGCGGCGTAGGGGGATGCGCGCTCACCTTGAAGGGGTTGTTGAGATCCGGGTCCGCAAAAGGGTTACTGTCGAAATCCGACATCTCGGCGGCGCTCGGCGTCTCCCACCAGACCCAGGCGCAGACCGAGAGACGAGGCGAGGCCGCCGCCCCCTTGCGCACTCACGTCGCCGCCGCGGCCGCCGAACAGATCCGGGTGCAGCTTGCGAGGCCACCCAGCCGGCCGCGCCACTGAGCATGCCCGGTGCGGCGGGCTCCCAGCTGGCACCGCCGCTCCTGTTCGCCGTCCCGTTTTTCCCGACTGGAATCCAGCACTCCGGAATTTGGCTTAGACCGAGTGGGATCAGGGACGGAGGGAGCCGGGCGGGAGAGCCGGGTGAGCGCTCCTACACCGCGAGCACCTGACTGTGGCTTCGATTGTCTTGATGGAGACTTAAAATTGGCCCCTCGAAACAGAGCGTGATTTAGGGAGGAGCTGGTGTTTGCGGAAACCACGTACACATTTGGCCCAGGTGGGAGGGCCGCCGGGACGCAGGGTGCACACCTGGGGTGGGGTCTCTGGGCACGGAGCTGTGGAGGCGAGGAGAAACCTCCGCACCTGTCTCCAGTGAGAAAGGCCGGTGGGACCCGGCCCTCGCTAATGAATTTTGCACAACCCTGACCCCAGCTGGGAATCCCAGCCTCCTGTCTTCCTGCACCTCCGACTCCAGGTTGCTACTAAATTATGGAGACGTGCCTGGGCGCTGCCAAATCTGACTCCTTCCACGGAGGTTTGGTAAAGAGTTAAAGATTGGGTACCAAGGTTCAGCTCCTGCTCCCATCCTCCCGAATCTGCAAAAAGCCTACTTATTCGGAAATGATATGGGGTGGGCGTGACGGTGGCGCAGGTCTAGCGATCGAGTCACTCAAGTTTATGTTGGTGGATAACAGAAAGAAGATCCCCAATTTTGGTTTACGTTCAGGCATTTGAGTACGAATTATACTACGCTAGTTTTTCCTTCTCTGTATCTAGCACCGTCCTGGTGTGACGCTGTAGGATCATCCCTGGACTGCTAACTGCAAGGTGGCAGTTCAAGTTCTCCAGCCCCTCTTCGGAAACGCTACGTGGGGACGTTATGAGTCGAACGACTGGATGGCACTTAACCCAGCACCAGGGATGACATTACTGAAAAACATATTCGTAAGGAATGTAACTGTAACATTCCTAAATCCCCTCCTTTCCCCACTTTATTTTCCTTCTGCCATAACAGAAAAGCACTTAGCAGGACCAGCTGTAAACAGCCAGAATTATTTTGATTTGGTGGTGTCTAGAAATTGGAGTCTTCACTTTCAGCAAGCAAAGTTGTATCATCTGCATATAAAACTTATTGATGAAGACCAAAGACCACAGCTTTCCGTATGGATTACATGTCAATGTAAAGAAAACAAAAATCCTCACTACTGGACCAATAAACAACATTCTTATCAACGGAGAAAAGATTGAAGTTGTCAAAGACTTCTTTCTTCTTGGATCAACCATCAACACTCATGGAAGCAGCAATCAAGAAATCAGATGACATATTGCATTAGGCAAATCTGCTGCACAAGACCTTTTCAAAGTGTTGAAGAGCATAGATGTCAGCTTGAGGACTAAGGTGCACCTGACCAAAGCCATGCTATTTTCAATATAACCTCATATGCATGTGAAAGCTGGACAGTGAATAAGGAAGACCATAGAAGAATTGATGCATTTGAATTATAGTGTTGGAGAATATTGAAAGTGCCATGGGCTGCCAAAAGAACCAACAGATCTGTATTGGAAGAAGTGCAGCCAGAGTGCTCCTTGGAGGTCAGGATGGCCAAACTTGGTCTCTCATACTTTGGACATATTGTAAGGAGGGACCAGTCACTGGAGAAGGATATCATGCTGGGTAAAGTCAGAAAAAAAGAGGAAGACCCCCCAGAGAGATGGATTGACAAAGTGAGCTCAAGCATGGCAACAATTGTAAGGTTGGCCCAGGTCCTGGCAGTGTTTTGTTCTGTAGTGCATAGGGTCATTATGAGTCGGTATCGACTCAATGGCACCTAACAACAACAGGAATTGGAGAGGAGTCTATTGTGGCTCTGTAGGATTAGCACCGGACTGTTAACCATAACGTAGGCTGTTCAAACTCACCAGCTGCTCCTTGGAAACCCTATACAGTTATGAGTTGGAAACAGTCTGGAGGGTACATAACAACAAACAGGAACTGGAAAAAAATGACACTGCATGCTCATATAAAGATTCAAAGTTTTACAAACTCTATATAGGATCTCTTTGGGTAGTGGTGACCTTTTTGAGGCTTTCACGATGCACTGGAAGACACTAGCCAGAAATGATAGAGGAAGAGCACATTTGCTGCAGTGTCTTTGATGAGACCTGAAGCAAACGCTTCCAAGCAGCTGAATAGGACATAAATGATTATGGCAGAATTGTAAGATCTTTAATATGAAAAAAAGCAAATGTCTATCAAGTCCATCACAGTAACCTCAGAAGCTGCTCTGTGCCTGGCTCATTGTTGTTAAGTACCATCAAGTCGGTCCTGACCCATAGTGACCCTATATAGGGTTTCCAGGGAGCAGCTGGCGAGCTTGAACCGCCAACCTTGCAGTTCAAACGGCTTTGCAGTCTGGCACATTAACCCACAGTGCCACACCAGGACTCCACCTGGCTCATTGCAAGTGTTTAATACAGAAAGTGGGTTAATATAGAAGTGGGTTCAAATCCCACTTCTGATACATCATGCTTGGCAAAGTGTAGGGTCAGTGAAAAAAACGGGAGGGAGACCCCCAACAAGATGGATTGGCACAGAGTCCGCAGCAATGTGGGCTCAAGAGTAGCAGCAATTGTAAGGATGGGGCAGGATTGGGCGGTGTTTGGTTCTATTGTGCATACAGTAACTATAGGTCAGCACCAACTCAACATCAGTTAATAACATGTAGAAAAGCATTCTGTGTGTATTTCAGATCTGTTCCTGTTGAGTTGATAACAACTCTGTGACCCTAAAGTTCAAAGTAAAACTTCCCCATAGTTTTAACAAGGCTGCCACATCTTTTTCTTGCTAAGTGGGCAGGTAGGTTCTAACCACCAAACTTAAGGTTAGCAGCCTAGCAGTTGATCAGAGAGCCAGCAGGACTCCTCTGCATGTATTTTTCTCAAGTTCCCTCAAGTGGGTCTAATTTATAGCCACCCTGTCTATATAGGGTTTCTGATGAGCAGCTGGTAGGTTTGAAGCACCAAACTTGTGGTTAACAGTCCGATGCTTATTCTACAACCCCTGCATGTATTATTATCTTGTTAAGTGCTGTGGAGTCTGTTACAACTCATACCGACCCTTAAAGGGTTTCCAAGGAGCACCTGGTAGGTTTGAACCACCAACCTTGTGATTAGCAGTCCAGTGCATTTTCTGCAGTGTCACACTATGTTGAATATCTGAATAAGGCAATGGGACACCCAGTCCCTTGTTCTTATTTCATAGTGGTGGTAGTGGTGGTTATGTGCCATGGAGTTAGTTCTGACTCATAGCAACCCTGCACTGGGTTTCCGAGGCTATAAGTCTTTACGGGAGCAGAAAACCTCATCTTTCTCCCACAGAACAGCTGGTAGTTTCGAACTGCTGACCTTGAGGTTAGCAGCCCGATTGTAACCACTACGCTACCAGAGCTCCTCTTATCTCTCCAGAGTTTCCCATTGCCCTGCTCATCTACAGCTCTCATCACTTTAGCCTTCACTCCCTCCACCTAGTTTCCTAATAAACCAGCAGCTGTTTATTATGCATCTACTGTATTCCAAGACAGTGAGGATCAGCTGAGCCTGCATTGTAGCGTGGAAAGTTCCAATGATGCTGTTTACAACTAATGATATACTCGTACCTAGAACAAAGATTTACAGACTAACTTGGAATACTTGTTAAAGATTCAGGTGCCTACCTCTCACCGAGATTCTGCTTCAAGGCATCTGAGGTAGGAAACACTAGATATGCATTTTTTAAATGTTGTTGTTGTTAGGTGCCACTCAATCTATTCCTACTAATAGTGACCCTGTGCACAACAGAATTAAGCACTAACTAGGGCACATAACAACAACAAGTCCTGTGCCAACCTCACAATCGTTGCTATGCTCAAACCCATTGCTGCTCCCAGTCCATCTCATTGGGGATCTTCCTTTTTTTTTTTGCTGACCCTCCATTTACCAACCATGATGTCCTTCACTTTTAGGACATACTGTCAGGACTGGTGCCTCCTGATAAGAGACAACAGGCTCAAGCGTAGCAACAATTGTGAGGTTGGCACAGGACTAGGCAGTGTTGCTTTCTGTTATGCATGAGATCACTATGAGTCACTACCGACTCAACGGCAGTTAACAACAACAACAAGTGTGAGGGACATAGTCTCACCATCCTGGCTTCTAGAAAGCATTCTGGCTTTTTTGTTTGTTGGTTTTTCTGGCAGTTCATGATTCTTTTAATATTCTTCTCCAGCATCATATTCAAATGCATCAATTCCTCTACAGTTGTCTCTATTCAGTCTCCAAATTTCAGATGAATATGAGGCTATTGAAAATACCTGACATCTTTGTTTTTCTTTGACATGGCTTGCACCTCAGTTTAAAGAAAAAAAAAAAAAAAATCCTCACTACTGAATCAATAAATAACATCAAGATATATGGACAAAAGATTGAAGTTGTCAAGGACGTCATTCTTCTTGGATCAACCACCAACACTCATGGAAGCAGCAGTCAAGAAATCAAATGATGTATTTCATTAGGCAACTCTGCTGCCCAGACCTCTTTAAAGTGTTGAAGAGCAAAGATATCATTTTGAGAAACAGTACACCTGACCCAAAGCATGATATTCTCAATAGCCTCATATGCATGTGAAAGGTGGACAGTGAATAAGGAAGACTTTAGAAGAATTGATGTATTTGAGTTATAGTGTTGTTGTTGTTGTGTGCCATGGAATCAGTTCCCACTCATAGTGACCCTGTACAGGGTTTCTGAGGCTGTAAATCTTTACAGGAGCAGAAAGCCTCATCGTTCTCCTGCGGAACAGCTGGTAGTTTTGAACTGACCTTGCGGTTCGCAGCCCAATTTGTAACCGCTATGAGTCGTTCCCGACTCGATGGCACTTAACAACAACAACAACATGCTACCAGAGCTCCTTTATAGTGTTAGAGGAGAAAAGTAAAAGCACCATAAACTGCCAGAACAATAAACAAATCTGTGTTAGAAAAAGTACATGTTGTTTAAAAAGTTAAAGTGGATAGAAATACTGTTAACTGATGGTACATGGAGGGGAGTATAATCATTGTAATGAAACATGGTATATGATTTGTTGAATGTAAAACTGATGATATGCCCTGTAAATTTTTACTCAATCCACAATAAAAAACTTAAAATTAAAAAAAAAAAATTTTAAGTACAGCCAGAGTGCTCCTTGGAAGCCAGGATGACCAAACTTCATCTCTCATACTTCAGACATATTGTCCCTGGAGGAAAACATCATGCTTGGTAAAGTGAAGGGTCAGAGAAAAATTGTAAGACACCCAGTGAAATGGATTGGCACAGTGGCAGTAGCAACAATTGTGAAATTGGCAAGGAACTGGTCAGTGTTTATTTCTGTTGTGCATAAAATCACTATTAGTTGGCACCAACTTGACGGCACCTAACAACAACAACAACATACAGCAGATTTCCCTACTGCAATACATTGTTTGATTTCTTGACTGCTACATCCGTGAGTGTTGATGGTGGATCCAAGCAAAATGAAATCTTTGACAACTTCAGTCTTTATCCATTTATCATGTTTTGTATTGGTCCGAGGTGAGGATTTTTGTTTTCTTTACATTGAGATGCAACCCATACTGAAGGTTGTGGTCTTTGTCATCAGTTAAATGTTTTAAGTCCTCTTCA
>NW_006408831.1:3125869-3134452 GCF_000296735.1 Chrysochloris asiatica
TGCATAGTTCATAAAGCACAGATAAACATCTTTCTGGTATTCTCTGCTTTCAATCAAAATCCATCTGATATCAATAACGATATCATTCCATGTCCTTTTCTGAATCCAGTTTAAACCTCTGGCAATTCCCAGTCAGTGTTTGTTGCAGCTATTTTTTTAATTATCTTCAGCAAAATTTTACTTGCAGGAGATGTTACCTGATGATTTCCACTTTCCACTGGGTCATCTCTCTTTTAAATGGACATTAATTTACAGATATGCTTTCCTACGTAAATGTACCAATGGATGCATAGCATACTTTACTTTTTTAAATGTTTTAAAAGTCTTTGTCCTCTGTACCCTCTTCCACAAAATTCTTGTCTGCACATATGCAAACATATAATTTACTCATCTATCTTGCAGACATATTTACATCTAGCCATACACAGGATTTTGACATTCTCCAAATAAAAGGATTGTATAGTTTTCTGTAATTTATTTTTCCATACTCAGTGAGACTTGGCAGAGCTTCTCAGTGAAATGCATCTTGGTAGATAGTCTGTGGTTTCTTACATCCCTTCTGCCAAATAAATCTTACGATTTTCTGTATTTACCATGATTATAAAGATGAAGTGGGCTGGGAAGCATGGTCTTGCTGAAATCCTTCTAATTCTTTCTTACAGTTTCAAAATAAGCATGATTAAAGAGCCCAAGTGATACTAATGGCTTTGATGCACTGGCTACACTTCAAGAACACTGTTCTAAGGCTACTTTTGGTGGCACTGTGGGTTAATGCGCCAAACTGCTAAAGCTGTTTGAACTGCAAGGTCGGCGCTTCAGCTGCTCCTCGGAAACACTATACAGGGTCGCTATGGGTAGCAATCGACTCAACGGTACTTAACAACAACATAACACCTATGGTCCACAAGTGAGCTTAGTAATTCATTAGCTTTCCTGAAATTCAGAAAAACAGGAGAACTGAAAGAAAGTTTAGTATCCCTCCTACCTCTCATAAAGAAACATAATTTTGAATTTGCCTTAGTCACAAAACAGTGAATGGAGGAAAAAGAAACAATACTCAGATTTCTTGACTGGAGGTTCAGACACTATTGATCAGTTTCATGATAATAATAGACCTCACATGTTGAGTGTCATTGAATTGATTTGGGTTCATAATGAGCTCCTGTGATAGCGTAGAACTACCCCTTCGGGTTTCCTAGGCTATAATCTTTATGGTGTGACACTGTAGTATAAAGCACTGGACCCCAGGATTGGTTTGAACCTCAAAGTCAGAGGTTCAAACTCACCAGCTGCTCCTCAGAAACCCTATCGAGTGTCATGGCTCGATGGCACTTAACAATAACAACAAATCTTTATTGAAGCAGTTTCCCAGGTGTTTCTCCAGTGTAGCAGCTGGGTAGCTCCAAACCCCCAACCTTTGGGTTAACAGCTGAGCACCTAGATTTTGCATCACCAGGGGTCTTTAGAATTCATGTGGTGGTGGTTACGTGCTGTGGAGTTGGTTCAGACTCATAGCGACCCTGCATAGGGTTTCTGGGGCTGCAAATCTTTACAGGAGCAGAAAGCCTCATCTTTCTCCCACGGAACAGCTGGTAGTTTCTAACTGCTGACCTTGAGGTTAGCAGCCCAACTCCTAACCACTACACTACCAGAATTCATATAGGAGGAAGAAATGCTATATACAATTTAGATTGGGTAGCTTTCAACTGCTAAATTTTGGGTGATTTGTCCCAGTTACAAAAGAAAACTAATATAAACCACTGAAGTACTAAAAAAAAAGAGAAAGAAGGTGCCAGTAAGCTCTCTGGTGTCCAAAATTTCCAAGCAATAGATCCTTTCTTTGCCCAAGGAAGAAATACAAATTATATTGTAGAAGAGAAAATGTCTTTCAGTTTGCTCTGATTAAAGATTCTTGTTATTCTCAACTTTTAATTGTCTATGTAAATAGCACTGAGGTACTTTAAAAAGAAACAGATACAAACAGTCTCTCATTGGCTTTCAAACTGATTACTAAAAGGGAAGGGCCCTAGTGACTCTGGGCTAAGCACTGGACTGTTGCCCACAAGGTTGACAGTTCAAACGTCTCGCTGCTTTGCAGGAGAAAGTTGAGGCTTTCTACTCTGGTAAAGATCTACAGCCACATAAACTCTACACTTATTCAAGCTGTATGCTGAGCTAATGATCCTAGAAAATGGATTCTATGAAGAAGTACATGGCATCAGAATTGGAGGAAGACTCATTAACAGTCTGAAAGTGCCATGGGCTGTCAAAAGAACCAATAGATCTCTGTTGGAAGAAGTGCAGCCAGAGTACTCCTTGGAGGCCAGGATGGCCAAACTTCATCTCTCATACTTCTGACATATTGTCAAGAGGGACCAGTCACTGGAGAAGGATATCATGTTTGGAAAGGTAGACAATCAGAGAAAAAGAGGAAGACCCCCAGCAAGATGGATTGGCAAAGTGTTAGCGTCAATGGGCTCAAGAGTGGCAACAATTGTGAAGTTGGCCCAGGACTGGACAGTGTTTAGTTTTGTTGTGCATAGGGTCGCTATGAGTTGGTACTGACTTGATGGCACCTAACAACAACAACATATGCAGATGATACAACCTTGCTTGCTCAAAATGAAGAGGACTTAAAATACTTACTGATGGAGATCAAAGACCACAGCCTTTGTTATGGGTTGCACCTCAATGTAAAGAAAACAAAAATCCTCACCATTGGACCAATAAATACCATCAAGATACATGGACAAAAAATTGAAGTTGTCAAAGACTTCATTTTGCTAGAATCAACCATCAATACTCAATGGAAGCAGCAGTAAAGAAAAAATACATATTATAGTAGGCAAATCTGCTGCTCAAGATCTCTTTGAAGTGCTCAAGAGCAAAGATGTCAGTTTAAGGACTAACGTGTACCTGACCCAAGCCATGGTATTTTCAGTAGCCTCATATGCATGTGAAAGTTGGACAATGAATAAGGAATATCATAGAAGAATTGATGCATTTGAATTCTGGTGTTGGAGAAGAATATTAAAGGTATCATGAACTTCCAGAACAACCAACAAATCTGTGTTGGAAGAAGTACAGCTAGAATGCTCCTTAGAAGCCAGGATGGCCAGACTTCATCTCTCATACTTCAGATATATTATCAGGAGGGACCAGTTCCTGGAGAAGGACATCATGGTTGGTAAAGTAGAATGTTAGAGGAACAGAAGAAGATCTCCAACAAGATAGATTGGCACAGTGGCAGCAGCAATGGGCTCAAAGTAGCAATGACTGTGAAGTTGATGCAGGACCGGGCAATGTTTCGTTCTGTTGTGCATAGGGTCGCTATGAGTCAGTACTAACTGGAGGGCACCTAACAACAACAAACCCAACACAGAGTCATTACAAATTGGGAACAACTTGGTGGCAGTAAGTTTGATTTGAGTTATTAAATAGAAGCAGTTCTACTTTTGACCCTCCTTCTCTTGGCAAAGTCAATCAGTATCCAGCCGTGATGTCTATTTCTTATCTTAGTTCTGACTCCTTTCTATCTCTGCTCCACTCCTCCAGAAAGCCTTCTCTGCTCACCTTCCCACTTCACCACCAAGTTTTACACCATCAACACCATCAGTTCTTACTCTGCCCTGTAATTGACATTCTAACTGCATTATCTCCCCCATTTGACTATAAGCACCTTGAAGGCAGGACTGTACTCCAAACAGTCTATCTCCAGTGTGTGATAGTGCAGGCAAATCTGAATGAATGCTGCATCTTCAATTTGGGTCCAGTCATCTTTGCTTCTCTTACTGCAATGCCTCTTGAGTGACTCTCCTATTGCTGCAAGTATTATCTTCCTAAAGCATAATTTTGATTAAATATTACCTTGCCTAAAAACTTTTGTAAGTTTCTTGTTTCCTACAGGAGACGCTCAAAATTCATTACATAGGTAAATTCATATAAGGTCTTTATCACGTAGCTTCAACTTTAACTTCCAGTCTTGACTCTCCCATCTCCTCTCCTTACATTGATTTTCTTTTATTTTACATCTGCTTTTTCTCTGCCAATTTTTACCAACTTCAAGTCTTGAGATTGTTCTAGTTTTTCTTAAGTGCCATTGAGTTGGATCCAACTCACAGTGGCCCCATATAGGGTTTCCAAGGAATAGCTGGTGAGTTTCAACTGCCAACTTTGTTATTTGCAGTTCAGTGCTTAATCTACAACATCAAATAAGGTTTTGAAATATAGCTCATGAGATGGGTTGCAATCAATTCTAAATCATGAAATCAGTTTAGAAAATCAGAACCAGAACAATTTTCAAAGAGAATAAGAAATATTGAAGGATGTGCACACAGCAAACATACCAGGGTAAGCCCTCTGTTGCAGCCACTGTGTCACATGGTATCAAGATTGGAGGAAGACTCATTAACGACCTGGGACATGAAAAAGATACAACCTTGCTTGTTGAAAGTGAAGAGGATTTTAGAATACTTACTGATAAAGATCAAAGACTACAGCCTTAAATACGAGTTACAGCTCAACTGCTACAAAGTAATAGAAAACTTTCTTATACAAAAATACCTAGTTTCTTAACCTTCTGTTTCCCAGTGTATCTTCCACTCAAAAGTCTTCATGAAGCTTCTGATTTTGTACTGTTTATGTGGAGTCTCGGTGTAGTGCCATAGGATGAGCTCTAGATGGCTAACTACAAATTCAGTTGTTCAAACACACCACTTATTGGAAACCCTTTATAGAGTCACTGAGAGTCAGAACTAACTTGACAGCAGTTAACAACAATGTATGCCACGCTTAAAACTTAATTCTTACTATGAGAACTCATATGAATAGATTTGTTTTATTTTTTTTTTATGATGATTACTACTATTAATTTTTGCCAGTATTTTTCACTGTAACTTTCTAAACACTTAAAAATATTTGTTAGATGAACAAGACTAAACTAAGAGTGGAGTCTTGGTGTGATACTGTAGGATAAGCACTGGACCACAAGGCTCATACCCATCAGCTGTTCCACATAAACCCTATAGGAACCGACTCGACAGTACTTAACAACAACAAACTGAGGGTAATTTGGAATTTAAAGTTGGGAGAGCTGCATCAATGACTGACAAGTAATGTGGCCTTCTCAATGGCAAAAGTCATCTCAAAGGTCAAAGTGCATCAGTTCTCCAACATTGTCACAGCATATACACTTGGACATACAGAGAGACATTTGGGTTCCAATGGTGATTTTCTGTTGCTGCCTCCCCATCAATTCACAAACTGCTATGGAGCTTACCTGGGATAAGTCTCTGTCTTTGGCACTAAAGGGATCCAGAAATTATAAAGGTTCATTCCCAGTGCTAGGTCCATAGTGAAGCCAGAGAAATGTCTGTTGTTAGTTGCCATCAAGTCAGTTCTGACTGTAGCGACCCTATGGTCAACAGTAGGAAACACTTCCTGCTTCTGCTCTATCCTCACAGCCACTGCTATGCTGGAACCCATTGTTGCAGCCACTGTATCACGTGCCACCAAGAATGGACCTGTGACATTCAGATGATACAGCCTTGCTTGCTGAAAGTGAAGTGGACTTAAAATTCTTGCTGATAAAGATCAAAGACTATAGTCTTAAATATGAGTTACACCTCAATGTAAAGAAAACAAAAATCCTTACCTCTGGACCAATAAATAGCATCATGATAAATGGAGAAAAGATCGAAGTTGTCAAAGACTTCATTTTGCTTGAATCTACCATCAACACTTATGGAAGCAGCAGTCAGGAAATCAAATGATGGAATGCATTAGGGAAGTCTGCTTCACAACACCTCTTTGAAGTACTCAAGAGCAAAAATGTCAGTTTGAGGACTAAGGTGCACCTGATGGAAGCCATGGTATTTTCAATAGACTCATGTATGTGAAAGGTGAACAATGAATAAAGAAGACTGTAGAAGAATTGCTGCATTTGAGTTATGGTGTTGGAAAAGAGTATTAAAAGTACCATGGACAGCCCTAAGAACAAACGTGTTTTGAGAGAAATACATTTGGAGTGGTCCTTAGAAGGAAGGATAGAGAGACAGTCTCACATTCTTTGGACATGTTATCAGGAGGGGCCAGTTCTTAGAGAAGGACATCATATTTAGTAGAGGGTCAACAAAAAACAGGAAGAGATGGATTGACACAGTTGCTGCAAAAATGAGCTCAAATGTAACTGTTCTACGAATAACAGCACTAGGTAATATTTTCTGTTTCTTGCATAAGGGTCTCTGTGAGTCAGAGCAGACTCAGTGGCATCTAACAACAACATAGATGTATATATACATATGTTGCTCTTGCTTTGATAAGCCATTGAATCAGTTCTGATTCATAGTGACCCTATATAGGGTTTCCAAGGCTGTAATCTTTACAGGACTCCTGATGTGGCGCTGTACAATCAGCACTGGATTTCTACCTACAAGGTCAGTAGTTCAAACCAGCTGCTCCTCAGAAGTCTTCTACAGGGTTGCTATCAGTCAGAACCAACTCAACGACATTTAACAATAACCATCTTTACAGGAACAAAAAGTCTCCTCTTTCTGCTGACCTTGTGGTTTAGAAGTCCAGTGATTATCCCACAGTGCCACCAACACTTCTATATACACACATATATATATAAATATGAAGCAGGCATTTACCAGTAATTATATTTAAACTATTATGAATTTTAAATACTTATTACAGTTCTATAAATAATTTGGATCCTCAATTTGATCCGAGCATAAAATCAGAAAAAAAGTTACTGGTTATTTTTTATCTGGGCACATTTTTAGAAAACTAGATTTTGTTTTTTTCCTGAACCATAAATTATATAATCATACTAGTTATTATTTAATGGCTTTGCAATTTCATAAAAGTCTTCAAAGTAAAGATAGTTTACAATTCTTAAATTTGACATTCAGCATAAATCTTCAGAGGATTTTTATAAAAAAGGAAATATTCACAGCAACCTAAATCATTTTCTGATCTCCCAAAAGGAAATCTCAAATCTAATTATTAGGCCATCAAAGAGGGAAATTTTTTACTTTAAAATCTCCCTTTCCACTTTAAACCTGAGAGATTATAATTAAAAAATCACGATTAGTTTATTAGTTTGTCATACTATGGTGGGCTTGTGTGTTGCTGTGATGCGGGGAGTTGTTTATGCCAGTGGTGTTTACAACACAAGCAGGGTCACCCGTGGTGGAAAGGTTTCAGCAGAGCTTCCAGACTACAACAGACTAGGAAGAGAAGAGGCAGACTCTTTCTGAATGCTTAGCCACTGAAAACGTTATGAAAGGCAGTGGAACATTGTCAGATAAAGTGTCAGAAAATGAAATCATTATGACTATCAGAAGAATACTGTCAACTACAGTGTCAGAAGATGAGCCCCTCTGGTTGAAAGGCACACAAAATATGACTGGGGAAGAGTGGCCTCCTCAAAGTAGAATTGACTATAATGACGTGAATGGAGTAAAGTTTTGGGGACTTTCATTTGCTGATGGGGCCCAACTCAAAATGAGGAGAAACAGCTGCAACATCCATTAATAATTGGAACATGCAATGTTATGAAGTAAGAATCAAGTAAAATTGGAAGTTGTCAACACTGAAATGAAATGCATAAAGATCGATATCCTAGGCATTTTAGTTATTGTCATGTGCCATTGAGTCAGTTCTGACTCATAGTGTCCTTGTATAGGGTTTCCAAGGAGTGGCTGGTGAGTTTGAACCATCAACCTTGTAGTTCAAACTGACCTTGAGGATGAGTGCTTATCCTAAGGCACCACACCTGAAATGGACTGGTATCGGCCATTATGAATCTAACAATCATATGATTTACTATGCCAAGAATGCCAAATTGAAGAGGGGTGGTGTCACATTCATCATTAAAATGAATGTATCTGTGTTACGAATAGGGCTGTGAACCACAAGGTCAGCAGTTCGAAACTACCAGCTGCTCTGCGGGAGAAAGATGAGGCTTTCTGCTCCCATAAAGATTTACAGCCTCAGGAACCCTGTTCAGGGTCGCTATGGGTCGGAACCGACTCGACACCACTTAACAACAACAACAACATATATACCTTGGATTCCTGGTGTGGTGCTGTAGGATCAGCATTGTACTGTGAACCACAAGGTCGGAAGTTCAAACCCAATAGTTGCTTCTTGGGAACACTACCCAGGGTCACTATGAGTTGGAACTAACTCAACGACACTTAAAAACAACAACATATATAACTTAGGGTACAATGCTGTCTGTAAAATGATAATATTAATAGTCTACAACAGGAGTGGAGGGCCTTTTTTTCTGCAAAAATTTATAACATCATTAGCGGTCCATACAAAATTATCAACTTAAAAATTAGCCTGCTATATTTGGTCAAATATTTAATTAACTCACCCCTCATGTGGTGGCTGGAATTGCAGTTGCCTTGGCAGGGTCAGACCAAATGATGTCAAATGTCCACAAGCTGGCCATTTCCTAACCCTGGTCTATGCCACTATTATTCAAATGTATGCACCAACCACTGAAGCCAGTGATGATGAAATTGAAGAATTCTACCAACTTCTTCAGTCAGAAATTGATCAAACATG
>NW_006408831.1:3156731-3157690 GCF_000296735.1 Chrysochloris asiatica
TTTTTTTTCCCAACTTTTTTGAGAACTATGTTTTGGGAGAGTTTTTTTGTTTTTGTTTTTTGAACAACATTTGAATGAGCATAATATTCCTTTCCTCAAGGACTTCTAACATTGGATGTTGTAAAAAGTCTAAGATTAGTTTGATTTTTCTTTTTATAGCTCTCATTTACAGCTATTATGCCAGTACCTTATCCAGTTTACTCTATTCTCCAAAGTATTATTAGTAGTAATTGCATTAAAATAGTTGCATTAAATACATTAAAATATGAGTTGGGTTTGGTAGACTATCAGATGGATTCCTAGCTTCAGCCATTGTTTCACTTATCCTGGGGTTAAATCTGAAAGACCACCCATCTCTCTTTTGACTCTATATACACAAAGTAACCAACACCTTCCTTTCTGGTACTATTTCCCAAGCATCTTCTGATAATATATTGTTTGTACACAAGAGGCTAGGAACAATTAATTCCTTCAGGGCTCTGGTGGAAGTAAACAAACCAAGAATTGTCTCTGTCAACCACTTGGTCTATTGTTCCATGGCCCAGGCTGTGGCCTGTAAGATGATGGAGTCATGTGATCTATCTGTGTTGGATTAAAACCTTGTGCTAGCTCAGGTGTGGACTCTTGGTGAGGCACTCTAGGGTCAGCGCTGGACTGCAAACCACAAGGTCAGAAGTTCAAACCTACCAGTTACTCCTTGGAAACCCTATAGAGGGTACTATGAGTCAGAATGAATTCAATAGTACTTAACAACAACAACAAACTCAAGTGTCAGCAAATTTTTTCTGTAAACGGCCAGATAGTAAATATTTTTAACATTTTAGGTAATATAGTCTCTGTTATAACTATTCAACTTGGCCATTATGTGTTAAATTAAAAAAAAAAAAAGATCTGTCCCAAAGATATGTTAGGAATTTGCCCTTGGCTTCTGAGCAGTAACTGATGTCACTGTTAAGTGC
>NW_006408831.1:3157995-3169833 GCF_000296735.1 Chrysochloris asiatica
CCTGGGGGAAGCATCTGATTTCATAAGGAGGGAAGAGGAAAAAGATCAATAGCCCAAGGCTGATTCCTATGAATTGGAGGTCAGACATGCCTTCACCTTCCTACCTTTCTACCAATTCTGACACCAGTTGTCCCTTCCAGGGAACTCTCAGTAATTCATTGCAATAGCCATATAGAGCCCACAGACAACACTCATTATTATTAAGCGTATTAGAGAAGTACCAAGTTACAATTCAGGATCAGAAACCACTAAAAATACAGTCCTTCAACCAAGATAACCTCTTAGTAGTGCCCACAAGCAAGCCTCTCTTTGGCCTTCAGTCTTTTGGCCCCATGGCACCTTGACTTCTGCCCAGCTCTGGCATGTGTTACATAGTTCTGAAGTGATGCTGTAGGGTAAGCATTGGACTGTTAACTGCAAGGTTGACTAGTCAAACCCACCAACCACTCCTTGGAAACCCTATATAAATTTACTATGAGTCATAACTAACTCCACGGCACATAACCACCACAAGTACCCAGAGACAGCACACTCTGCCAGAAAGCTTTGGCTCAAAGACACTCATCTCTAGTTCTGTGGGCTATCGAATCTATCTCCACCAAGTGTCCAGATGTACCCCACTCTACCAGCAAGCTTCCTGCCAGAAGGCACTCAGCTTTCTTACTCTGTGGGTTGTGAAGCCCACAGAGGTGTCATGTACTGGTCTCTCGGTTCTGTTGTCTCTGCTGACACCATGTCGCTGCCATTGCTTCTTGTCATCTGCTGTCATCCCTGGTGTTACAGCTCTCTGTCACATTGGTCTATGAGATGCCCAGTGCAGGGACCCAAGATCCAAATGACCTCTCCTCCCATCTCGTCTTCTTTCTTGGTGATTTTAAAATTCCTCTTTCTGGCTCTGGGATGGCTCATTTTAAGCCTAATGGGATGGCAAAACTGATCCATCCCCACATTAGTGTTCCACATGCTCCCACACCTGCAAGGTTACCATACACTTTATTTGTATTATTAGCAAGAAGTCCTGGTATGACATTTTGGATAAGCACTGGACTGCTAACTGTAAGGTTGGCAGTTCAAACATATCCAGGGTCACTGTGAGTTGGAATTGACTCTACAGAACTTAACAGCAACAACACTTATTGGGCCATAAGCACCTCACATTTGATTGGCTCTGTAGGATAAGCACTAGACTGCTAACCTCAAGGTCAGCGGTTCAAACCCACCAGTCACTACAGTGGAGAAAAATGAAGATTTCTGCTCCTATAAAGATTTATAGCCCCAGAAATCATATGTTTGGTATCAACAAGTCAGTTTCAACTCATAGGGCATATGAGTTGGATTCAGTTCTGACTCATATGCCCTATGAGTTGGAACTGACTTGACAGAACCCAACAACAACCCAGACGTTTAGTGGGAGTTATGAAGACTATAGTTAGATTAGCCATATTAAGTAATTCACTGCATGGCAGAATGTCTTTATTTGGGGTAAGTACTGTCTACGATGGATCTAAGGGTAGAGCTGGTCATACCCGATAGCCTCAGAATGGGAGCTAACCACACTCCAGAAAGACCAACTATATGATGTATTGTCAAGACTCTGGGTCATGCAGTACCAGCCAACACCAAGACCAAGTTCAAACACAAGGGTAATCAATTAATCATGCCAAGTATTGAAGTCCCAGTGAAAATTTGGGGCACTGGCATCCAGGGACATTTCCCTGACTCCATGGGAAAAAATAAGGAAAGATTTGCCTTATGTGCCTCTTCCTTTGGCTAATATTCATCTGTATCCTTGCCCTAACATAAGCTGTAACTGTGAGTATAAGACCTTTTGGTGAGTTATGTGCATCCTAGCAAATCATTGAACATGGGAGTGGTTTAGGGAGGCCCGTAGCTTGCAACTGGTGCCAAAATAAGAGCAATCTTAGATATTGTACTCTCAAACTTTGCATCTGGATAACTCTGAGCAGACAGATCATATGTAAACAAATGATGTGGTCAGATTTGGTCCTCAGTCCATAGTTTGTCACTTCCTGCTCCACCTCATTAAAAAACCTGTAGAACATAAATGTACATATAATTGATTCTCGTAGTTGTGATGTGCCGTGGAGTCGGTTCCAACTCATAGTGACCCTGAACAGGGTTCCTAAAGCTGTGAATCTTTACAGGAGTAGAAAGCCTCATCTTTCTCCCATGGAAGAGTTGGTAATTTCAAACTGCTGACCTGCTGACCTTAAGGTATGCAGCCCAAGTCTTAAGAAGCTCTGGTAGCATAGTGGTTATGAATTGGGCTGCTAACTTCAGGGTCAGCAGTTCGAAACTACTAGCTGTTCCGTGGGAGAAAGATGAGGCTTTCTGCTCCCGTAAAGATTCACAGCCTTGGAAACCCTGTGCAGGGTCGCTATGGGTCGGAACCAACTCCATGGCACATAACAACACTACCATAGTTCCTTTAATTGATCCTAATGAATGTCGAATTCATTGTGTTCCAAAAAAAAATAATCTACCAATCAAACTAGAATCTGTAATTGTCAACATTCACACCAATTTTATATATATATATATGCTGAGCTGTAACATTTTTGTGATTTGGCTGCTGCCAAGCAAAAAGCAACTATTTTAGCATGTGCATTGCAGATCACCAATTAGACTTTAGAAATGTTTGTGCCTTGGAAGAACTATGGTAAATCAACCTAAGTGTCCCACAGTGTCATTGTAATAAGCAAATAATCCCCTCAGCATGTGCTTAGGACTCAGTAAGTAGTGTGATCACAATCTTGACATGCCAAACAACTCACAGAAAACACTGGGTTGAGTGCTCTAGAATTCTTCTACCTTTGATATATAAACAAAGACATTCTAAAAAATATCTATTTAAAACATACAAACATGTGTCTATATGTCTACATAGCCAACGTGTCTGTTTTACGGTAGAAAGAATTATCTGGTAAACAGGCTGTATTCATTTTAAATCTGCTCTTTCTTTTGGTGTAGCCAAACTCAATTTTCTCTTCTTGTCTTATTCTTTCTCAATATTAAACATGTTTAAGAAGGTAGTAGTCTTATTGTTTTATTATTAATTATGAACCATGGATAATTTATTTCTTTAACTGAATTTCCTGTGATCGTTGTAAATTTTACTAAAGGCTTGAAAATATTGATGAGAAATTAAAATGCAGGACAGAAAATCATACAAAATAGAAATTTGGATATTAGTCTTAGCATCAATCAGTCAGCCATTTCTTTGCACTGAGGATACTTGGCAAGTCACTTCCCTCTCTATGCTTGGCTGAGCTAATCTTATTTTCCAAATTTATGTATCTCTATGATGTCCAGAGACAAGTCTCACTGCCACCAACCTACAGAGAGGATTAGGGCCTCCTTTTCCTACGCCACAGTCCTCTATATTTCTTCTTTCAAGAAACTACTCAGGTGTCTACCATCTTCTTTGGTGTTCTGGTATGGCGCTGCAAGATAATGCACTGGACTGCACGGTCGGTTTGAACCTCAAGGTTGGTGATTCAAACATACCAGCTGCTCCTGGGAAACCCAATACACGGTTGCTATGAATCTACCAACCAGCACTTAACAACAACAACCATCTTTTTCATGTGAGATTTCTTTACCTTCACACCAGGGATCCGTTAGCCCCACAACTTATACAAAGTAATTCCCATAGTTGACAAAGTTGTTGTTGCTGTGTACTTCGAGTTGGTTCCAACTCATAGAGACTCTGTATAGGGTTTCTGAGGAGTAGCTGTGAGTTTGAACCATCGACCTTGCAGTTCAAACCCACCTTGAGGTTGAATGCTTATCCTATGGAGCCACACCAGGGCTCATTCAGTTGTAAATTACACCAATGTGAGTCATTAAGATCCTGTACAATGCAGGCTGTAGTAATCCAGTACAGTTTCATTTCACTGTCTTTCTTCCAGCATGCAGTGAGGAGGAAATGAAACCTACATGGTGCCCTATCTGACATGGGTCTAGTCTCCTGGTTTCCCATAAGCAAATATCTCAGTACAAAGGTACTTGTCTCTCAACAACAACTATTTTTGAGTTACTAGAAAGATTCTTCTCCCCCATCCCTACAGTGGATTAATAATTCTAGAATGATAGAATACAATTCTGATTGCTAAATAAACCCTAACATGTTAACTAGAAGCATCTGCATTTGGATCAGGATATCTGCAAGAACAATAGCCAGGTATTTGGTTATAACAATGTGACTTTAAAAATTCACCAAAGTAGTTATGCACAAAATAAAGAGGAGACTAATTCCAGCATCAAAGACAAATTCTAGCTTCCAGAAATGCAGAAACTGTTTACCATCCTCCCCAAAGCTTTTCAGTTCCAACAGTTTCCCTGAGGTACCAGATAACTATCTGGATATAGATAGATATCATACATTGCTAGAAGGAATATAAAATAAAGCAGTCATTTGGGAAAACAATTTTGCAGTTCCTCAAATGGTTAAACATAGAGTTACCATATGATCTAGCCATTCCAGTCATAGGTATATAACCACAGTTATTGGAAACATATGTTCATACCAAAACTTCTGTACAAATCACAGATTTATTCATTGTTGCTACAAAGTGGAAACAACTCAAATGTCTATCAATTGACAAAATTATAAATAAATTGTGATATATCCATAAATGGTATCCTGGTGTGGCACTGTGGGATAAGCACTGAACTGCTAGTGGCAAGGTTGGCTGTTCAAACCCACCAGCCACTCCTCAAAAACCCTATCCAGGGACTCTACGAATCAGAACTAACTCAATAGAACTTAGCAACAACAATAATGTCCATAAATGGAATATTGAGAGGAATTAAATATTGATGAGTACTGCAACATGGATTACTAACCTTAAAAACACTATGCTAACAAAAAGAATGCAGACATAGAAGATAAAATATTATATAATTTCATTTATAGTAAGTGTCCAGAATAGGTAAGCCTGTTACAGAGACAGAAAGTAAATTAATGGTTGCCAAGACCCAGAGTTAGAGGGGAAAAGAAGAGACTGTGAGTGGGTTGTTCTTGTTGTTAAAGGCCATCGAGTCGGTTCCAACTCATAGCAACCATACATAGTGTTTCTGAGGAGTGGCTGGTGGCTTTGAACCACTGACCTTGTGGTTAGCAGTCCAGGGCTTATTCTACAATACCATACCGGGACTCCTGTAAGTGGGAAGAATGCTACTTTTGGGGTCGATGAAAATATTCTGAAATTAGATAGTGGTGATGGTTGTACAACTTTGAGAATACATTAAAAAGACTAAATTAGACATCTAAAAGGGTAAATTTTATGGTATGTGAACTAAAATTCACATCCCAGAGTGAAACCGACCAGCAGCCAGAGTGCTCCTTAGAGGCCAAGATGACCAAACTTCGTCTCTCATACTTTGGACATATTGTCAGGAGGGACCAGTCACTGGAGAAGGATATCATGTTTGGTAAGGTGGAGTCAGAGAAAAAGAGGAGAGCTCCAGCGAGATGGATTGGCCAAGTGGCAGCATAGATGGACTCAAGCATGGCAACAATAGTTAGGTTGGCTCAGGATCGAGCAGTGTTTCGTGGATAAGGTTGCTATGGGTCGGTACTGACTCGATTTATCTTAATAAGAAATTAAATAAAGCAGAAAAAAAGCAACAATTTCTGGAGTGTTGACATCTAACTACTGCCCAGTCAGCCTCCTGTTTTTGTCAATAAAGTTTTATTGGAACACAGCCTCACCCATTTTTATGGCTCTGGTTGCTTTCTAGCTGCAGCACCTGAGTTGAATAGATGCAGCAGAGACACACAAGCTTAAAATAGTTACTTCTGGCCCTTTAATAAAAAGAAGATTCCTTTGATGGAAATAACTTTTGCAAGAACAACTTTATATACAATCTGTTTTTTGACTAATCTGCTGCAAGAGGGAGCAGTTAGAACTGTCTCCAGCTTTTAAACACCAAGCACTGGGATTCATTAATTGTCAGTGAGGAGAAAAAGTAATTTGCAAGAAGCTCAAAACAATATGAAAAGAACAGGGCAAAATAGGATTATTAACAAATGAAATATGGGATTTATCCCATTTTGAATTACACAGTCATAGGCTAATGTTAAAGGGGTTTTCATGGCTTAAAGATAAATTTGAGAATATCTGGTTTGGGAATAAAATGACAGAATGAAATTCACAGATGTTGATTTGTTCTGCCATAAATTTTATCAAAAATCAAAATGAAATATGAACAGCATAAACAAAGGAAACAGCCAATTGAGCAAGACGTCCTATCCTCTTTGGGATATGCCAAGGTAGAGGAGGAGATACAAGATGAGACAAAGGGGCTCTAGATTGTGTAATCTTCCCTTTGAGCAGAGCTACATTAGTGCCTGGAAATAACTTGCACTACTTCAAGGAGTCATTACAAATCGGGCTGCAAACTGCAAGGTCAGCAGTTTGAAACTACCAGCTGTTCTGCAGGAGAAAGATGAGGCTTTCTGCTTCCATCAAGATTTACACCCTTGGAAACCCTGTACATGGTCGCTATGAGTTGGAACAGACTCCACGGCATATAACCAACCAACCAACCAACCTCATGAAAGTGAAAAGGACTTAAAACATTTACTGATGAAGATCAAAGAGCACAGCCTTCAGTATGGACTACATCTCAATGTCAAGAAAACAAAAATCCTCACCACTGGACAATAAACCACATTCTTATCAATGGGGAAATCATTGAGGTTGTCAAGGACTTCATTCTTCTTGGATCAACTATCAACACTCACAGAAGCAGCAGTCAAGAGATCAAACAACGTATTGCATTAAGCAAATGTGCTGCACAAGACTTTTTTAAAGAGTTGAAGAGCAAAGATGTCAGCTTGAGGACTAAAGTTTGCCTGACCCAAGCCGTAACCTCATATGCATGCAAAAGCTGGACAGTGAATAAGGAAGACTGTAGAAGAACTGATGCCTTTGAGTTATGGTGTTGGAGGAAAATATTGAAAGTGCAATGGACTGCCAAAAGAACCAATGGATCCATTTTGGAAGAAGTGCAGCCAGAGTGCTCCTTTAGAGGCCAACTTTGTCTCTCATACTTTGGACATATTGTCAGGAGGGACCAGTCTCTGGAGAAGGATATCATGTTTGGTAAGGTGGAGGGTCAGGAAAAGAGGAAGACCCTCAACGAGATGGATTGGCCAAGTGGCAACATCGATGGACTCAAGCGTGGCAACAATAGTGAGGTTGGCCCAGGATCGGGCAGTGTTTCGTTCTGCTGTGCATAAGGTCGCTATGGGTTGGTACCAACTTGATGGCACCTAACAACAACAACAACCTCATGATTCTACTACTCAGAAAGCTTGGCCACCCAGGCTTACTAACTGGAATCTGTGGGTTCTGAACTTTCTGTTATGTTTATCCAACTACTCGTTTTCTACACTTTCAATATACACTCTAAGAATTTCCAATGTATAGCCCATCGACAGTTTTTACTCTGTCTAAATATCACAGAAACAGAAACCAGGGCATGGAACATGCTGTAAAATCCCTATCCAAAACTCTCTTTTTGTTTCTTTCAATCATTCACTGCCCTTTTCACCTCCTCAAAGCTCCCTTCTCACCCTAAGACCTGAGTGATCTACACTCTCAACTGCACTTTGTAAAGACTGTTGCTGTTAAGTGCTGTCAAGTGGATTCTGACTCATAGGGACCCTGTACAGAGCAGCTTGTGAGTTTGAACTGCTGACCTTGTAGATACTGTTGTTGTTGGTAAGTGCTGTTAAGTCAGTCCCAATTCAACTAGCAAAACATAAATACAACATTCAGTTACTAATTCCTTTCTTCATCTGGTATTACCTGCTGTCGAGTCATCCTGATTCATGGTGATGCTCTGCAAGAGGGAACAAAATGCTGGCTTCGTGACATCTTCAGGATTGGTTTTAGATTAGATTGTTGTGACTCATAGGGTTTTCAGAAGTAGATCACCAGGCCTTTCTTCCTAGTCTTAGTCTGGAAGCTCTATGGAAACCTTTTTAGCATCCTAGCCATACACAAGTCTCTAATGATAAGCAGGTGGTGGCTGCCCAAAAGGTACATTGGCCAGGAATCAAACCCAGTCTCACATATGCGAGGCAATAATTCTACCATTGAACCACCATTGCCCTCTCAACTAATAGTTGTTGCTGGCAAATTATAGCTTGGCACTTGGTGAGAGGAATGTTTTTAAATTGCATGTGTAGCTGTTGCTAACAATTTTCCTGTGTAACAACAACAACAACCAGTAACAATTAAAGGAGTCCTGGTATGGAGTTGTGGGTTAATGCTCTGGAGAACAAAGTTGGTTTGAACTGCAAGGTTGGTTTGAACCACAAGATCGGCAATTCAAGCTCACCAGCAGTTCCTTGGAAACCCTCTACAGGGTTGCTATGAGTCAGAACTGACTCAATGGTACTTAACAATAACAACCAGTAACAATTGAGCTTTTAGTCTAGGTAATGCAGGTTGCCAAATACTATGTCCTAGGTGTGTATGTTTTCTTTGAACTAAGGTTAGAAAACATATTGACATGTGACCCATGCTTCTTCAAGTCATGTTACATTTCCCTGGCATGATTCCTTTTTGCCCTCTGGGAAAGTGTTTACCCACCAGTTATAATGAGCTTACATCTTCCTTTCCCCAAACCTATTTATACGTCTCTAAATCAAGCTGTACTAAGACACCACTTTTTCATTCAGTTCTGGTTCTACATAATAATTTCCCATTTCAAACAACAATTATTTTATCAAGAAGAAACAGCTGCAAACACAGCAATTCCTCTGAACTACCATTAGCTGCATGTTCCCTGCTGTCAGCCAGATGTTTAGCTGTAAATGCTAAACGTGTAGGAAGAGCAGTTGAGACTGTCTGCTCCTGAGAGGGAAGTAGATGGAAGTTGTTTTCTTTACAGTCTGTGATGCTAACAGACTGAATGCAGCTGCCTTCACTCCTTGCCCTTTGACCCTGTTCATCCTGGACCTCCTACAACCACTTCTTAAGTCAATTCTCAGAAGCCAGTTGTATCATCTGAGTTCTAGTGCTCATCATACCTGTCATTCCAGAAAATTCTAGCATTATAAAATGTCATATTGTTGTTAAATGCCGTCAAGTTGATTCTGACTCATAGTGACTCTGTATAGGGTTTCCAAGTTGTGGTTAGTAGGTTTGAACCGGTGACCTGTGGGTGAGCAGTCTAGTCTTATCCTACAGTGTGACACCAGGGCGCCATAAAATGTCAGACAGGATCATAATTATTAATTAATTATTCATCTGAACATGAATGCCTGTTCACGTGTTACAAAGCCATGAGCTATGTAAAATTCTGGGGTTGTTAACTCTCTAAGCATTTTTCAGTTTATCTTTCTCTTGGGTGGCACCATGGGGTACACATTGGGTTGCTTATCTCAATGTCTACAGAAGAAAGATGATGTTGTCTGCTCCCATAAAGATCCAGTCTCAGAAATCCTATATAGGGTCACTATAAGGTGAGGGCTGTGGGTTTGGTTTGGGGGCATTATTAGAAGGACAGGGTGGGGAAGAAATGAGATGGAAACTGAGTTGTGGTGACAGTTTTTTGGTTGGAGGTTGACAATAAAGTGAGAGTTTTTAGGAACATCTGTGAAAAACATTGAGAATAGCAGACGTATAAGTAAAGGAGTGCTACAATTAATTTACATTAGTCACATCTACTAAAAATTATGGGGATTATGAATTAGGGATCAATGTTTTCAATTTGATGGGGTGAGGGTGGAGGGATGGATAGAAGTGTGAAGTGCTCATCTTTCCAACTAGGGAGTCATTTGATATTGCATATAATCAAAATGGAGTTTGTAAAAAGAAAACTAAAAACACAGTATATTCAGCCTTTATGGAACGTTGGTGAAGCAATGTCTAATGCTCAGTTGCTAACAATATGGGAGCGGTTTGAACCCATCTGTGACTCTCAGAGAAAAGACCTGGAGATCTGCTCCCATAAAGATTGTTGTTGTTGTGAAGTGCCATCGAGTCGTTTCCAACCCATAGCGACCCCGTATAGGGTTCCCAAGGAGCAGATGGTGAGCCTGAACTTCCGACTTTGTGGTTCAAACAACTTTGCAGCTCATTAGCCCACAGCACTACATCAGGCCTCCTCCATAAAGATTGTTGTTGTTATGTGCCGTGTAGTCGGTTCTGACTCATAGCAACTCTGTACAGGGTTTCTGAGGCTGTAAATCTTTACGGGAGCAGAAAGCCTCATCTTTCTCCCACAGAATTGCTGGTGGTTTCAAACTGCTGACCTTGAGGTTAGCAGCCCAACTCGTAACCACCACTCTACTTGAGCAACCTGCAATATGCAGATAATCCAACCTGGTTTGCTGAAATCAAAGAGGGTTTAAAGCACTGATCAAGATCAAAGACTACAGATTTCATTATGAATTATACCTCAAAAGAAAACAAAAATCCTCACAACTGAATCAATAAGCACCATCATGAGAAAAGGAGAAAAGAATGCAGCTGTCAAGGATTTCATTTTACTTGGATTCACAATCAGTAGCCAAGAAATCAAATGACATATTGTATTAGGCAAATATGCTGCAAAAGACAGCTTTACAGCATTTGGAAGCAAAGATGTCACTCTGAGGACTGAGGTGTGCCTGATTCACTCCATGGTATTTTCAATTGCCTTATATACATGTGAAAGGTAGACAATGAACAAGGAAGACTGGAGAATGGATGTCTTTGAATTATGGTATTGGTGAAGAATATTGAATGTACCATGGACAGCCAAAAGCATGAACAAATCTGTCTTAGAAGAAGTACAGTCAGAATGCCCCTTCGAAGTGAGAATAGATAGACTTCCTCTCACATACTTTGGGCATGTTCTCAGGAAGGACTGGTCTCTGGAGAAGACATCATGCTTGGCAAAGGATCAACAAAAAGGAGGAAGACCCTTAACAAGATGGCTTGACTCCGCATATATATACTAATGGGATCATACATAGCAACAACTGTGTGGATGGCGCAGGACCAGGCAGTATTTCATTCTATTGCACTTTGTGTTGGAACTAACTGCAAGGCACCTAACAGCAACAGGATTCTTTAGAGAATGATTTCACTTGTAAAGAAATGTTTATTTAAAGTTCAACATTTCTCTACTATTTATGTTTACTAAAATTCAGTGTTTACTATAAATAGCATCTACAGTATGTTTATATAAATACTCCTTCTATCTACATATAGGCTTAGAAGGATTTAAAAACAAAAAACCCATTGCTGTGTAGTCAATTCAAACTCGTGACCCTATGAGACAGTATAAGTGCCCCCATAAAGTTCCCAAAGCTGGAATCTTCAGGAAAGCAGATTGCCCTATCTTTCTCCCATGATGGGCTGGTGGATTCAAATGACCAATCTTTGCTTATCAATTAAGGGCTTTAGCCATTGTGTCACTAATACACCTTAGAAAGATGTGGTAGTGGTGGTGTGCCATGGAGTTGGTTCCGACGCTTAGTGATCCTGCATAGGGTTTCCAAGGCTGTAAATCTTTACAGGGGCAGAAAGCCTCATCTTTCTTCTGTGGAACTGCTGGTAGTTTCAACTACTGACCTTGAGGTTAGTAGCCCAACTTGTAACCACTATGCTACCAGAACTCCTAGGAAGATTGTATGTTGTTTTTATCAGGTGCTATCATGTCGGTACCGACTCATAGCGACCCTATGCACAACAGAACGAAACTTTGCTTGGTCCTGGGCCAACCTCATAATTGTTGCCACGCTTGAGCCCATTGTTGCTGCCACTTGGCCAATCCATCTCGTTGGGGGTCTTCCTCTTTTTCTCTGAC
>NW_006408831.1:3170798-3171961 GCF_000296735.1 Chrysochloris asiatica
TTTTTTTATGATTTTAAGTTTGTTCCACACTTTCCCCCCACTCTATTCAAGACCTTCCAATGTAATCTCTTTCAGAACAGTTGGTAGTGACAGCCAGGCACCATCCAATTCCAGTCTCAGGATTGTGGAGACTGATGATGGAATGGTTCATTAGTCCGTTGGACTAATTGTTGCCAAGTGTCTTCAATTTTCTTCCCTCTTTGTCCTGTCCATGCAGAGACCAATCATTGCACCTGAGATGATTTCTCGCAAGCTTTTAGGACCCCAGTCACTTCTCACAAAAGTACCATGTAAAGCCTTGTCTCTGCGGACAATGTTATGCCAATGGACTATGGTGTACCCTGAGACTGTGGTCCTGAGCCCCCAGGACCAGCTACTCATTCCTACAGGTTTTTGGTTATGTCAAAGAACTCTTTATAACTTTGTCCCCTCTATGGTCCACCACGGAGTCCTGGTGTGGTGCTATGGGTTAATGCACTGGACTACAAAGTCAGTTTAAACTACAAGATTGGCAGTTCAGTTGCTCCTCAGAAACCTTATATAGGTTCCCTATGGGTCGGAACCAGCTTGATGTCACTTAACAACAACAACATGCTCCACTACATTGCTGGATATATTTGCAGCATATGTAAATCAGCATGAAGAAATATCCTCTGTAACACCCATATATATGCATGTGTAAGCCCCACTGTCTTTCCCACACATGTTTAGCCTGAGTGTTTAAGTATGCATCCATTCATAGATGCCCATTATTGCAGGACTGTGTCTGTAACAATCATTACTTCTGTTGCCTTTAACTCCTGCACTACTCCCAAGGCTTTCCTCTGCCTCCATCACAATCAGCAGGGTTTTCTTTGACTGATTTTCAGACATCAAATGCCAGGCCTTTCTTTCTAATGCATCTTAGTCTGAAAAAAATCTACTGAAACCGGTTCAGCATCATAGCAACACACAGCATCCAGTGCCAGACAGATGGTGACTAAGCATGAGGTATACTGGCCAGGAATTGAACCTGGATCACTGTAATGGATGGTGAGAAATTAACATCTGAGCCATCATTGCCCCTTCAGGCAGGTACTAAGGGTTAAGTTTCCAGTTAGGAACTGGAATGAGAAAATAATACCTTGTCTCTTGAAGGCAATGTGCATTAATCCCATTGTTGT
>NW_006408832.1:0-6544 GCF_000296735.1 Chrysochloris asiatica
AAGTCATTTTGGACTCATTGCTACCCTGTATAGGGTTTCTAAAGCTTTAAATTTTTGCAGGAACAGAAAAGCTCATCTTTCTTCTGCAGAGTGACTTGTGGGTTCAAACTGCTAAAATTTTGGTTCACATTCCAGTGTTTCTCATACGGTGACCTGAATAACCATCTGTCTTCTAAAGAAGTATGATTTACAAACAAATTTCCTAAAAAGGAAAGTTCAGATACATGTGGTTTTAGTCAGAATGGTACTAACATTTTGATGAGGAGATAATACCAACTTTATATAAACATATTCAGAAAACAGAAATGAGTGGTATTTTCAAAGTTGTGTCATAAATCTAGTAAGACCCCATACTACTGAAATACAAAAAAAAAAAAGTCATTACAAAAAACCTAGACTACAGACAAATCACTCATGAATACGGGCAGTTCATAAAATATTAGCAAACAAGTCTTGCAATATGAAAAGGATATTACATCATCACCAAGTAGGGTTTATTCCATGAAATCAAGGTTGAAGTAACATTCACAGAATGAATACTGTAATTCACCACATTAACAGAATTGAAGAGAAAAATCACACAATTATCTCAATACATGCAAGAAAATAGCCCTGTCCAAAATTCCACACAGCCACTGTCTTAGTTGGAGTCCTGGTGTGGCGCTGTGGGTTAATGCGCCAGGCTGCAAAGGCATTTGAACTGCAGGCTTGGAGGTTCAAGCTCACCAGCTTCTCCTCAGAAACCCTATGCAGGGTCGCTATGGGTTGGAACCAACTCAACGGCACTTCACAACAACAATTGTCTTAGTTATATAATAAATGCTATAGCATTAATTTCTTCTTTCAGAGTTTAGAAGGGTAAAAGTCACACTTCAGGGTGCTGGCTCTAGGGGAAAGCTATGTCTCTCTGTCAGCTCTGGAGGAAGGTTCTTGTCTGCATTCAACTTCTGTAGATCTTTAATTCCTCAGAGAAGCTTGTATATCTTAGCATCAGTTTCCCCTGGGTCTAAGACGTACCTGGCACAGGGTCTCTGGTTGTTTGTCAGTTACTTATTTATTTTCCCATAGCACTTTTCAGCATTGAAGATGCCAGGTAATTATTCATTTATACATTCGTTGTTGGTTTCTCCTCAGTAGAACATAACTTCCACAAGAGTGGCACCTTTTGTCTATTTTTCTCCCTACTCAATCCTTGGTGACTAGAACAGTACCTGGCAAAAAGTAGGCCAACAAATGTTTGTTTAAACAATGGATGAAAGGCCACCCGACAGCAAACAGCAGACGTAAGAGATCAAAAAGCCAGGGCTCCTGGTTTGAAATCTGATGTTTGTTTCTCAAGTTTATATTACCTCTAGAAAGAAGGAAGATGATGTTTCGAAAGTTAACAGAAACATATTAATAGAAGGGAATGTGCAAACTTGGTTCATAATTTTCTTAGGCTCAGTTTTCTAAAGAAACAAAAATAGTGACTCTGATATAAAGAGAGTTGTTTCTCTCAAGTAAATGACTTAGGCGGTTGTAGATACTGTCAAATTCCAAGTCCATGAGTCAGATTCAAGTTTTTCCTGACTCACACAGCTGCAGGGGCTGACTAATCCAAGATCGGCAGGTGATATGGCAGGCTGCAGGCACAAGTCCAAACAACTGGAGGTCAGATGTTGACAAGTTAAATGTGAGATTCAGAATGAGGAAGCAGCCAGAGAGCTTTTTCCAGAATGTCCATGTATTCAACTGACTGGCTGCTCATACTGCATGCATCTCAATATGGATGTGATTACATTGTAACTTACACACCACTGAGAATCATGGCCCAGCCAAAAGGACATACAACTTTATTCATCAAACAGCCATTATGAGTAAGTATCTCAGAAACTAGGAAAACAAAATTTGAAGCACACTCTATCACTGTAAAAAGAGCATCTACAAAAGCTTAAAGCTAGTATCATGTATTCATGTAGGATGTTGAAAAGTAATGGTGTTATCCTAAGGTCAAGAAAAAGGTAAGAATGTGTGTTCCTTTTATTTAGCACTATATTAGATGTTTCAGCCAATGCACTAAGACAAGAAAAAGAAAGAAAAGACATAGAGATTAGACCATAAACACCCAAATAATATAAACATTGCTCATTTATGAAAATAAGGTTGTCTACATAAAAAAGTAAAAAGCAGAAATATTACTCTTCTGTCAATTTGTCATACTTGCAAGTTTAAGTGATGCTGGAAGCTATGTTACTCATATTCTAAATACCATCAAGGTCACCCATTATGCACAGGTTTCAGCAGAGCTTCCAGCTAAGACAGACTAGGAAGAAGAAAGAGCAGCTGCTTCTGAATGTTTAAGCACTGAGAATCTTATGAATAGTAGAAGAACATTCTCAGATACAGTGACGGAAAATGAAAAACATTCTCCATCGTCGTTGTTCGGTGTTATTGAGTCATTTACGACTCATAGAGACCCCATGCACAACAGAATGAAACACTGCTTGTCCTGAGCTATCCTCACAATTGTTTTTATGCTGCTTCTTGGTCAATCCATCTGTTTGAGGGTCTTCCTCTTTTTCACTGACCCTTCACATTACAAAAGGGACTTGTCCATTCAGGTAACATGCCTGAAGTAGAAGAGACAAAGTCTGGCAATTTTGTCTTCTAAGGAACATTCTGGGTGTACTTTGTCCAACACATATATGTTTGTTCTTCTGGAAGTCCATGGTGCTTTCAATATTCTTCTTAAACACCATAATTCAAATGCATCAAGTCTTCTGTGTTCTTCCTTATTCATTGTCAAATTTTCACATTCACTTTACCAATTGTTGTTGTTTTTAATTGCCATCAAGTCAGTTCTCAGCTCATAGTGACCTTGTATTGTGTTTCCGAGGAGCAGCCTGTGTGTTTAGGACCAGAATGTTGTCAGATATGGTGCCAGAAGATGAGTCCCCCAGGTTGGAAGGCACTCAAAATATGACAGAGGAAGAGTTTCCTCCTCAAAGGAGAGTCGACCATGATGACACGAATGGAGTAAAACTTTCAGGACTGTCATTTGCTGCTGAAAAACAACTTACGAAAAAAAAAAGGAGAAACAGCTATAAGCATCTATTAAAAATTGGAACAATGGAATGTTCAAATTATGAATCTAGGAAAAAAAATTTTTTAAGTTGAAAATGAATTGGAACACATAGATGTCAATCTCTAAAACTAGATAATTTGAAGAAGATTATATGGAATCAGGACTGGAGAAAGACCTATTAATAACCTGTGATGTGCAGAAAATCAACCTTGCTTGCTGGAAGCCAATAGAACTTCAAATACTTATGGATTAAGATCAAAGACCACAGTCTTCAGTATGGATTACACCTCAATTTAAGAATAAGTATGGCACAAACCTTTCCTGATTTTAAACCATTTAGCATCTCCTTGTTCTGTTCAAATGACGGCCTGTTGGTCTCTGCACAGGTTCCTCATGAGCACAATTATCTGTTATGAAATACCCAATCTTTGCAATGTTATTCATAATTTGTTGGGATTCTTATAGATGCCTTTGAGTAGCCAATAAAGCACAAGGAAACATCTTTCTTATATTCTCTGCTTCAATCAAGATGCAGCTGACATCTTCAGTGATATTCCTAGTTCCACATCCTCTTCTAAATCTAGTTTGAATTTCTGGTAGCTCCCTGTGGATATACTGCTGCAACCATTTTTATTTTTTGTTGGTTGGTTGATTTTTAGTTATCTTCATCAAATTTTTTCTTGAATGTGGTATTAACGATACGGTCAATGATTTTCACATTTTGTTTAACCACCTTTCTTTGGAATGGACACAAATAAAGATCTCTTCCAAATGGTTGGTCAGGTAGTTGTCTTCCAAATTTCTTGGTATAGCTGAGCAAGTGCCTCCAGTGCTGCATCAGTTTTTGAAATGTTTTAATTTCTATTCTATCAATTCCTGGAACCTTATTTTTTTGCCAATTCCTTCAGTGCAGCTTGGGCTTCTTCCTTCAATTCCATCTGTTCTTGATCATATGGTGCCTTCTGATATGAGTGAACACTTTTTGGTACAATGACTCTGTGTCTTCCTTCCATCTTCGTGTGATGCTTCCTGCATCATTCAATATTTTGCCCATGTTGTCGCTATTGTTGCTAGGTGCATTGAGTTGATTCCAAGTAATAGCAACCCTACACACTACTGAACAAAGCACTGCCGGATCCTGTTCCACCTTCACAATTATTGTTAATTAAGTTTGAGCTCACTGTTGCTGTCATTGTGCTAATCTATCTCATTGGAGATCATCTTCTTTTTCACTGACCCTCCATTTTATCAAACATGATATCCTCCTCCAAGGAATAGTTCTTCCAGGGACTCATCTGAAATATGAATTAAGTCTTGTCATTCTCACATCTAAGGAGCATTCTGGCTGTATTTCCTTCAACACTAGTTTGTTCTTCTGGCACTCCTTGGTACTTTCAATATTCTTTTATAATATCATAATTAAAATGTATTGCTTCTTCTACTGTCCTCTTTATTCACTGTACAACTTTCACATGCATATGAAGCAATTGAAAATATCATTCCTTAAACTGATACCTTTTCCCATTAACAATTTAAAAAGGTCTTGTGCACTAGATTTGCCTAATCCAAGAAATAAAAAAGGACAATTTACAATAATAAAAGGAGGCTTGTTTTGTCACCATGACTGGGCCTGGATTCTCAGGGATTAGGCAGTTGACAAATAGTAATACTCCACGGTGAGATCTAATATAACATAGTTGCCATCCCATGATGTGATCTGATGTAATTATCCTATGTGTTAATAATCCTCACTTCTATGATGTTAATGAGACCAGATACAATCTACAGGATTAGGTTGTATCTTCAGTTAATCTCCTTTGAGATATAAAAGAGATTAAACAGGAAAGTAGCTCTGAGGGATCTACTACCAACAAGAAAGAAAAGCCAGGAATGGAGTGTAATATTCTGGACCTGAGGTCCCTGTACTATGAAGCTCCTAGATCCAGGGAAATGCTGATTCCAAGGCACATGGAGAGCTCCAAGGAATGCTGGGTCTACCGATGCTAAAAGGCAACAAGGACCTCTCTAGGGCCAACAAAGAAAGAGAACGCCTTTTAGTATCCTCAATGGTGAAAGAATAAATTTCTATTTGTTCAAGGCATCTACTTGTGGTATTTCTGTTACAACAGCACTGGGTTACTAAGGCAGACGCTGTCCTATAGAAACAAGTTTCTTTGTAATCCCTTATAATACAAGACTGGGGTCTTCTGTTCTCAGTGTTCCTTAGCAGTGATGCAAACTCACTATGTCTAAGACATCCCCATGTCTAGGTAGACCTCTAGACATGACCCGCATGGTGCAAACCTGAGGTTCATGCTGTCTGCTAAGTTGTGAATAATATCTGTGGTCTCTGATACAGCACAGCCTCAGTTCTTCTGTCAACATCCATGGACCTTTGGTGGTTTAATTGTTACCCTACAAGTCCTTCATCATTCTGGACACACATGGCCCTATTTTAAAAAGTGAAATCAATATATGGAAATCACAAGAGAATATATATGAATGGCCAATAATCACGTGAAGTTTCTCACCATCATTTGTACCTGTTATTTTTTGGTTAAGTGCCATCGAGTCGGTACTGACTCATAAGGATTCTGCATAGGGTTTCCAAACAACAACTAATGGACTTGAATGAATGACCTTGTGGTTAGCACTCCAGTGCTCATTCAACTGTATCACACCAGGACTTTCAGTGATACAGTTGGATGAGTAAATTGAGAAATACAAAATAAAATCACAACAGACACCCTATGCTTTTACTTTGTTACTACTGTTACATACTGGCGAGTCAGTTCTGACTCATAGAAAACCTGTATAGGGTTTCCAAGGAGTGACTGGTGAGACTGAACTGCTGACCTTGTGGTGAGCTGTCCAGTAATGACCCCACAGTGCCACACCAGGACTCCCTTTCACTAGTATGACTAAAGTGAAAAAAGAAGGTCTTACCAAGTTGAAATGAGGATAAAGAGCAACTAAGAGGCTTACATACTAACGGTGAAAATGTAAAATGTACATTTTGGAAAATTGTACTGGTTTTTTGTTAAATTCTTATTAAATTTAATGTTTCTTAGTAAATTCAACATTCATTTCTATAGAGCCTACCAATTGCAGCCTAGAATATTTTACCAACAGAAGTAAAATGCTCTGGCAGACAAAAGAGAAACAAGAATACTCATACTAAATGTATTCATAAAAACAAAAGCCAAAGGCCATCAATAGGCATATAGTTAAAAAGAAAGAAAGAAAATAAATGATGGTATATCTGTAAGAAGTGATACTATTAAGCAATAAAAAAGGACAAGTTGCTAAATCTTGAAAGCAATACGTTGAGTAAAAGAAGCATCCTGGGTGATTGCGTTGATATCAACTTCTCTAGGTAAGGCCAATCTAGTTCATAGTGACCCAAAGTAGATCAATAGCTTCCTGAGGGAGTGGGTGAGGTCACTTTTTGCAGGATCTGGGGACTCACTGAGGGGGATG
>NW_006408832.1:7189-7839 GCF_000296735.1 Chrysochloris asiatica
TCCCTCTTGAAAGCTTGTAAGCCAGTCACTTCTTGCCTTTGTAGCCCCCTATTTTGGGTAGCCAATGTCCAAGTTGCCCATCCCAGTCTACCCTTGTATCGAGGGGGTGGGAATGATCGTCGCTATAAAGATTTGTTCCCTCTTTTGAGCTACTGCATCCATAGGTGTAGGTCAAGTTCATAAAACTGTATCAGATTACTCTTTTTTTTAATTAAATAAATGTTTTATTGTGAATTGTGTGATAGTCTATATGGGAGAACATTAATCTTTTCTATCATACATCGTTTCATTGGCATAGTTACCATCTTGTCCATCCGCCCATCCCCAACCAAAGGGCGTACCCTGCAAGCCTCTCCCCACCCCAGTCCTCAGCTCCTTTCCCTCTCTGGATCCCAAGTCCCCAGCCACTCCATCTCTTCACATCATCTTCTCTGCCTCTATCTCAGGCATCACTGCTTCTCTGGGTAGAATGCCGCTCTCCGCTCTTCTCCATTGATGGTCCCAGGGCCCTCTGCTCCTAGACTGAAAAGTTAATCACTCCCCTCCTTGCTACACAATGTCCACCTTTAGATTTCCAACCCTCACAATCAGTCCTGATAACAATTATTCACTATTGCATCACAAGAGACCCATCTGTATTTCATTTCATC
>NW_006408832.1:14021-15199 GCF_000296735.1 Chrysochloris asiatica
AATCCTATTTGATTGTTCCTGTAGTATTTTCCTCATTTCTTCCTTATTTTCCTGGACCCCTTTTTGGATTATTTGAATTTGTTTCCATATCATTCTTCTGAATTCCCTCTCAGGCATATCCAAAACCCACTCCTCCTCCTCTATAAAGCTTTTGTCTGTCTTCAGGTCATTTGCATCAGCTCCTCTCTTCTGCTTTTGCATATGTTTCGATAAAGGAGATTGTTTCTTATTGGTCATGGTTATTGTTTTTTAATTATTATTATTATTATTAATATGATCAGGAGATGGGCTTCCCGTTTTGTCTGTAATGCATAGCAGATGTTGTTGGGTCTTGTCTAAGTGGTGGAGTATTATGTTGTAGCTTGTCTATATAGCCACGATTGCTACTTCTTCTTATCGGACGTAGGGAAGATAAGTTTCCACCTTCAGGAGGGATGTGTAATCAAAAGGACTAAAAGCAGAAGTAATATGAACGCATGGACGGAAAATCACCACATTGGAGCAGATATGTGGCTTTGGTTAACTTTTTCTGTACCCTGTCCTGCCAGAACCGGCGCTGGAGGATCCCTGCTGCTAGCTAGGAGTGGGGGCAGGGGGCTTAGATGCAGAGACAGATGGGGGATGATGGATGATGTCAAAAGCCGCCGCTGGCTTTCTCCCACTCTCCGCGCATGGGTGAGCTCTACCTGGCTGATTTTTATTGGGATCTCAAGCCAGGGCAGGGAAAATTGGGAGGTGGGGGAAGCTATGTCGCTTCTTGGGGCCTTTTTTTGTTTCTTTCCCCCCCTACACCCCCGGTGGAGATGCCGCTTTCCTAAAGGGCTGGCCTTGGCCCCGCCCTCTAAACTCTGCAGTCGCAGGAGCGACCCATGGTCCCTGCAGGAAAGAGTCTCAAAATACGAGCCTTTCTTTATCCTTAGTAGCACAATTTCTCAAAAATGTGAGTTCAGGAGACTTTATGGAAGTTTAAAAGCCGTGGGACTGATATATGAACATTTCTTCATGAGATCCCACTCATTTATCACCGGAGCCCATCCCTACCTTACTTTCCTGGTGGTCCTACAGTACCGGAAGTGTCAGATTACTCTTTTGTTCCTCTTCTTTCTTCTTCTAGTTGAGTTCTGATCATCCAGCCAAATGGGTACATTTTAATAATTGAATTATACAACAGTAAAGTT
>NW_006408832.1:17417-18402 GCF_000296735.1 Chrysochloris asiatica
CCAGGCCACTTGCCCCCCCCCCACCACTACCCAGGGCCAGGCTATATGGTCACTGTGCTTGGAAAAATCTTCTGTCACCAATAAGGGTCACACCACTCTCTGTCCCCAATCAAAGTGGGAGCTGGGCTGAGTGACTTCAGACAGAGTGGACAAGAGAGGAGCCTGAACACCTGGCCCAGGTAAAGCTGACCCCTATCAGGATGCCCCTCCACCAGACACATCTGCCCAGGTCCTGAGGCTGGCATGGACATGTGCTAATTGGCAGTGGGGGCAGTGCTGTCCCCACAGCAGAGCTAATTGGGCCCTGGAGTCCACACATCCAAGCACTTTGGGGAGGAATGTCTCATTTAAACCAGCAAGCATTTAGAGTAGGGCCAGCTGCCCCAGGACCTGCCAGGCTGCCAGGGGCCTCCAGACTGTGTCTGGCCAGAGAGTCGCCATCTGTGACCTGCCCTGGACCAAGGAAACAAGGCTTGGAGGTAGGTTCCCATAGAACCCCTCTGTAACTGAGATGACCCACTGTATGTGATGGGTAAAGGACTGGCAGGAGGGTCACCTTTCACTGGACACAGACACTGACTGATGGTGAATGCAGGGCGAGGGCCCCCCAGTATCTTCTTTTCCCTTGAGCCCTCTCTCAGCCCCTGACTCTGTAGTCTGGATTCTTCACTAAAGGCGCCAAGCCTGTCTCCACTTCTTCCTGCAGGTCTCTCACAGACACCCCTACTCTGAGCTGAGAAGAGAGTCCCCACGGCAGACGGCAACCTGTCTGGAAGTCTGTCCTCAGCACCTGGCTAGATCGTGAAGCTTCATTTGTCCTCACCTCCCTCACGCTGGACAGTTGTCCACTCGTCCGTAACCCACCCCCTCCCCAGGCCCCTAATTCATTCATCCTCAGCTCCTACCCCACAGTGAGTCTGAGGGCAGAGGAAACCCTACACGTGGGACTACTTTCAGACAGGACTGTCTTTTCAACGTCTGCTGT
>NW_006408832.1:27635-28203 GCF_000296735.1 Chrysochloris asiatica
AATGAAATGATGAGTGTAAAGCCCATGTTCTCCCATGTAAATTATCACTAAATTAACAATAAAAGCAGGAAGAACATGAGTGGAGGAGTGCAGCAACAGCAGGTGGCAAGGAGAAATAGAGCAGCTGCAGGCTGTAGATCCACAGACTGAGTGAAGCTGAGTGCCTACGGGCAGGAGACTGGCTTGCAGAATGTGCCCTTTGGGCATTCACAGTCTGGCTAAAAGAGCTGTGTGATACTTGCTGGAGTAGGGCGGAGGCCAAGGGACCACATGGCTGAGAGGCTGAAGATAAGAGTGAGGCATGCCAACATGCTGATTGGGAAACCACTGTGTCCTGGGTTTTTCTGATCCTGAATTGTATGTACCCTGTTCACATCCCTAATAAACCCCTAATCATGAGTGTTGTTATGAGAAAAAAAATAAAATAACTGCAAACTCAGGAGCTCTGCTTCATGGCATAAATACACTACCAAACATTACAAGCAGCGCACAGACAGTAGAAGACAAAATAGATAACTGGGACCGCTGAAATATTAGACACTATGGGCATTGATCATCAATTCTTCTA
>NW_006408832.1:31073-32159 GCF_000296735.1 Chrysochloris asiatica
GGGATTGCAATCATTGAGATGAAACAAAGTGTGTGATTGGTTGAATGTAAAACTGATAATCTTTTCTGTAAACCTTCTTGCAATTCATAATAAAAATTTTAAAAAGAAAGAAAGAAAATTGTAACAACAGTGCTTAACGCCAAAAAGTAAAAAGTCCAGCCATAGGATGAGAGAAAATCTTTTTAAAATACATATTGGATAAAGGGCTTCTATCAAGGATATACGAAGACACTACAACTAAATATCAAGAGACAACTCAGTTTTTAAAACGGGAAAAATCTTTGAATATAAATTTAATTTTTCAAAGAACAGGAAAGAATTTCAGCGTCACTATTTATAATGTAAAGTCCTGATGTGGCACTGCAGATTAATGCACTGAAACACAAGATCGATTTGCACCATAAGGTCAGTGGTTCAAGTTCACCAGCCACCCCTTGGACACCCTATACAGAGTCATTGTGAGTCAAAATCAACTCGATGACACTTAAAAAAGCAATGCATTATGGGAATGCAAATCAAAACCACAATGAGATACCACTACATATCAAGAATTGCTAAAATCGAAATGACTGATAATGCTGTTGTTAGGTGATGTTAACTGAATTGGTTCCAACCCAAAGTGACTCTGTACAACAGAATAAAACTCTTCCTGGTCCTGTACCATCATCACAATCGATGCTATGCTTGAGTTTACTATTGCTACCAGTATGTCGATCCATCTCACTGAGCATCTTCCCTTTTTTCACTGACCCTCTACTTGACCAAGCGTGATGTCCTTCTCCAGGAACTGGTCTCTCTTGAAAACGTGTCCAAAGTACTTAAGACAACATCACTTATAATGAACATTCTGGCTGTACTTCTTACAAGATAGATTTCGTCCTTCTTCTGGCAGTCCACAGTTAATTCAATATTATTTACCAACATCGTAATACAAAGATATCAATTCTTTATTCATTGTACAGCTTTCACATGTATACGAGGTGGTTGAAAATACCATGACTTAGGTCAGGCACAACTTAGTCCTCAATGTAACAACTTTGCTTTTTAAAACTTTAAGGGCTATTTTGCATGATATTTGCCCAATGC
>NW_006408832.1:32974-49003 GCF_000296735.1 Chrysochloris asiatica
TTGAGCCCATTGCTGCTGTCACTGTGCCGATCCATCTCATTGGGGGTCTTCCTCTTTTTCTCTGACCTTCCACTTTACAAATTTGATGTCCTTCTCCAGGGACTGGTCCCTCCTGACAATATGTCCGAAATAAGTGAGACAAAGTCTGGAAATCCTGGCTTCTAAGGAACACTCTCATTTTACTTCATCCAACATAGATTGTTATGGTCTTTTGGCAGTCCATAGTACTTTTAATATTCTCCTCCAACACCATAAGTCAAATGCATCAAATCTTCTGTGGCTTTCCTTATCCACTGCCCTCACACAGATACGAGGTGATTGAAACTATCATGTCTTGAGTTCAAACTGACCTTACAGTCCAGTGCAGTGTCCCACAGTGCCACACCAGCATGCTACCACAAACTTTTGAAGCCCTCTTGTATAAATATAGAAATGCATACACATAACTATCAAAGAATATGAATACCATCTTTCCAAATATTAGCATCTAATTCTGCACAGTACAATAAATTATTTGAGTGGGATCATAGTGTGGCACCCTAGGGTAATGCACTCAACCTCAAGGTCAGTTTGAGCTGTGGAGTCAGAGGTCCAGACTCACCAGTTGCTCCTCAGAAATCCTATACAAGGTCACTATGAGTTAGAATGGACTCCACAGGACTTAACAACAACCATTTATTTTGTCCAAAGATATTTCTAGTGGCTGTATTGCCTTTTCTGTTTTGTTCTTAAATTTTACAGCCACGTTTCCTAAGAGACTTAATTACTTCTGAGTTTCCTAGTTTTATAGCTTGCCTGGAGTTCCTTTTGTTACTAAGAGATTGAGTTCCAAGTTTATGACTTACTTTATAGACATCAGTTTTCTCAACCCAAAGTCCATTTAAATTCACAGACCATATAATTTAAAAAATAAACTCTTACATGTGAATAGATGGTACCTTAGAAGGTTTTGGCTTGGATCTTACATTAAATTCCATAAGAATGTTCAAATTGGGCTTTACATTATTTGTTTCCTTTAAATATGACTTTATTACAAACTGTTACTTTGTAGTAAATTAATCATAAAATGATGCAGATCAATATATATATATATTTGGGTTTGGGTCAGGCACACCTTAGTCCTCCAACTAACATCTTTGCTCTTGAACACTTTAAAGAGTTTTTGTACAGTAGATTTACCTAATGCAATAAGTAGTTTGATTTCTCAAATGCTGCTTCCATGAATGTTAGTAGTTGATCCAAGCAAAATGAACTCTTTGACAACTTCAATCTTTTCTCCATTTACATGGATATTGTTTATTGGTCCAGTGGTGAAGAATCTTGTCTTCTTTGTATTGAGGCACAACCCATACCTAAGGCTTTGGTCTTTCATCTTCATCAATAAGTATTTTACGTCCTCTTCAGTTTCAACAAGCAAGGTTATATCATCTGTGTATTACAAGTTGTTGATGAGTCTTCCTCCAAACCTAATGCCCTATTTTTCTTCAAATAATCCAATTTATGGAATTATGTGCTCAGCATAGATATTGAATGGTGAAAGAATACAACCCAGGTGCACACCTTTCATTATTTTAAACCATTCAGTGTTCTCTTGCTCTTTTCACACAGCTGCCTCTTGGTCTATGTACAGGTTCCTCATGAGCACAATTAAGTGCTCCAGAATACTCATTAGTCACAATGTTGTCCACAGGGTTTGTCATGATCCACACAATTGAAAGTCATTGTATAGTCAATAAAGCACAGGTAAATCTCTTTCTGGTATTCTCTGCTTTCAGCCAAGATTCATCTAACATCAGCAATGATATCCCTCATTCCACATCCCCATCTGAATCTAGCTTAAACCTCTGGCAGTTCTCTATCAATGTACATTTGCAACTGGTTTTGGATTATCTTTAGCAAAATTTTACTTGCATGAGATATTAATGATATTGTCTAATGACTTCCACATTCCAATGTGTCACCTCTCTTTGGAATGGGCACAAATACAGATCTCTTCAAGTCAGAAGGCCAGGTAGTTGTCTTCCAAATTTCTTGGCATAGCTGAGTGAGTGCCTCCTGTGCTTCATCAGTTTGTTGAAAGACTTAAATTTGAATTCCATCAATTCCTAGAGCCTCGTTCTTTGCCAATGCCTTCAATGCACCTTACATTTCTTCCTTCAGTACCATTAATTATTGATCATATGCTACCTCTTGAAATGGTTGGACATCAACAATTTGCTTTTGGTACAATGACTGTATATTCCTTCCATCTTCTTCTTTTTTTTTTTTAATATGACTTTTATTTTACTAAATATCGAACACTGATTCTTATTAACAGGAAGGGAGCTAATACCACATTCTCTTCAGAATTTAAGACTTTTATTTTCTTGTCCAACATAAGGTATTATAGTCTAGATTAGTTTCTTTTGTAAAATTTCAAGAATCTCTCATTCTACTTCTTTATCCTTTTCTAGATTTTTCATGTTTCTAAAAATGCACAACATATCCGTTGAGATGACATTTGGATATAACAGAGTCGCATCATGGAGAGAGAGGTTTATTTCTCTCCCATGTAAAAAGTGGCCAGAGGTTGGCAGTGACCATGCTCTCTCTGGCTGAGCAGCAGCAGGAGTCACCAGTTTGGAATGACAGTCACACTCTCAGGACACAATACACTTTGTTGAACGGGATCTGACACCAGGCTCACTGAACATTGTGGGATACAGAGTAAACGTAGCTTGGCAGCCCAGCAACATCAGGCTTGTTTTCAGCTCGAGGAGCTGCTACTCTGGGCTCCCAACACTCACATCGTGTGTCAGAAGCCAACTCTATGGCAGCTACCAACAGAAGTACATCACAATTTGTGACGCCTGTAATTGAACACTGATGCACTTAGTTTAGTAAAACATCCAAATATAAAGGACTCACTAGAGAAGTGTCTCTAATTATTTAAACTGGCTTTTGTTTTGTTTTTTAATTCAATTCATTCTGGTCTTAATAGTACATAACTGCTATATTAACTTATACTATATTTTGGAAATGTCAACAGAAGTAGCAAAATAGATGAGCAACTAGAAGCTACAGAGCCAAATATTTGACTTAAAAACTAAGTAAGTTCATGATTAGATATGAGAGACATTTCATCTCGGAGTAGATTCTAAGGCAGCATCCTGAGATTCCATAAAAACAAAACCTTCTGTATCAAAAGAAGGGATCTCAATAAGAGGATCAGAGTCTTCTATTTCCAAGTGCAGTGATTTCCCCCGTTCATAACTCAGGTCTGAGTTATCTTTCATTTGAACCTCTTGCTCCTTAAACTCCAAAGGTTTATCTGAGGCTGGAGCTACAACTTCTTCATCTTTGTTATCATGTAGAAAACTACACATCACGTTGGGTCTACTAGAGGAATCAGTATCATTGATTGGCAGCCACTCCACGCCACCTCTGGTTTCTTCTCCTTCTTTCTTTTCTGTCAGAAGAGTTCTTGTCATGCTGAGTTTCTTCATTGTATGACATTGTATGACATTGTATGACATTGTATGACAACTGTTTTGTTGTTGCCTTCTGCATCCACATGTTCCTCCACATCTTCTTCAAATATAACACAGGTCCCCAGAGTGTCTTCATATTCCCCAGCAAAGACATAGTTGTCCACTTGCATAATAGACCTCTCAGTGTCAATGCCCAAAATCTTGCATTGATTTTCACAATTTGAGAAAAAGTCTGAATCAATAATTCCTGAAACTTCCACCAGAACCAACTGCTCATCTTCCTCTTCCCACTCTTGGTGCCTCCGCTCCTTCGGTTGCCACCATGATCCCACAGCTTCTGTGCCTCCCACTCTAACCCCACCCTCTCACTGCCTCCATCTTGAGTACTGGCCCCTTCCATGTTCTTTTGATGCTTTCTGCATCATTCAATATTTTGCCCATAGAATCCTTCAATATTTCAAGTCAAGGCTTAAAGTTTTTCTTCAGTTCTTTCAGCTTTAGAAATGCTATACATTTCCCTTTTGGTTTTCTAACTCCAGGTCTTTGCACATTGTGTTATAATATTTGACTTTGTCTTCTCTAGCTGCTTTTTGAATTTTTCTATTCAGCTCATTTATCTCCTCATTTCTTCCATTTGCTTTAGCATCTCTGCTCTGGAGAGCGAGTTTCAGAGTCTCTTCTGACATCCACTTTGGTCTTTTTCTTCTTTCTTGTCTTCTTAATGACCTTTGCTTTCTTCCTGTATGATGTTCTTGATATCATCCCACAACTCTTCTGGTCTTCAGTATTTAGTGTTTAATGCATTAAATCTGTTCTTGAGATGCTTTCTATATTCAGATGGGATATGTTCAAAATCATAATTTGGTTCTCATGAACTTGTTTTAATTTTTTTCAGCTTCAGCCTGAATTTGCATATGAGTAATTGATGGTCTGTTCCAGTCTGCCCCTGGACGTGTTTTGGTTGATGATATGGAATGTGAGTTATGAGTTACAAATTTTAATTAATTAATCCATGTCTTTGTGTCTTAGGTGCAAATTTTAAAAATGAAAAGGGAAGGAAGGAAGGAACTCATTTTGGCAGGCATATGTTGCTAAATGTTATTGAGTCAGTTCTGTGAAGCCACTGGTGGATTTGAACTGCCAACCTTGCAGTTCAAATTGATCTTGCAGTCCAGTGCTTATCCTACTGAGCCACCCCCTGACTCCAGGCAAAAAAAAAGGGACCAAAAACCATTAGCAAACAACAAAGGATGCTTAGAAATATCCTTAAAGATTAGAAAAAATAATCAAAAAAGAGTAGTTAGTAGGTTTTATGGCAAAATAGATACCATTGAATGTAGAATTAGTGAACTTGAAAATAGATGCACTGGAATTACACAGGAGCAGGACACACATAAAGAAGTGTAAAATACACCAGGATTATAAAAATTAAATGTAAAGTGAGAATGCCAAATACACATCTAACTGGATTTACAAAAGAAAAAACAAGAGAAAGTAGGTGAAAAACAATATTCAAAGAGAATGAATAGCCAATAACTGGTTATAGACACTAAACTTCAGGGTCCCAGAAAGAGTCACTAAAGTAGCACATCAATGCTGTTAGTTGGTTACAATTCAGATCGACTCTATGTACACTAGAATGCAACACTGCCCATCCTACACCATCCTTACAAACACTGTTAATCACAATCACAAGCCCACTGCTGCTGCCACTGTGCCAAACCATCTCAATGGGGGGGGGGGGTCTTCCTTTTTTCACTGACTCTCCACTTTACCAAGTAGCATTGGATTTGGAGGTGGGGATGAATGGAAGCCGTTCCAGGTTGGGAAAGCAAGTCTGTGGGGTTGCAGCTCTGCAGCGTACAGTGCACCTGGGCCAGGGCTGTGATCTGCAGGGAAGCCCGTCACCTGGAGTGATCGGCCACAGCAGCCAGGCAGGGCTGCATCACTGTCGGTCAGTGTGACTGCCCAGGGCCAATTACAGAATTAGAAACTCACATCACCAGCAAACACATGAGAGGATTCCAACCACCCAACAGATAACACCATCCTCATCAAAGGAGATAGCAGGTGGTTTGTTAACTGTGTGACTAGTAGGATTGATGACAATGAGTCCTGGCGGAGTGGGGTGGGTGGGGGTGGGGGTGGGACAGGGGGGTGCTGGGGTGGAGACATGTATGTCCCTGTGCCAATGGCAGGAGAAATCTCACATCTTTGGAGAAACGTGGAGAATCAGCATGAAAACCAAGTTGTGAGGGATAGATACCAGCATGAGGACAAAATTAATAAGGTTTGCAATATTTGTGACAGAATAAAAGGAACCTCAATATCTGTGACTGTTGCTGAATCAGGAACTAAGATTCCTGTACAAGGCTGAAGACTGAGTCAGAGAAATACATGCAGGATGGTGTCAAGTGGGAAAAGAAACTGTAGAACTAATGAACATTTTAATCTAACTTTCAGTGGGAGAAAAAATAGCCAAAGTTACAATCCTGCATCCACATTTGGGGAGATTCACATGTAGCAGCTGTTAATCAGGCTAAGATTTTCAGGGGTGAAAGTGGGAGGTGTCTTCCTTGGCTAAATACCTTTGAGTGGGTTCGAACTCTGTATAAGTTTTGTGAGGAGTGGCTATTGCTTTGAACCACTGACCTTGTGGTTCACAGTCCAGTGCTTATCCTACAGGGCCACACCAGGACTCCCCCTTTCTACTTTGCTGCTATTGTCATTGTTGTTAAGTATCTTTTAGTCGGTTCCAACTTAGAGAGACCTTGAGTAGGGTTTTCAAGAAGCTGCTGGCAGGTTTGAACCACTGACATTGTGATTAGCAGTTCAATGCTTATCATATGGTGCCACACCAGGACATTCCATTGATCACTCCTGAAGTGTTTGAATTTGTCCACTGGAGCATTCATTTGGAATTTTAAGGCACAGAGAACGTTAAACAGATTGTAGTATAAAAAGGAGCTCTGGTAGCGTAGTGGTTACAAATCAGGCTGCGAACCTTAAGGTCAGCGGTTCGAAACTCCCAGCCGCTCCGCAGGAGAAAGATGAGGCTTTCTACTCCCGTAAAGATTTACACCCTCAGAAACCCTGTACAGGGTCGCTATGGGTCAGACCCGACTCGATGGCACTTAACAACAACAACAAAGTATAAAAAGCAGAAGGGAACAGAGAGGCCACCTTTTTAAGGTTCTGGCATGAGCTAATGAGGGGCATCGGGTATCAACTCGACAGCCCATAGCAACAACCAAAGAGTCCAGGTTTTCAGATTTCTACATGGGGTCATTTTCTCCACCCAGGTGGAGAGGAAGGGGAAGAAGGGCAGGGAGGGGGCTCTGGCCCCATGACGAGGCCCCTCTAGTGAGAACGACAGGATCTGCTCTGAGGTTCTGCGCTTGTCTCCTGATTGCTCTCCAGGGACCCACCCAGCCACCAGGAGGTGAAGAGGTCTGACCAAAGATGGCGACATGGGCCCAGGAGCCAGGAGTCCCAGAGCACTGCAGGCCTGACTAACAACCCTCCCTAATTGGCCATGCCGGGCCCCAGGTCCCAGCAGAGCCAGATGGAGAGAACGTTCCTACAGTGACCCCATGGTATGGACTCCCCGACATTGCATTGCCCAGCTGATGGGGGCAGGCATGCAGGGAACTGAGCTGAACTTCCAGCCTCCAGTGAGGACCCGGCTGCTTCCTGTATTAGAACCTGAATGATCCAGACCCATCTGGGACCAGGTAACCCACCTGCCCGTGCCCTCACGCATGTCATTGCAGAGAGGCTGGGGGTCCTTGGAATCACCTTTTCACCATCAGCGCAGACCAGGGTCAGGGCCTTGGGACACCCCAAGCACATGTTCTGGCTGACTGGTCTTGGGTGAGATGGTATCGTTTTGGTATTACAGGGGACTGTACTTAAAGGTCCTTCCAAACCCACAGCGGCTCCGCAGGAGAATGATGAGGCTTTCTGCTCCCATAAACTCTAGGAGCAGTTCTACTCTGCCCTTGCTCTTCAGTGACATCAAGTCATTTCTGACTCATAGCAACTGTGTATAGGGTTTCCGAGGAGCGGCTGGTGTGGTGGGTCTGTCCTAGAGCGTTGTGATGAGACAGAGCCAATGGCAGTGGGTTAGTGGAGAGTTAAAGTGGTCAGCAGGGCGTGGGGTAGAGCAGCCTGGCAACAGGGTCCTGGCAGGACAGAGGCAGCTCTGCCCTTGGCCTCAGGATCCGAGGAGCACTACTCATTGAGCACCAGGGATCTTGTGTGAATGCAGCTGCCTGACTCAGGACCACTGTGAGGATGAAGGCATGGGGGGTATCCATCAGAGGCTCTTTGTACCCATGAAGGCATTTCCCAGGCTCCAGACACAGGCTGCTCTATTGCACCCTGCCATAGCCTGGGGTCAGCTAAGCCAGCTCAGTGACACACCTGTTTGTCTTTCAGGTTGAAATAAGGGAGTTGGTTTTGCTGATGAAAATGTCATGGGCCCTAGGTACCAACGTCCTAGGCACTTGGGCTTGTGAGGGACTTGAGGCTTCTGAGGGAGACGCTTGTCTGAGATATAGACACAGAAACATTAAACTGAGGGCCTCAGATCTGAAGGAGCTGATGAGCCATCGTACTGGTGGCTGTTGGACAGATGGTGACAGCGGTCCCCACTGTATATTAGTGAGTGGGGGGAGGGGATGGACAGCCAGGGACTCCTCCTTCATCGACCCTGCTCAGAAAGTGGTCATCTGGGCATCTCAGTGCTGATGGTCCCCCATGGCTGGTGAGTGAGGCTGGGCATCAACATCTCCCCAGGAAGGGACACTGGTTCAGGAATCCTTCCTTCTGTTTGAGTAGCTGGGCTGTCCTCACCCACCATGGAGGGGCAGGCTGGAAAGGGACTTGGGGATTGTCCCTTCTCCACACCACTGACCACAGGTACTGGCCTGCTCAGTCCATCAAGAACAGCCCTGTATGCACACACAAGGCACCCCAAGTCTGCCCTGCGACACCACAGGCTTGTCCCCTACACTGCCCAGTGCTTGTGAACTAGGGTGGCCACCTGCCAGCATTCTGCTGGCCTTTACAGCCCATGCCTGTTACCAGTGCCCCTTAGGTGTGGCACCCAGTCCTGCTCACTGCACCCTGTCTGGTCTGTGCCATGTCAGGGAGGGATCCAGCACCCGGTCCAAGAAGTCCAGACAGACAAGGAAAGACAGTTGGTGCTTCCAAAACACCAACCCACTGCCCTTGAGTAGACGGACTGACTGGTGGGTTTGAACCGCAGATCTTGTGGTTAGCAGTACAGTGCTTATCCTACAGCGCCACACCAGGCCTCCTTCTGGTACTTCTTGTTCATTGTTAAGTGTCGTTACAGGGTTTCTTTGTGGGTCTGACGCCCTTATGGTCCAGTGCTTATCCTACAGCGCTACATCAGGACTCGTTCCTGGGCTTAGTGGCCATTACTTTTCACAGCTATTGAACCTTAGAGGGGATGCTGATGTGTGTTGGGGGTGGACTTCAGGGGGCTATGTATTAGGCATTCCCAGGCCCCTCCCTACTGGCTCTCTGACCCTGGGATCAGCCCAAAAGCTGGACATTGGCAGAAGTCCCTTGAAATCCTCAAGGAGCAGGAAGCCTGTTGGTGGAGAGCCACTGTGGTCCAGTGCAGTGCTTAAGCACTCATCTGCTAAGAAAAAGGTTAGCAGGTAGAACCTAGCCAGTTATTCTTTGGTAGACAGGTATGGCAGTCTGCTGCCGTAACGTTGGCAGCCTTGGAAACCCTCTGAAACAGTCCTTCCCTGACCCATAGAGTCACCATGAGTCATATCAAACAGGACAGCAACTGATTACAGTCTAGTACAGGGTCAGGGATGCCAAGGTGGGCAGGTCCTACAGGGGGACAGACAGAGAGTACTCGCTGTCATCTAGTGAGAGCTGGTTCCTGTTTAGCCTCAGTGTGGAGCTGAACAGAATGAGTTGATGAATTTGTGAATAAAGGAGGAATAGCAGGGTTAGATACACAGGCAGGGATGGACAAGCACTGAGGAGGGGGCAGACCCACAGTATCAAGAACATGGACTTTCAAAGGGTGAGGGTTGGTTTACTGTCCCACATGGGAGTGACTTAACTCATACCCATCTATCCATCCATCAGTCTATCCATTTATTATCCACCCATCCATCCATTCATCCATTCATCTAGCATACATCCATGATCCATCCGCCCACTCATCCATCCATCCATTCATCTAGCATACATCCATGATCCATCCGCCCACTCATCCATCCATCCATTCAACTATCATACATCCATGACCCATCCAACTATCATCCACCCACCCATCCATCCATCCATCCATGCACCCATCTGGACACCTATTACCCATCCACTCAATCACCCGTCTGCCATCCATTAATCTACAGCAGTATCCAAAACTCACACAGGATGATAGCTCCATGTTGTTGTTAAATGCCTTGAGTTGATTCCAACTCATAGTGACCACATACAGCTTTTTTAAGGTTGTAAACATTTACAGTAAAAAGAAACCTTTTCTCCCAAGTAGCAACTGGGCTTGAAGTGCCAACAACAAGATGTGAAGTCCAGTGCTGATCCTAAAGACCCACCATATTCCCTACATATTGCTCCATTTGTTGTTGTTTTTATTGTTAGGTGCCATAGACTCAGTACCAATTCATAACAACCTTATGCACAGCAGAACGAAACAATGCCCGATCCTGGGCCAACCTCACAATTGAATTGTTGCCACACTTGAGCTCATTGATGCAGTCACTTTGCCAATCCATCTCATTGGGGGTCTTCTTTTTCTCAGACCCTCCACCTTATCAAACATGATATCATTCTCTAGCGACTGGTCCCTCCTGACAATATATCCAAACCGAAGTTTGGTCATAGTGTCCTCCAAGGAGCACTCTGGCTGCACTTCTTCCAACACAGATCTGTGGGTTCTTTTGGCAGCCCATGGCACTTTCAATATTCTCTTCCAACACCATAACTCAAAAACATCAATTCTTCTACAGTCTTCCTTATTTACTGTCCAGTTTTCACTGCCAAACCACCGAGATGGAAACCTCTCAGAGCTCTCTTTGCAGAAGTTTGTGCCAGTAGGATTTGAGGGTGTACTGGAGACCCAAGTTCTGCTCTTTGCTGTGTTCCTTATCCTGTACATGGTGACAGTGCTGGGGAACCTAACTGTGATCGTGGTCATCACTCTGGGTGCCCGCCTCCACTCCTCCATGTACTTCTTCCTCAAGAACCTCTCCTTCCTAAACATCTGTTACCCCTGTCATCACTCCCAAGGCCTTGGCCAACTTCTTCTCAACCAAAATTATCACCATCGGCTCAGTTCTTCTTTTCTCCCTGCTAGTCAATACTGAGGCCTTTCTCTTGTCTGTCATGGCCTATGACCACTTTATGGCCATCTGCAAACCCCTAAGATACCCAGTCGACATGTGTACCTCAGCCTGTGCCTGCCTGGTGGTAAGCACCTACTGTGGAGGCTCCAGTGATGGTGTTTCTACTGGTCCACAGGCTTCCCTCAGTATTGAGAACTAGGGCCAAAGGGATAGGTTATGTTTTCATTACAGACTCATTGTACTTCCCTGTCATATGGCTGCACTACCCAGGCATAAGTGAAGACTAGTTTACAACTGATGTCTGCAGAGTCACTGGGTCCTCTTGGGACAACAGGGTCTTCTCTTGTATAGAAACAGAGCTGGACTTTGATGAGGAAAATGCTGGTGACCGCTCATCCATCCACTAATCCATCCATCCATCATCCATCATGTCATCCATCCATTCAGCCAGCCAGCTATCATTCATTCATCCTAGCAGCATCTCAACCTCACACATACCTAAGTTATGACAGTTGTTGTTGTTACATGCCTTTAACTTGTTCTGACCTATAGTGACCCTCTATAGGGTTTCCTAGGAGCAGCTGGTGATCTTGAACCACCAACCTTGTGGTTCAAACTGACATTGCAGTCCAGTACATTAATCCATAACACCTACCCATTTGCACCTTCATTCACATGGCTGTGTGTTTCTGGCCCAGTCTCCTCAGGGCATCCTTCACGTCTTTGTTCCGCAGACTGTAGATGAGGGGATCGAGCATGAGGATGACCAGGGTAGGCAGAACTTCATCTTTCAAACACTGCCAAACAGTTTTCAGGGAGGATTTAGAACAATTTTATGCTCCCCAAAGAAATATGGGAGTTTTTATTGCATCACATTGTTGTGAAATTAATAGTATCAATGAAGTTGTTGTTAGCCATTTGGTGAGCATCTTACTATGCTTCACCTACATTTTCTCCTGGTGAACTAGGTCGAGATTTTTTCCTGGCATATAGAGGTCTTTTGGGTATTCTTGGGATAATGTCATTGGTTTGCACTTTGTTAAACGATCTCTTTCTTACTGATTTGTAGACCTTCTGCATATGTTCTGGATAGGAGCCATTTGTTGGTGATATGCAGGGATTTTCTTCAAATTAGCAGCTTTCACATTCACCTTCTAGTATTTTCCTTATATAAACAGAATGTCTTACATTAAATAGAGCACATGTCTTCACTAAAATTCTGTGTCATAAAATATCACAAATTGCTTACTCTCAATTACTGACGTGGACCCCACGTTATATTTAGTACGCCAACTATGAACAACTCACAGGCAATTGTTGTTTGTGGTTGTTTTGGAGTAGGGTCCAGGTTTTTGTGGGATTTTTTGGTCATAAGGATACCTTGTTGTTGTTAAGTGCTGTTGAATTAGTTCTGTCTCATAGGCTTTCAGGGAGCAGCTGGTTTTGAACTGCTGACCTTGTGGTTCATAGTCCAGTACTGATCTATTGACCATTTGTTAGTAAACAATCCTTTTCTAACTCCTATACAATGCCACCTTTTTGTGGGTCTATATCAAGTTCATGGAAGGGAAGGTCCAATATTACAAAGACATTAATTATTCAACTTACTTTATAAATTCAATCTGACTTCAATCTACAGAAGATTTTTGTAGAATTGAACAAACCGATTTTGCAATGCGATGCATCATGTCAAAGAACATCCAGAGAATTTATGAAAAGTAAGAACAAGGAAGCGGATCTTGTCCTGAAAAAAATCAAGACTTCTTTTATACTGTAGCAATCTAAAGTGTAGTATAGTCAAATATCTCATGGTGGTAGTGGTTATGTGCTGAGGAGTTAGTTCTGACTCATAGCGACCTTGTACAAGAGTTCAGAGGCTGTAATCTTTACAGGAACTAAAAGCCTCATCTTTCTCCCATGAAACAGCTTGTAGTTTTGATCTGCTGACCTTGAGGTTAGCAGTGCAACTTGTAACCACTACATTATCAGAGCTCCTTGGAGAAACACAGAAAATGGAAATCAAGTGGCTGAAAAAAGTTTGAAAAAATCCTGGAAGTCATTGTTGTTGTTAAGTGTCATTGATTGGTTCTGATTCTTAGTGGCCTCGTAATAGGATTTCTGAGGAGTGACTGGTGGGTTTGAACCACTGACTTTTCAGTTAGCGGTCCAGTGCATATCCTACAGAGAAGTTAGGAAATTCCAGTTTTAAGAAATGGCATCTAATTACGCCACTCTTCAAAAGAAGGGAGGATGGGGAAAACAAAAACTCGTACACAGCTCACTGAGTTTATTCAGTACAACTATTTGAAAAGAAATTTAGTCACATAAGTGGATAAAGAAGGACATTTTTAATAGATGGACTGTTCACAACAGACACAGGATTTCTAGACAGGGCAGTTCACCCCCATGACCTCATGTAAGTTACAAATACAGACAGAGCAGACCCACAGAGACTTGGCAAAGAACCTGGAGCACAACACACAAGAGTTGGCATTGATGATCCTCTGCCCTCATTATCCATTCCAGTACATGGTCACTCCAGCAGCTAACAGGCTGCATTCTGTCCCATGTCACAGGACGTTCCAGCAGGGAAGGCTTTCACCTGCAGACCTGAGAAGTGTGATCAGATAGGAAACTTCAAACAGATGAAATGGAGCCTCCAGATATGAGATTAACATGAATGTTAATGAGATTGAGAAAAACGTGTCTACTGTGCTGCTTAACAATTCACTTCTTGATAGATATTGTTGTTGTTGCTAAGTGCCGTGGAGTCAGTTCCGACCCATAACAACCCTGTATAGGGTTCCGAGGCTGTAAATCTTTACGGGAGCAGAATGCCTCATCTTTCTCCCGCGGAGCAGCTGGTAGTTTCCAACTGCTGGCCTTAAGGTTCGCAGCCCGATTCGTAACCACTACGCTACCAGAGCTATTAGAGGGGAGAAATGTTGATCAGTGCTGTATTAGTCACCAATGAAAAAATATTTTTAAGGAATGGAAGAGCCTAAATACCTTGTAACAGAAGGTTGCTCAAATAAATTGATAGATTTACATATAATGTTTCAACAATTGAAATAAATACCTAGAACAAGAATTTGGGGAATTCTGTGTGAACTGAAAAAGGTAAGTTGTATGTGGATGATATAGTAGCTAATATTTAATGCAAAATAAAGACACAAAATCTTGAAATATTTATATATATAGACAGATACTTACAAATATTCTGGGAGAAAAGTCTTAACACTATGTGAATCTTTGGAGGGAGGAAAGGGGCTTACAATAGAAAGTGGTGGAGACAAAGGGACTTCAACATCCATAATGTTCAATTTTTTAAATCAGTGTACGAAGTATTAAGCCCCCGTGTTCTTTCACCCCCATGGAGGAAAAGAGGATGAGTCCAAGGTGATGATGAGCCCAGCAAGGAAGAAGAGCGCCTGACAATCCTCATATTGTTTAAGAAATGGCCTCTCTCAAATCCTGAACAAATTGGACAGTCACATTCCTAGTCTCGACCTTGGGACTAACTTCACCCAGATCAGAATGTTTTCCCAGACTCAGGCAGAACCCAACACAGTACAACCTAAAAGAGCATCTGTGGCACCCTAAGTTTTCAAGAAACTCTCTGCAAAAATAGGAAGACCAATGAGCAGGCAAATTGCCTCCCAATCCTCTGTATCCACAATGCATGCCGCCATGTTGGAGACTCTAAGAAGAGAGCTGCTGGTCTACATCATCATTTCCAAAGCTAGTTTAATTGAAGAAGTGCTTTTTATTGTGAAGAAATAAAACATGAATCCACATTGTTCAGAACTGACGTCCAGAGACTCAGTCTTTGAGACCCAGAGATGTGGTTCCTGCCATTCCATCACCTTCGACTCCTCATCAGCTTTACTTTTGTGTGGGAGGCTTCCTGCAGACACAGTTCAGAGCTGGGGTGTGTCTGTTCAATTCCTCATTCAGTTCAGGAAAATAATCTCTCATATGTCTTTAAAAACGTTTTCGCTTCCATTGTTGATTTTTCATTTTGCTGTCACATAAGCTATTTTCATAGGTTCTATGAAGGAAAATGTGGCATCAGGATTGGAGAAAGTATGAGAGACTAAGTCTTGTTGTCTTCACTTCTAAGGAGCATTTTGGCTGTATTTTTCCCAACAGAGTTGTTTGTTTTTCTGGCAGTCGATGGTACTTTCACTAGTCTTCACTATTTCAATATTCTTCACTAACACCACAATTCAAATGCATCAATTCTTTCACAGTCTTTCTTATCCATTCTCCAACTTTTATATGCACATGTGGGATTGAAAACACCATAACGTCAGTGCTCTTGAACACTTTAAATAGGTTTTGTGCAACGGCTGTGCCTAACGCAATATGTCTTGTGATTTCTTGCCTGTTGCTTCCTTGAATATTAATCGTGGATCCAAGCAAAATGAAGTCTTCGAAAATTTCAATATTTTCTTCATTTATCATGATGTTATTGGTTGATCCAGTTGTGAGGATTTTTGTTTTCTTTATATTAAGTGCAATCCATACAGAAGACATAAACTTTTATCTTTATGAGTAAGTATTTTAAGTCCTCTTCATTTCCAGCAATCAAATTTGTATCATCTGCATATTGCTAGTTATTAATGAATCTTTCTTCTGTCTTCGTGCTACATTGTTTTTCATATAAGCCAACTTCTTGTATTATTTTCCCAGCATACAGACTGAATAAATATGATGAAAGAATACAATCCTGATGCACACCGCTCCTAAATTTAAACCATTCAGTATCTATTGTTCTGTTCAAATGACTGTCTCTTGGTTTATACTCAGGTTCCTCATAAGAGTGATTAGGTGTTATGGAATACCCATTTTTCTCAATGTTATCCATAGTTTGTTATGATTCACACAGTCAAAAATATTTGCATAGTCAATAAAGTACAAGAAAATATCTTGTGCTTTATTAATTCTGGTACTCTTTGCTGCCAGCCAAGATCCATCTGTTGTAAACAATGCTATCCCTAGCTCCATGCCCTCTTCTGAATCCAGTTTGAATTTCTGGAAGTTCCCTGCCAATGTACTGTTACAACTATTTTTAAAATTAACTTCAGCAAAATTTTACTTGCGTGTGATATTAAGAATATTGTCCAATGACTTCTGTATTCAGTTGGATCACCTCTCTTTGGAATGGGCACAAATAGGATCTTTTCAGATCAATT
>NW_006408832.1:52235-77558 GCF_000296735.1 Chrysochloris asiatica
GGCAACAATTGTGAGGTTGGCCCAGGATCAGACAGTGTTTTGTTCTGTTGTGAATAGGATAACTATAAGCCAGTACAGACTCAATGGCACCTAACAACAACAACAAAGTGGAGGGTCAGAGAAAAATAGGAGGACACCCAACAAGATGAACTGGACTAGTGCAGCAGCACTGGGCTTCAGTGTGACAATTGTGAGGCTGGTGTAGGACCTGGCAGTATTTCGTTCTATTGTGCATAAAGTCACTATGAGTCAGAACCAACCCACCGGCACCTAATAACAGCACCTAGAATATCAATATTTATGCATCCCAATGATTCAACAATAACAATTGATTTTTTAAGACATCCAATTTTCTTAGATTCCTATTACTAATGGATTTTGCAGCTGTTTGTTCTCATTTAGAATTGTACCCCATCAGCAAATGAGGGTATCAAAAGCTTTGCTATATTCACATCATTAAGTTGAACTCTACTTTAAGGAGGCAGCTTTTTCCCAATGATATTTTGATTCTCTTCCCACCTAAAGGTCTCATCTTTCAGCACGACATCAGACATCATTCTGCTGTTGTTTATAAGGCTTTCAGTGTTGACCCTTCAGAAGTGAGTCTCTTCTCCTTCTCCCCGGTCTGTCTTAGTCTGGAAGCTCCACCCCCAACAGGAGTGACCTGCCGGTAGTTAAAATGCTGGTAACATAGTTTCCAGCATCACAACAACGCAGCCACCACAGTACAACACACTCACGGACAAGTGGTGGACTTACACCCTGCTGACTCCATAAATGAATACAAATTCTAGATGCTTTAATTGGCTACTTGTTGAAAATAGATAATAAGGACATAATTATACAAAATAAATTTTCATGTGGTTTTGGTTTAGTTTTGTGGGGGTTTTGCTGTGTTTTGTGCAGGAACAGGCCAGTATGGGAGCACACAAACACAGAGGTCACTAAGGGAGGGTGAACAATGGGTCTCCGCAAAGAGAAAGTACAGAGAGTGGACTTAAAAATAGATTTTTCACAATCTTAAAGTAAAGGTTTTATAAGACATGGAGAGTTCATGATAATCAGTACCAAAAAAAGGCAATAGTCTTAAAGAAAACATTAGACAAGATCCATGTGAGAAGAGAAGATCTGGACGGAGAGATTAAATATAGAATTTTGAGTGGAAGGCACCCATTGCCAACCAACATCTGATGCCCCAATGAGTCTCTGCAGCTGTTTACATCTAAATGCAGTTACATTAAATGTAATTAACATTACACTAAAATTGTTATTTCTGGGTGACACTAGATATTCCAAGAGCTCACTTTTCACATGAAGCTGTTGCTCTTGTTCAGTGCTGTCGAGTCGGTTCCGACCCCATAGAGACCCTGTATAGGGGTTCCCAGGAGTGCCTGGTGCATTCTAACTGCGGACCTTGTGGTTCAAACCGATCATGGGTCCAGGGCATTATCCCACAGCCTCAACTAGGACTCCATGAATCTAGAGGCTGCCATAGTGGGCAGTGAAGAGAGACCCTATTCAGTGTCCAGAAAATTTTGTGGACAATGCCCCCTAGAGGATGAGGTGAGGGTTGTCCTTTAGGGCAAAACTGGACGATGTATGTCTCTGTTCCACACTGGGAAAAAAAAGCTGGGCAGTGAGCCCTGGGGAACAAGGCCTGGGGCGGGGACACTCTTGCAAGTAGACTGAGATGCATGGGATTCTTGACCAAGGTTCCTCTTTTGGTATTACAGTCAAGGCCAGGCAGCAACTCTGTCAGCGTGCCATGGGGTAGGAGACAAGCTATCATTTGAACGAGACAAATCACAGAAATAGGACAGCAAGAGGGCGCTCTCTTCAGGCAGTAGAGACTTATTCACTTAATTGAACATCATTAGATGAAAAATGATGAAGAAGATTGCTGCTGGCATGAACTACATTGAGGGGGTGGAGCACCCACTTTGTCACATGCCATAGGAGATGCAAAGTTGTGCAGTTTTGATGAGAAAAGAGCTGTGTTTACAAAATAAAGCAAACTGTCAACATGACAGCCCATAATGCTTCTGTGGGAATGTATCCAGGGCCTGTGATGACATTCAGTGAATCCTTGTTCAGGAAGTGAGAGGATGTGGGTGGAGTGTTGGATCCAGAAAGAAGCCTAAAGGAATTGTACAGTGCCCGGTGCCAGGGCCTCAGAGGAGACCCCCCACAACACCATTCACTAACTTAAAGAAACATCCATAGACGCTCAGATGAACTGATGAACGTTAGAGTCTGCTTCAAACTAAAATGCATGAACCAAAATCCACCACCATGAAGACCCACTTCTAAAGAAAATATACATCTAGTTAAGCAGAGAGTATGGCAGGGCTGTGGGCCAGGTTTCTCTTAGCAGGTATTGTCCCTCCAGGCAGCCTCCACACAATCTCAAGACCAGGTGATCAGACATAGATAGGCCACAGGGCTGTAACCTCTAAGGACCCAGAAGGCCAGGAATCCCAGTGGTGCAGGCAGGGCTTGGCTCTCTGCTAATTGGCCATTTGAGGCCAAGTTCCAGCCCTGGCAGGCACAGAGAAATGTCACTGCAGTGAACTCGAGGTGCTGCCGCCTGACATTGCATCAATGACCATGGGGACCAGGCATGGAAGAGCTGGGCTGAGCATCACTCCCTCCACCATGGACCCAGAAGATTCCTGCACCACAATCTGAAGCACCAGACCCTGCTCCATGGTATCCCTTCTGCCCCTTCCCTCCTTTACTTCACTGCTGAGGATCCAGCACTGCACAGGTGGAGCAGGGGTCCTCAGTACCCAGACATCATCGTCAGCACAGACTAGGATCAGGTGCCTTACCATCCCTGGAGTACAGGTCCTGGCTGGGTGACCTTGGGCAAGCTCTGACCATCATCTGCAGAAGGCAAGGTAAGAGCACCTTCTGCAGGTCTGTCCATGGGTAGAAGAGAGCATTCGATGAGAATGCAAGGGAGTGGTACACAGCAAGCACTCCAGGCTGCTCTCAGCAGGTGATGCACTGACCACACTCCTGCCCTGACCCAGCTCCGACCATGGCTCCATGAACATTAGGGCAGAGGCTCCCAAATCCTCCCTGTTGAGCTCATGTCCATTCAGTTCTGACTCAGCAGGTCAGGTTGAGCATCTTCGTTCCTGAGAAACTCCGGTGATGGTGTTTCTACTGGTCCATAGGCTTCCTTCGGTATTGAGGACTAGGGCCAGAGGGATAGGTTATGTTTTCATTACAGATTAATGGCTTTTCCCTGTCACATTACTCAGGCATAAATGAAGACTAGTTTACAACTGATGTCTACAGAGTCACTAGGTCCTCTTGGAACAACAGGGTCTTCTCTTGTATAGAAACAGAGTTGGATTTTGGGAAGGAAAATGCTGGTGGCCTCTCTGTCTCTAACATAATGGCGTCAGTGGTTACTCTTGGTGATTTATTACATTTTTGGGAAGACCATTGAACTAGCAGTGCTGTCAGTGGTAAAATCAACTAGTGGTAGGACAGTGGGGACAGAGGGGCCACCCCAGCCACTTGTGTCCCCATCACGAGCAAGTGAGTGTGGCGATCAGAGAGGGTCCATCATACAAGGCAAGTCGCTCCTCGTTCCCCACACCTCCTAACCCAGTAACCCCAAGAAGCAGCCCAGCACCAGGGAAGTTTTACTGGTCATCCAAGTTCTGTCACTGGGGGTTGTGTTGTTGTGTGCAATCAAGATAGTTTTGACTCAGAGCAACCTTGTATAAGGCTTCCAAGGATGATAAATCTTGAAGGAAGCAGAAAGTCCATTGTTCCACTTCAGAGAAGCTGGTAGGTCTGAACTGCCAACCTTGTGGTTAGAAGTCCAGTGCTTATCCTATGAGGTCACCAGTCATTGGGATGAGAGTGATAGGACAGCATGTCCACTTCTCACACCCTGCGCTGGGCTGTCCCTACCCATCATCTGTCTGACAGCTGGACATTGATAGGAGTCTCCTGAAGTCCTCAACAATACAGAGACCTTGGCTGACAGAGGGCCACAGAGATGGATGCTGAGTCCTGCAAGGAAGAGACACAGACAGACAGATTGCACTTACTGTAACTTGGTGGAAGCTGGCTCCTATTCAGCCTCTAGTCTGGAACTGAAGATAATAAGTTATCAGACACAGTACTGGGGTATCAGTGTGCACAGTCAACAGTCAACACTACTAGTGGATGAGTGAGAGAATAAAGTAGGGAGAGCAAAGGAGTATACACGGGCAGGGAGGGTCGAGCACCAAGGAGGGGGCAGGTCCACAGCAAGGAGAATGTGGAGTGGGGTGCTGAAGTGCTGCCCCATACGGGGGCTATTTACACAGCTCTGTTGGGCTTTTCTGCATCCCCCTATCCATCAATCACCCATCCATCCTTGTATCCTCCCATCCATCCATTCATCACCTGTTCATCCACATCAGCATCTCAGACTCACACAGAATAAAGTTTTGTCTACTTAATGCAGTTTTGACAGACTTCTGAGCATCCACCCATCCATCCACCCACCCTTCTATCCATCCACCTATTCACCCATCCATCCATCTACCAACCCACCCACCCATCCATCCACTAATCCATCCATCCATCATCCAACAGTCATCCATCCATTCAGCCAGCCAGCTATCATTCATTCATCCTAGCAGCATCTCAGCCTCACACACACCTAAGTTATGCCAGTTGTTGTTGTTAAGTGCCTTTAAGTTGACTCTGACCTATAGTGACCCTGTATAGGGTTTCCTAGGAGCAGCTGGTGATCTTGAACCACCAACCTGTGGTTCAAAGTGACATTGCAGTCCAGTGCATTCATCCATAACACCACTCCAGGACTTCAATGTTATGTCTACTTAATGCAATTTTGTCAGGATTCTCAACACCCACTGATTCATGCACCCACCCATCCATGTATACACCCACCTATCCATTCACCTACGCATCCATCCATTCACCCACCTAGCCACCCATCTATCCATCCATTCACACACCTACCCACCCATCTATCCATCCATTCACCCACCTACCTACCCATCTATCCATCCATCGACCCATCCATCCATCCATCCATCCATCCATCCATCCATCCATCCATCAGCCATACATGCATGCAGCATCTCAGACTCATACAGCCTAATGTGCTGTCCCACTAGTTTATTATGAGCTCACAGGTTTTGGATATTTATTATGATTTATTATGATTCAATTTTTTGTAGTATTTGCTTGATTTACTTAATTATTTTTTATGCTGAAATGATTACATTTCTGGCCAAGAGGAGCTTATGTTAATTGGCTCCTAGGTCCTTTCAAAGGACCTGGGAGACTTTGTTGGTTTCCTTGTTCTCCAATGTTCAATACATGTTTATGAATGAACTGATTTGGAGGAAATGTCATCCTTGCAGGCCAAGATCATCTGGAGTGAGAAGCAGAATGCTGTGGTCCCTTAGGTAGCAGAAAATGTAGACCCAATGAGCTCCAGGGTGCATGTGGCACTGAGCAGTGACCCTCTTCCTCTCACCAGCTCCTCTCTGCCCCACCTCATCCGTGCTCCAGAGCCATGCCCACCCACAGAGATGGGAACCTTTCAAGGCTCTCTTTGCAGGAGTTTGTGATAGTGGGATTTAAGGGTGGGCTGGAGACCCAGGCCCTGCTCTTTGCTCTGTTCCTGGCCCTCTACTTGGTGACTGTGGTGGGAAACCTCACAATGATTGTGGTCATCACACTGGATGCCCACCTCCACTCCCCCATGTACTTCTTCCTCAAGAATCTGTCCTTCCTAGACCTCTGCTACTCCTCTGTCATTGCCCCCAAGGCCTTGGCCAACTTCTTCTCCTCAACCAAGGTCATCACCTTCGCTGGCTGTGCCACCCAACTGTTCTTCTTCTCCCTGCTGGCTACAACTGAGGCCTTCCTCCTTGCTGTTATGGCCTATGACCGCTTTATGGCCATCTGCAAACCCCTAACATATCCAGTCACCATGCGTCCCTCAGCCTGTGCCCGCCTGGTGGTAGGCACCTACTGTGGAGGCTGCCTCAACTCCATCGTGCAGACCAGCCTCACCTTCCGCCTCCCGTTCTGCAGCTCACACCCCATCGACCACTTCTTCTGTGACGTGCCCCCACTGCTACAAATCGCCTGCACCAACACAGCCCTCAATGAGCTGGTCATGTTTGGTCTTTGTGGGCTGATCATTGTGGGCACTTCCTTTGTGGTTCTCATCTCCTATGGCTACATCACAGTGACCATCCTGAGGATGCGCTCAGGGACTGGAAGACACAAGGTCTTCTCCACCTGTGGCTCCCACATGACTGCTGTGTCCCTGTTCTATGGGACCGTCTTTGTGATGTATGCCCAGCCAAGGGCTGTGGAGTCCATGGAACAGGGCAAGGTAGTGTCTGTCTTCTACACCCTAGTCATCCCCATGCTCAATCCCCTCATCTACAGTCTGCGGAACAAGGACGTGAAGGATGCCCTGAGGAGACTGGGCCGGAAACACACAGCCACGTGAACGAAGATGCAAATGGGTAGGCAGAACTTCATCTTTCAAATACTGCCAAGCAGTTTTCAGGGAGGATTTAGAATATGTTACCCAAAGAAATATGGGAGTTTTTATTGCATCACATGGTTGTGAAATTAATAGTATCAATGTTGTTGTTGTTGTTGTTGTTGTTAGTCATTTGGTGACTATCTTACTGTGCTTCACCTACATTTTCTTCTGGTGATCTAGGTTGATCGTCTTCTCATTGTATTTAGAGGTTATTTGGGTATTCTTCTTGGGATATTATCAATGGTTTGCACTTTGTTAAACTATTTTCTTACTGATTTGTAGAACTTCCATACATGTTCTAGATAGGAGCCCTTTGTTGATGATGCGCAGGTATTTTCTTCAAGCTTGTGGCTTTCACATTCACCTTCTAGTGGTATCTTTTGATCAACAGAATTTCTTACATTTTATCAGTGAATTTATCCATCTAATATTCTGTGTTGCAAAATACTACAAATAATCTCTTCACTGTAAATCACAGACAAGATCCCCTAGTTTATGTTTCAAAAGACGAACTAAGCCATTTGGTTTCACTGTGACCAACAACTCACAGACAATTGATGTTTGTGGTTATTTTGAGGTAGGGTCAAGTTGAACTTTTTTTCAATTATCTATTGCCCACTTATCAGAAATAACTATCTATTACCCATTTCTTAGAAAACAATCCTTTTCCCACAGCTATATAAAGCCAAGTCTGCCATAAATTAAATGTTCAGGTGAATATGTGTCTATAGTATGTTCTGAAGTGGCACCATAGGATAAGCACTTGATCTCAAGGTTGGTTTGAACCACAAGGTCAGTGGTTCAAGCTCACCAGCTGCTCCTTAGAAACCATATGCACTGTCTTTGTGAGTTGGAACCTACTCAATGGCACTTAACAACAACGGCAGTATGTTCATGGATGGAAAGTGAAAATATTTTAAAGACCTTCGTTATTCAACTAAACCAATAAATTCTATTTTAATTTAATCTTGACAGGATTTTTATAGAATTGAATAAACTGATTATATAGTAAGATGCATCATGTCAAAGAATATTTTTTAAAATAATGAATAATAAGATTAAGAAGAAGAAACCTGTACTGCAAAATTCAAGACTCCTTTAAAACTCTAGTAATCCAAAGTATATTGTTGGAAAATACCAGGACTCCAGTAGAATAGGAAATAAAAATCAAATGACTGGATATATCTTGAAACAATAGCAAAATTTGTTGTTTTAGGTGCCATCAAGTTGGTTCTGACCGAAAGAGACACCATGTACAACAGAACAAAAAACTGCTAGATCCAACATCAGCCTCATAATCATTGCTGTTTTCACCCATTATTGAAACAACTGTGTCGATCTGTATTGTTGAGAGTCTTCCTCTTTTTCATTGATTCTTGACTTCACCAAGCATGATGTCCTTCTCCAGTGACTGGTCTCTCCTGATAACAGGTCCAAAGACCCTGAGACAGCATTTCACCATCCTCAATTCTAAGGTGCATTATTGTTGTACTTCTTCCAAGACAGATGGGTTGGTTCTTCTGACATTTCATGGTACTTTCACCATAATTCAAATGCATCATTTCTTCACCTGCCTTCCTTATTGATTGTCCAGCTTTTGTTTGCATATGAGGCCATTGACAATACAGGGCTTGGGTCAGGAAATGATTGTTGTCGTTAGGTGTCATCTAGTTGGTGCCCACTCATAGTGGCCCTATACACAACAGAACAAAACATTGCCCGGTCCTGATCCATCCTCACAATTGTTGTTACATTTGGGCCCATTTCTTGTAGGGGACTTCTTTTTCAGTGAGACTCCACTTTGTGGAGCATGATGTCTTTCTGCAGGAACTGATCCCTCCTAACAGCATGTCCAAAGAACAAGAGACTACGTTTCTAAGGATCATTCCTATTGCACTTCATCAAAGAAAGACTTGTCTGTTCTTTTGGCAATCCATGGTACTTTCAATATTCTTCACCAACACCATGATTCAAGTGCATTGATTCTTCTCCAGTGTTCCTTACTCATCATCTAACTTCCCCATGCACATGAGGTGACTGAAAATACCTTGGCTTGAGTCAGGTGCACCTTAGTCTTCAAAGTGACGTCTTTGCTCTGTAGCACTTTAAAGAGGTCTTTTCCAGAAGATCTCTCTGATGTCCTTTTATTTCTTGACTTTTGCTTCCAGGAGGGTTGACTGTGGATTCAAGCTAAATGAAGTCTTTGGCAACTTCAATCTTTCTCCATTTATCATGATGATATTTATTGGTTCAGTTGTGAGGATGTTTGTTTCTTTACATTGATGTGCAATCCATACTGAAGCCAATAAATTTTCATCTTCATCAGTAAGCATTTTGTCTTTGTTATTTCCAGCAAGCAAGGTTGTGTCATCCGCATATCATAAATTGTTCTTGAGTCTTCCTCCAATCCTGATGCCACGTACTTCTTCAAAAAACCCAGCATCTCAGATATTATTTGCTCAGCAGACAGAAAGAAATAGTATGATGAAAGGATTCCACCCTGGCACACACCTCTCTTGCCTCTTGGTACAAGTTCCTATGAACACAATTAAGTGTTCTGGAATACCCGTTCTTGGCAATGTTATCCATAATTTGCTATAATCCACACAGTCGAATGCCTTTGCGTAGTCAATAATAAATGAAAAGATACCACTTGTCTGTTAGTTTGTCATACAATGGTGGCTTTAGTGTTGCTATGAGGCTGGAAGCTAAGCCACTGTATTTGAAATACCCGAAAGGTTACTCTTGGTGGACGGGGTTCATCAGAGCTTCCAGACTAAGACAGTCTAGAAAGAAGGAGAGGTGGGCTGCTTCTAAATATTTAGCCATTGAAAACCTTATGAATAGCAGCGGAACATTGCCAGGTATATTTCCAGAATATGAAAACATTATGAATAACAGAACATTGTCAAATATAATATGGGGAGATGAAGAGCTCCCTCCTCAAGTTAGAGTTGACCATGATGACATGAATGGAGTAAAGCTTTCAAGACTTTCATTTGCTTATGGGGCACAACTCAGAATGTAGAGAAGTAGCTGCAAACATCCATTAATAATTGGAACATGGAATGTAGGAATTATGAGTATACAAAAATTGGAGGTTGTCAAAAATAAAATAGAATGCATAAAGATTGTGATATCCTGGGCTTTAGTGATCTCAAATAGAATGGTATTGGCCATTTTGAACCTAGCAATCATATGCTTTACTATGATGGTAATGACAAATTGAAGAGAAAATGGTGTCTCATTCACTGTCAAAAAGAACATTTTGAGATTTATTTGAAGTACAATGCTATCTGCGATAGGATAATATCTATACCCTTACAAGGAAGACCAGTTAATACCAGTATTATTCAAATTTATGAACCAACCAAAAAACCCAGTGATGATGAAATTTGCCAACTTATTCAGTCTGAAATTCATCAAATGTACAATCAAGATGCATTGATAATCGCTGATGATTGGAACTCAAATGTTGGAAGCAAAGAGGAAGGATCAGTCTTTAGAAAATAAGGTCTAGGTGATAGAAATGATGCGAGAGATTGCATGATAAAGTTCCACAAGACCAGTTATTTATTCATTGAAAAATCCTTTTTGGACAACATACAAGGCGATTATACACCAGATGTAATACACTGAAATCAAATTGACTACATCTGTGGGAAGACACAGTGAAAGAACTCAATATCATCAACCAAAACAAGGCCAGGGACAGACTGTGGGACAGACCATTAATTGGTTAGATGCAAGTTCAAGCTGAAGCTGAAGAAAATTGCAAGTCCATGAGAGCCAAACTATGACCACGAATATATCATCAATCATCTATGCCAGGAAACTTGGAAGACAGTCACCTGGCCAACTGACTAGAAGAGATCCATATTTATGTCCATTCCAAAAAAGAAAAGATGACCCAACAGAATGTGAAAATCATCAGACAACATCATTAAAATCATATGCAAGTAAAATTTCACTGAAGATTGTTCAAAAATTATTGCAACAGTACATTTACAGATAACTGTTAGAAATTCTAGCCACAAGGGATGTCATGGGTGATGTCGGTTTTATCTTGACAGAAAGTGAAGAATACCAGAAAGATGCTTACTTTTGCTTTAAAATGAATATGCAAAGGTTTTTGACTGTGTAGATCATGATAAAATATGGATAACATTTTGAATAAGGTCTTGAAGAACACTTAATTGTGCTCATGAGGAACCTGTATATAGGCCAAGAGTCAGTTGTTAGAACAGAACAAAGGGATACTAGATGGTTTAAAATCAGGAAAGGTGTGAATTAGGGTTGTATCCTTTCAGCATACTATTCAATCTGTATGCTGAACAAATAATCAGAGAAGATGGATTACATGAAGAAGAATGTGGCATCATGATTGGAGGATGACTCATTAACAGTCTGCAATATGCAGATGATACAATTTTCATGCTGAAAGAGAAGAGCACTTAAAATATTTACTGATGAAGACCAAAGACTAAATAAAGCCTGCTGCATGGATTGCACATCAATGCAAAGAATACAAACACCCTCACAGCTGGGCCAATAAATAACATTGTGATAATTGGAGGAAAAATTGAAGTTGTCAAAGACATCAGTCAACACTCAGGGAAGCAGCAGTTAAGAAATCAAAAGATGTATTATTACATTAGGTAAGTCTGCTGCACAAGACATCTTCAAAGTGTTCAAGAGCAAGGAAGTCAGTTTGAAGACTAAGGTGAACCTGACCAAAGTCACAAAATTGTCAGTAGCCTCATTTGCATATGAAAGGTGGCTAACAAATAAGGAAGACCACAGAAGAATTGATGCATTTGAATTATGGTGTGGGAGAAGAAAATTAAAGGTACCATGAACTTCCAGAAGAATAAACAAACCTGATTTGGAAGAAGCACAGCCAGAATGCTCATAAGGAGCAAGGATGGCAAGACTTCATCTCTCATACTTCAGACTCATTATCAGAAGGGACCAGACTCTGAAAAGGGCATCATGCTTAGTAAAGTGGAGGATTAGCGAAAAAGAGAAAGACCCCCAACAAGATAAATTGGCACAGTGGCGGCAGCAATGGACTTAGACGTAACAATTATGAGCATGGCACAGGACTGAACAGTGAATCTCTCTGCTGTGCAGTGTCGCTGAGTCTGAACCTACTTGGTAGCACTTGGCAACAAGAAGCATCTTTCTGGTAGTCTCTGCTTTCAGCTAAGACCTGTCTGACTTCAGCAGTAGTTTTCCTCATTCCATGTCCTCTTCTGAATCTAGCTTCAATTTCTTATCGTTCCTTGTATATGTACTGCTGCAACCATTTTTTTAATTATCTTCAGCAAAATTGTACTAGCATGTGATGTTAATTATATTGTTTGATGATTTCTCCATTCTGTTGGGTCACCTTTCTTTATAACTGGCAAAACTATGGATCTTTTCCAATCGGTTGGCCACATTGCTGTCTTCCAAATTTCTTGGCATAAACAAGTAACCGTCTCCAGTGCTGCGTCAATTTGTTGAAATTTTCCATCTGTATGCCATCAATTCCTGGAGACTTATGTTTTGCCAGGGCTTTTAGTGCACCTTGGACTTCTTCCTTCAATAACTCTGGTTCTTGATCATATGCTGATTTTGAAGTGATTGAGCATCAACCAATTCTTTTTGGTACAGTGACTCTCTGTATTCCTTCCATCTTCTTTTGATGCTTCCTGCATCATTCAATATTTTTACCATAGAATCCTTCAATATTTCAAGGCAAGGCTTGATTTTTTTTTTTTTCACCAGTTCTTTTAGCTTGAAAAATGCTGAGCATGTCCTTCCCTTTTGGTTTTGTAACTCCCAATCTTTGTACATTTCATTAGAATACTTTACTTTGGCTTCTCAAGCTGCCCTTTGAAATTTTCTGTTCAGTTCTTTTGCTTCTTTATTTCTTCCCATCGCTTTATCTTCTCTATATTCAAGAGTGAGTTTCAGAGTCTCTAATGACATACGTTTTGGTCTCTTTTTTCTTTCCTGTCTTTTTAGTGACCTTTTACTTTCTTCATATATGATGTTCTTGATGTCATCCCACAACTCTTCTGCTGTTTGGACATTAATGCCTAATGAATTCAATCTGTTCTTGAGAAAGTCTGTAAATTCAGGTATTCAAGTTCATATTTTGTCTCTCATGGACTTATTTTAATTTTCTTCAGCTTTAGCCTGAACTTGAATATGAGCAACTGATGGTTTTTCCACAGTTGGCCTCTGATCTTGTTTTGACTGATAACATTGAGTTTCTCTAACCTATCTTCCCAAGATGTAGTCAATTTGATTCCTATGTACTTCATCTGTTGAGGTAGAGGTGTATAACCACCTTTTGTAATGTTGGAAAAAAGATATCTGCAATGAAGAAGTTGTTGGTCTAACAAAATTGTATCATGTGATCTCCAGCATCTTTTCTATCACCAAGGCCATATTTCCAACTACCAATCCCTCCTCTTTGCTTCCAACGTTCACATTCCAGTCCTCAATAGTTATCAATTCATCTTGATTCATGTTTGATCAATTTAAGACTGAAGAAGTTGTTTTTTGTTGTTGTTGTTGTTAAATGCTGTTGAGTCAGTTCTGACTCATAGAGACCTTGTATAGAGCTTCCAAGAAGCATCTGGTGGGTTTGAACTACCGAACCTTGTGGTTTGCAATCCAGTGCTGATCCTACAGCGTCACACCAGGAGTCCTGAATAAGTTGCCAGAATTATTCAATTTCATCATCACCAGCTTTAGTGATTGGTGCATAAATTTGAATAATAGTTGTATTAATTGGTCTTCTTTGTAGACATATGGATATTATCCTATCACAGACAGTATTTTACTTGAAGATAGATATTGGAATGCTTTTTCGGATGATGAATGTGATACCATTCCTCTTGAATTTGCGGTTCCCAGTATGATAAACCATATGTTAATGCCTAGGATATTGATCTATATGCATTCCATTTAGTATCCGATGACTTCCAACTGTCCTAGATTCATACTTCCTACATTACATATTCCATTGATTAATTGATTTATTAATATTATTATAAATGGATTGTGCTGCTGCTGCTGCTTCTCATATTGAGTTGTGCACCATCAGCAACTGAAGGGCTCAAAAGTTTTGATCCATTCATGTCATTAAGATCAAATCTCCTCTGAGGAGCAGCTCTTACTTAGTCTTATGCTGAGTGGCTTCCAGGCTGAGGGGCTCATCTGTTAACACTACATCAGACAACATTCTGCTGCCGTTCATAACTTTTTCAGTAGCTCTTCATTCAGAAGTGGCCCATCTCTCCTTCTTCCTGTCTTAGTCTGGAAGTTCAGTTGAAACCAATCCACCATGGGTGACCCGACTAGTATTTAAATTACTAGTGTCATAGTTTCCAGAATCACAGCAACATACAAAACATCACAGTACAACAAACTGACAGATGAGTGGTGGAGGAAATTATTACTGTTGTTGATGTGTGCCATCGAACAGGGTTTCCATGAGTGGCTGGTAAGTTTGAACTGCTGACTTTGAGATGACCAGTTTAATGTGTCTCCTGCAGTGCTACACCAGTGCTCAGGAAATTCATAGAAGTTAGGAAATGCATTCTTTCAAAAATGTCATCTACTTAACACATACATCAAAACAAAGGTGGTGGTGGTGGTGGCATGCCGTGGAGTTGGTTCCAACTCATAGCGACCCTGTACAGGGTTTCTGAGGCTATAAATCTTTACAGAGGCAGAGAGCCTCATCTTTCTCCTATGGAATAGCTGGTGGTTTCGAACTGCTGACCTTGAGGTTAACAGCCCAATCTATAACCACTACACTACCAAAGCTCCTTAAAAGCAAAGATAAATGGAGAAAAAGGGAACTCGTGGACTGCTGCTTGTGTTTAATTAGTACAGCAGTTTGAAGAGAAATTTGGTTACTTATGTGGCTACAGAGGGAAATTTTTATATATGATACAGTGTTCACCACAGACAGAGGATTTCTACACAGGGCAGTTCACCCTCACGTCCTCATGGAAGCTACAAATACAGACAGACAAACCCACAGAAACTTGGCAAAGAACCTGGAGCACAGCACACAAGGGTTGGCATCAATGACCCTCTGCCCCCATTATCCATCCCCATGGTCACTCCAGCAGCTAACTGTCTGCATTCTGTCCAATGTCACAGGACGTTCCAGCAGGGAAGGCTTTCACCTCCAGACCTCAGAAGTGTAATCAGATAGGAAACTTCAAACAGATAAAATGGAGCCTCCAGAAGTGGGGTTAACATGAATATTAGTGAGATTGAGAAAAATATGTATACTTTGATGCTTAACAATTCACTTCTAAATATAGCTTGTTGTTGTTGTTGTTGTTTTTCTGTGCTGTGGAGTCGGCTCCGACTCATAGCGACCCTGAACACAGTTTCCGAGGCTGTAAATCTTTACAGGAGCAGAAAGCCTCATCTTTCTCCCACGGAACAGCTGGTAGTTTCGAAATGCTGACCACGAGATTAGCAACCCGATTTGTAACCACTACACTACCAGAGCTCCTTAAATATATATCTAAGAGGGGGGACAATAGATATCATTGCTGATATCCGATGGGTCTTGGCTGAAAGCAGAGAATACCAGAAGAATGTTTACCTATGCTTTATTGACTACTCGAAGGCTTTTGATTGTGTGGATCATGACAAGCTATGGACAACATTGAGAAGTATGAGTATTCCAGAACACTTAATTGTACTTCTGAGAAATCTGTACCTAGACCAAGAAGCAGTTGTTCGAACAGAACATGGGAACACTGAATGTTTTAAAATTGGGAAAGGTGCGCGACAAGGTTGTGTTCTTTCACCATATTTATTCAACATGTATGCTGAGCAAATAATACGAGAAGCTGGGTTCTATGAAGAAAAACGTGGTATCAGGATTGGAGGAAGACTCATTAACAACCTGCGATATGCAGATGATACAACCTAGCTTGCTGAAAGTGCAGAGAACTTGAAACATTTACTGATAAAGATCAAAGAGCACAGCCTTCGGTATGGATTGCATCTCAATGTCAAGAAAACAAAAATCCTCACCACTGGACCAATAAACAACATTCTTATCAATGGAGAAAAGACTGAAGTTGTCAAGGACTTCATTCTTCTTGGATCAACTATCAACACTCGCGGAAGCAGCAGTCAAGAGATCAAACAACGTATTGCATTGGGCAAATCTGCTGCACAGGAACTTTTTAAAGTGTTGAAGAGCAGAGATGTCAGCTTGAGGACTAGGGTGCACCTGACCCAGGCCATTGTGTTTTCAATAGCCTCATATGGACGCGAGAGCTGGACAGTGAATAAAGAAGATCGTAGAAGAATTGATGCCTTTGGGTTGTGGTGTTGGAGGAGAATACTGAAAGTGCCATGGACTGCCAAAAGAACCAATAGATCTGTTTTGGAAGAAGTGCAGCCAGAGTGTTCCTTGGAGGCCAGGATGGCTAAGCTTCGTCTCTCATACTTTGGACATATTGTCCGGAGGAAACAGTCACTGGAGAAGGATGTCATGCTGGGTAAGATGGAGGGTCAGAGGAAAAGGGGAAGACCCCTAACGAGGTGGATTGGCTAGGTGGCATTATTGACGGACTCAAGTGTGGCAGCGGTGGTGAGGTTGGCCCAGGATCGGACATTGTTTTGTTCTGTTGTGCATGGGGTCGCTATGAGTCGGTTCTGACTCGATGGCACCTGACAACAACAACAAGAGGGGGAAAATGTTGATCATTGTTGTATTGTTCATCACTGAAAAAAAATTTTTTAAACCAAACAAGAGTCTAAATACTTTCCACAATTGAGAAGCAGTCAGGTTGTTAAGTGTAGTTGAGTGGGTTCTGACTCATAGAAACCTTGTATAGGGTTTCTGAAGAGGAGCTAGTGAACCTACCTTGGGGTTCAAACTGACTTAGCAGTCCAGTGCTTATCCTATAGCACCACACAGGACTTAGTCATATGTTGTTTAAATATTTGAAATAAATACCTAGAATAAGGACGACTCTCAGAAACACGGTGTGAACTGAAATAAAGTAAGCTGCAGATATACAACACCATTGTTTTTGTTACTGTTAAGTTCCATTGAGTCAGTTCTGATCCTAAAGCATCACATCAGGACTCTACACAATACCAATCAAGTTAGTACAGACTCATAGCGACATTATGCACAGCAAAACAAAACACTGCCCGATCCTGGGCCAACCTCACTATTGTTGCCACACTTGAGTCCATTGATGCTGCCACTTGGCCAATCCATCTTGCTGTGGGTCTTCCTCCTTTTCTCTGACCCTCCACCTTACCAAACATGATATCCTTCTCCAGCGACCGGTCCCTCCTGACAATATGTCCAAAGTATGAGAGACAAAGTTTGGCCATCTTGGCTTTCAAGGAGCATTCTGACTTCACTTTTCCCAACACAGATCTGTTGGTTCTCTTGGCAGCCCATGGCACTTTCAATATTCTCCTCCAACACCGTAACTCAAAAGCATCAATTCTTCTATGGTCTTTCTTATGCATTGCCCAGCTTTCACATGCATATGAGGCTATTGAAAATACCATGGCTTGAGTCAGGTGCATGTTAGTCTTCAAGCTGACATCTTTGCTCTTCAACACTTTTAAAAGGTCTTTTGATTTCTTGACTGCTGCTTCCATGAGTGTTGATACTTGGTCCAAGAAGAATGAAGTCCAGGCTACAAGCAACAGTACAAAGAAAGCATCTGAACAGAAGGTGCAAAACCAATAAGGAGTAAGGTGGTTCCTCTCTTATGCCTAGGACCAGAGCTGGATATGTGTTACATTTTGTTGCCTACAAAGCCCAAACACATGGAGACAAGTACAGCTCTCTACTTTGGCCTGTGTGCGGGACTCCCTTCCTACACACTCAGAGATCTGGAGTGGATATACACCCAGCCACATCCTTCCTTCTCTCACATCGTCTCATCCAATCTCTTCCAAAAACATCAAATATTTCCTCCCATAAATAATTGCAATAGGATGCCTTGGCCTTTCCCAAACAAACAATCGCTTGATTGTGCCCTGTTTGTCATGGGCACAGCCCAGAGCACACAAAGATCTGCTTTCACAGAGGATAGATACATGTCCTGCCCCATGCTTCCAAAAACTTCATTGCAATACACATTAATACGTGGAAAGCAGGAAGAGGCTGTCTCCACAAAGAAAAGGAACAGTTCCCACTAAAGAGAACAGCCACTTGTCCCCAAATTTCCTGTACCCTCCACCTTACAGGGAATACTCTTCTTACACCAGAAGAAGGCTGTTTGCTTAAATATAGAAATTACACAACTTTATGTTGGTGATTTACTTTCAACATTCTATTCACTTTCAAGGAGGTCCTGAGTGGTTTAAACGGCTAATGCACTTGACTGCTAATCAAAATGTGGTGGTTTGAGTTCACTCAGAAGCCCCTCAAAAGAAAGGGCTGGTGGTCTACTTCCAAACACACAGTCACTGAAAACTCTAACGGAGCAATGATAGCCACAGGTGGTCTTGAGACTAAATCATCTTGAAGGCAACTGACTCTGAGCATTAACTTTCCAATGTGACTTTCAATTGTAATAGTTAACTTTTTAAGATGCTCCTGCTTCTGTGTCTTGTATCTTAAGCTAATTTCCGAATAAAAGTTGAAATGAAAGCAAAAAAAAAAAAAAAAGAAGAATGAAGTCCTTGACAACTTCAATATTTTCTCCATTGATAAGAATGTTATTTCTCTGACCAGTGATGAGGATTTTTTTTTTCTTTACTTTAAGATGCAATCCACACCGAAAGCTGTGTTCTCTGATCTTCATCAGTAAATATTTTAAATCTTCTGCACTTTCAACATATCACAGGTTGTTAATGAGTCATCTTCCAATCCTGATGCCACATTTGTCTTCATATAACCCAGATTCTCGAATTATTTGTTCAGCATACAAGGTTGAATAAGTATGGTGAAAGAATACAACCTTGTTGCACACCTTTCTTAATTTGAAACCATTCACTGTTCCCATGTTCTGTTTGAACAACTACTTCTTGGTCCAAGTGCAGATTCCTCATGAGCACAATTAAGTGTTCCGGAATACTCATACTTCACAATGTTGTCCATAGCTTGTCATGATCCACACAATCGAAAGCCTTTGTGTAGTCAATAAAGCATATGTAAACAGAACTAAATTACCTGATCTGAAATTGTTCCATGAAGGAACCAGACATAAGACTTGAAAACTATCCAAATGTTCATATGCAGATGAATGGACATATGAAAAAGGAAAGTTGTGGACTAGCCATGTAATGAAACAGTACTCAGCAATCAAAAAGACTAAACCACTCATACATACATGAGCAGACTACTGGTGTGGCTCTATAGGATCAGCACTGGACTGCAAACCACGAGGTCAGCAGTTCAAACTCACCAGCTGATCCTCGGGAACCCTCTACAAGTCACTAGAAGTCGGAACCAACTACATACACATGAACATGAATGGATCTCAAAAGCATTAGTAAAATATGGCAGACACAAGCAAGTACATAACATGAATTTCCTTCATATGAAATTCTAGGATAGCAAAACTTCAGTAACAGAAAGGAGTCAGAGGCTGTGGGTGGGAAAGTTTCCTCTACAAATGAGCATAAATGAACTACAGGGGATACATAAATGTTCATATGTGTATGCAATAGAAGCTATGTGGATGCAAACAGTCACCAACAAATATCGACTGCACACTTAAAATGAGTGTATTTTGTTGTGTTTAAAATATACCTCAAGAAAGTTAATTTCAATTAAAAAAAGTCTCTGTGAAAATTTTGTTTTCTGGTTTGCAGACAAATCAAAAGAATAGCTCTTTTCTTATTTCATTCATAATAATGACATCAGTAGCAGGAGGAAAGTAGAAATCTATTTGCTTCCTTTCTTTGTTGTAAGGTGCCGTAGAGTTAGTTCGTACTCACAGAAACCCTATCACGATAGAAGGAAACATCACATGGTCCTGTGCCATCCTCAGAGTCGTGGTTACAGCTGAGTCCATTGTCACTGTCACTGTGTTAACCCATCTGGTTGGGGGTCTCCCTATTTTTCGCTGACCTTCCACTTTACCAAACTTGATGTATTTCTCCAGGGACTGGTCCTTCCTGATAACATGTCAGAAACATAAGAGAAAGTTTGCCATCCTGGCTTCCAAGAAGCATTCTGGTTGTATTTCTTCTAATACAGACCTGTTTGTTCTTCTGGCAGTACATGGCACATTTAATATTCTTCTTCAACACCATCATTCAAAAACATCAGGTTTTCTCTGTATTCTTTACTCATCGTCCAACTTTCACATCCACATGAGGGAATTGGGTCAGGCGCACCTTAGTCCTCAGGCTGACCTCTTTGCTTTGGGGCACTTTAAAGAGTCATTTGCATCCCGTCTGATTAATACAGCCATTGTTTGACTTCTTGACTGCTGCTTCCATGAGTGTAGATTGTGGGATTTGTTATCTTTATGTTTCCTTAAATTCCCAAGCTTTCCAAGAACTCAGCCCCAGGCTTTGACAAGTATCTTGTGTGAACGTCACAAGCTTGACAGACACAAATGTGGCCTGTTTCCATCTTTCCTCTGATCTGCAGTGAAGGCTATGTCTTTGAATTTGGCAAACACATTTGGGACAAGTCACAGGCAGAGCTAGCTCATTAATTTTCAAATCCTTCTTCCCTGCTATAGTTGTATCATTCAGTACAACTATGGGGTACACAAATTACTGTGCATCTGTGTTTGTTTGTTGAGTTATGGTGTTAGAGAATATTTAAAGTAGCATGGACTGCCAGAAGAACAAACAAATCTGTGTTGGAAGAAATACAACCAGAATGCTTCTTAGAAGCCAAGACGGCCATATTTTGTCTCCCATAGTTTGGCTATATTATCAGGGGGACCAGTCTCTGGAGAAGGACATCATAGTTGGTAAAGTGGAAGGTCAGCGAACAAGAAGGAGATGCCCAACCAGACGGATTGGCACAGTGGCAGCAGTAATGGTCTCAAGTGTGAGGTTAGTGCAGAACTGGGTAATGTTTCCTTCTGTGGTGAGTAGGATCTATCACTACGAGTCTCAGCTGACTCGATGGCATTTTGTAACAACGTGTTTTGTTTTTCTTTTTCTTAGGCAAATATCTAGAAGTGGAATTGAGGAAGAAATGGGCAGATAGGTTTAACTTTTCAGGATGTGGTCCAATCTTTTCCCAGAGTGGTCGGGCACTCTGATATCTCAGCAGCAGTGGGAGCTCCAGCAGCAGCAGGCCCCACAGTTTTGAAGATGGGCTGTCTTTGTTTGATCTGTTCATGTTCCGTACCTAACAGTGTCTCGTTGCTGCTAAGTACATCATTCCCCTGCTGTCAGGTGATTCTGAGCATCGCTTCAGGTGCACTTTGACCTTTTGGGTTCTTGATCAATAAATCTTGTGTCTTCATATCCTTTTCCCACTTTTTCATCAGCTCATCTATATCTTTCTGTTTGAATTGTGGAAGTTTGTTATGTGTTTTGAATAAAAGGCCTTTGTCAGATGTATGTACCATGGATTTATTTGTCATCTACCTACTTTCTCAACAGTATCTTTTGCTCACCAGAAATGTTGAGTTCAGATCAAGTCCAAAGTACTATGTTCAATTTAATTTAGTTCCCACCCATTTTTTCTGCTGTCCTAAAGGTACACTTGAAATTTCAATCTCTCCCTCAATTTCCCACAACCAAGAGCATGGACAGTGTGCTGAGCCCACACTTTGTACAAGGACTCTGGGCTGTTAAGAGCTAATTCTCTGCCAGGTACTCAGGGGCATTCTGGGCAATGCATTTCACTGAAATGGGCTTCTGTTTATTCATCTGGAAAATGAGGGCATGACTGACTACTTCTCTGGAACATTCTGAGGATCAAATGACAGGATCTAAATCCTGTCCCCAGAGTTGGCACTCAATAAATGGCATCTTTGGGGACTGTTATAGTCATAAGCAAGATGTGACATGAAGAAAAAACACAACTGTTCCAAATATTCCTTTTTTGGCCAATTTGATGGCTTTCCTCCTCCTGTGAGGGTTCCAGTAAGTTCTTCCAATGTTTACTCAACTGCACTGGGCACAGATATGAGTCTTCCAAAGGACAGGATAAATTAAGTCTCAGCAAAATAATATTCAAGCTGAAATAGCCAAAAGGAAAATGAAATTAACATCAATGATTCTGCTGGTTGGAACAAATCTTTCTGGGCACCCAAATTGTGTCCAACTTCACTAGCTGAGGAGGCCATCCCATAGGGTTTTCTCTGTTACATTGAGGTCCTCTCAGTGTAGGGTGTGTGCTAACCCAATCGTAGGCCAGGCACAAAGAGCCGGCAGAGGCAGGAGAAGATCAACAAGGAGCCAAGGAACAGAGATGAAAAGAGACCACAACCTTCCCCATAGCCCGAAGACCCCAAGCTTTCCACTTGAACCAGTGTCCTGAAGTCAGACTTCCAGCCTCGAAACTGTGAGGGAATAAATATCTGTTCATCAATCACCCACTTGTGGCTTGTATTAGGCAAAATCAAAAAGCCTTCCTACTAAATCAGCTGATGTTTCATCATACAGCTGATGAAACACTGTTATTAAACAAAAATAGCAGAAAGGAAGCTATTTTTTCTCAACACCTCCTTCATCTAGGTCTAGACACTTCTGTGAGCAGTGTTCTCACCTTTCTAAAATTCCCCTGGAGTCCTGGTGTTGCACTGGAGAGGAGTTCAAACAAGGTTGGTTTGAACTGCAAGGTTGGCTGTTCAAGCTCACCAGTTGCTCTTTGGAAACCTTATATAGGGTCGCTAAGAGTCATAACCAATCGACGGCACTTAACAATAGCAACAAAAATTATAAGCACTTTGACTTATAATATACCAAACAGCAGTTTGGGTATCCTGAAGGAACTCCAACTGTGTTCCTTTTAAATGTTCTTTGAGTTTGGAGAACAAAAGGAAATCTGAAGGGACAAAACCAAGGCTATAGGGTGGATGAAGTAAAGTTTTCCAGTGAAATTCTCCTAAGACAGTCCTTGCTACCCTTGAAGAATGACTGAGTGCATTCTCAATGGTGGAAAGAAATTCCTCAGTGCAACTTTCCTGGTCTTTTCTTGCCAATACAGTTTTGTTTTGTTTTTTGCTTTTTTGCTTTTTAAGCTTTTATTGTGGGGTTTACATGGGAGAACATCAGCTTTACACTCATCCTATTGTATTTTGTTTCACTGTAATGATTACAATTCCCTCCATGCATCATCAAATAACCAAAGGGTACACCACACAGGCCCAATCCCTGGTTGCCAGCCCACAGCCCTTCTCTCTTCCTGAGTCCAGTGTCCAGTGTCCATCTGTCCACGTCACCATCTCTGTCTCCATCTCTGGCATCACTGCCTCTCTGGGTAGGGTCCCCCTCTCCATTCTCTTCACTTGATGGTCCCAGTGACCTCCGCTGCTGGGCTGCAAAATCAATCTCTCTCCTTTTGTCAAAAAACATCTACCTCTATATTTCCTAGCCTCACAGTCAGACCTGATGGCAATTATTCACAATTATACCACAAGAGCCTTATCCCCATTTCCTTTCACCAGCCTGGTCCCAAGAGATTGAAAATCATTCAGGTTCCCTCTTGAAACCTTGTAAGCCAGTCACTTCTTGCCTGCCTTTATACATCCCCATTTTGGGTAGCCAATGTCTAAGTTGCCCATCCCTTTTCAACCTTGGGGGCGGGGGGAGGCGTGATCCTCATTGTAAAGATTTGTTACCTTTTTTGAGCTACCATGTCCATAAGCATAGGTAAAATTCATCAAATTGTAGCAGGTTATTCTTCCCCCCCCCTCCCCCCCGCTTATTTCTTCTTCTAGTCGAGTTCTGATCATACAGCCATTGAAGCCAGGTCAAGTGGGTACTATCTGCAAGTATAGGTGTTCTTGTGCATGTCCCCTCACTTCATATCAGCTGGATGCTTCATTCTCCACCTTAGTCCCTGTAGCCATGTTACTGCCTCTGGGCCCAGGAGTCCACGGGTCTTGCCAGACTGCTGGCCATCCAGGTCTCCACCTGGGTTCACAGGGGTCTATTGAATGTGGCCACTTCATTTCTGTTTTTTCCCCCTCTTCCCCTTATCAGTTACCAACATGGTCACCAGCCAGACCACATGCCTACTCATGTGTTCCCCTTGAGTCTCATCTTGGGGAAGTTTGCTCTGAGGGGTTCCGACCACTTGCCTTGATGGCTCCTGGGCGAACAGCTTACTTGTTCTTGTAGTAATCAATCAGACTGCCGTTATTGTTTCAGATTTTTCCTGCTGGTTTTTCTTTCACAAGGTATCTTCTGTTCTCCTAGCCACTCCAGGCTGGTCTACTCATCCTTTCCAGGAGAAATTTCCTACCTCAGTCAGTTCTGGATGGGGTTCTGGATTCCACCTATGGTCTTGTGCAGTGTAAAGGCTCCACAGGAAGCCTCTTTCACTAGGCAACTTCAAGCCTCCTTTAAGGTATTCCAATCAGTTATAGGCCAAAGATGGACTTGTAAGTTTTCTGTAGTGATGTTTCTGGCTATTCCTTTCTCCTCCCCTCAAGTGTCTATTTTATAACAGTAGGCAAGGGAAACCAAGATTCAAAAGACAGCCAAGTATCTTAACATTATTTCCCTCTTTTACCCCTTCAAACAATGCCTCAATCCCTGTATCCCGGAGCCCTGTTGTTCCAAGGTTGTGCATACATCATCATTTACCTCTGTACCACTTAACCCATGCGAACCTGCCTAACTGTTCTCACATCAGCCTTGTTCTTCCATTCCCCTCCCCCTTCTTGTGTATTGCTACCCCGCACCCCCAGCACCCAAGCTATCCTGTGTCTATTCTCTACCCTGTGCTCTATCTTCCCCTCCCTCCATCCCCTCCTCTCATCCCATCCATCCTGGTGATCAGCAAATATATGCATAATTTTTTTCTCCTTTTAATGTGGGTTCTTTTTCTTACTCTGTTACAATAATGGTCCTATGCAGTATTTCTCCTTTGTTGTTGTTGTTAAGTGCCGTCAAGTCAGTTCCGACCCATAGCGATGATGTATAGGGTTTCCGAGGAGCAAATGGTGAGCTTGAACTGCTGGCCCTGCAGTCAAACAGCTTTGCAGTCTGGTGCATTAACCCACAGTGCCACACCAGCACTCCATTTCTCCTTTAGTGACTGACTAATTTCACTCAGCATAATGTCCTCAAGGTTCATCCATGTTATGTGGTGGCTTGCAGCTTCCTTCTTGTTCTTCAAGGTAGCATAGTATTCCATTGTGTGCATGTACCACAGTTTGTTTATCCATTTTTCAATTGATGGGCACTTAGGCTGTCTCCATGTTTTTGCTATTGTAAACAGTGCTCTATGAACATTGGTGTGCATATATCTACTCGTGTTATGGCTCATATTTCTTGTGGGTTAATACCAAGTAGAGGAATTGCTGGATCATAAGGTATTTCTATTTCCAAACTTCTGAGGAAACGTCGTATTACTTTCCAGAGAGATTGAACCATTTTGTAATCCCACCAACAATATAGGAGGGTCCTAGTCTCGCCGCATCCTCGCCAGCATTTATTGTCCTCTACTTTTTTTTTTGTATCTTTGCTGTTATTGCTGGTGTGAGATGATATCTCATTGTTGTTTTGATTTGCATCTCTCTAATGACTAGTGATCATGAACATTTCTTCATATGTTTGTTGGTTGCCCAGATCTCCTCCTTGGTGAAGTGTCTGTTCAAGTCCTGGGACCATTT
>NW_006408832.1:77958-94459 GCF_000296735.1 Chrysochloris asiatica
ATACCTAGGCACTTTGTCAAAAATCAGTTGGCTATATGTGGATGGGTTAATTTCTGAATTCTTGATTCTGTTCCATTGATCAATGTATCTTTCATTGTACCAGTACCAGGCTGTTTTGACCACTGTAGCCATGTAGTAAATTTTGAAATTGGAGAGTAAGAGGCTTCCAACCTTGTTCTTCTTCTTGAACAGTGGTTTACTTATCCTGGGTCTCTTTCCTTTCCATATAAAGTTTGTTAATTGTCTTTTTCATATCTTTGAAGAATATTGTTGGAATCTGGATTGAGATTGCATTATATGTGTAAATTGCTTTGGGCAGTACTGACATTTTCACGATGTTGAGTCTTCCTATCCAGGAACATGATATGTTCTTCCACTTTTGTAAGTCTCTTGGTTTCTTGTAGTAGTGTCTTGTAAATTACTTTGTATAGGTCCGTTGTTTCTCTGGTTACATTTATTCCTAAATATTTCATCCTTTGGGCAGCTATTGTAAATGGTATTGCTTTCCTAATGTCCTTTTTAGAGCTGTTATTATTACTATATAGGAATCCAACTGATTTTTGTACGTTGATCTTTGCTGAATCTTCCAATGATGTCTAGTAGCTTTTTTACTGAGTCTTTAGGGATTTCTATATATAGCATCATATAGTCTGCAAATAGAGAGAGTTTTATTTCCTCTTTGCCAATTTGGATGCCTTTAATTTCCCTATAATGCCATATAGTTCTGGGTAATACTTCCAAAACAGTATTGAAAAGGAGTGATGACAGAGGGCATCCTTGTCTGGTTCCTGTTCACCAAGGGAAGGCTGTCTCCCCATTGAAAATGATGTAGGCTGTTGGTTTTGTATAAATGCTCTTGATTCTGTTGAGGAATTTCCCTTCAATTCCTACTTTATTGAGTGTTTTTATCAGTAATGGATGTCAGATTTTGTCAAATGCCTTTTCTGCATCAATTGATATGATCATGTGGTTCTTTTCCTTTTTCTTATTTATATGGTGGATAACATTAATTGTTTTTCTAGTGTTGAACCATCCTTGCATCCCTGATATGAATCCCACTTGATCATGATGTATTATTTTTTTGATGTGCTGTTGGATTCTGTTGGCAAGGATTTTGTTGAGAATGCTTGCATCTATGTTCATGGGAGATATTGGTCTGTAGTTTTCTTTCTTAGTGATGTCCTTCCCTGATTTTGGTATGAGGGTTAATCTTACTTCATAAAAAGTATTAGGAAGTTATCTGTCCTCTTCTATATTCTGTTCCTACATTTTTCCCTTCTTTGACACTGATATTATTTTGTTCTTCGGTTGACCTCCCAACTCCTTTGAATTCGTTGTTCTAGTTTTGTTCTGTTCTGAACTCTGTTATCTGTCATCTGAGTTTCAGATGGTGTTGCCACACCTGTCAATCTCTCATCGTTGTCTGTTCTTGTTGGTTTTCAGTCCAAAGAGCTCCCTTTAGGATGTTTCGAAGTGCTGCAGTGATTTTGAAAAAAATCTCTTAGCTTCTGTTTATCCTGGAGTGTTTTGATTGCACCATTATATTTGATTAACAGTTTTTGCTGGATAGACGATTCTTGGTTGGCAGGATTTTTTTCCTTTAGGGTTTTGTATATGTCTCCCCATTGCCTTCTTGCCTGCACCATTTCTGCTGAGAAGTCAGAGCTTAATCTGATTTGCTTGCCTTTGTAAGTGACACTTCTCTTCTCCCTTGCCGCTTTTAGGATTTTCTCCTTGTCTTTGATTTTGGAGAGCTTGATTATTATGTCTTGGTGACTTTCTTTTGGGGTTTATCCTTCCTGGGGTATGTTCGGCTCCTTGAATGTTCATCTTTTCATCTTTCAAGATGTTCAGGAAATTTTCTTCCAGAAGCTCTTCAACTATCTCGTCTGTGGAGTTCTCTGATACTTCCTGTTCCATAATGTCAATAATTCTTAAGTTGTTCCTCTTCATGTTATCCAGCATGAACTTAGACTCTCTTCAGATTTTTTTTAATCCTTTTTTCTGCTTGCTCTTCTATCTTAGCAGTATTGAGAGATTTGTCTTCCAGATCTCTAGTTCTGGCTTCCATCTCTTCTATTCTGCTCCTTTCCCCTTTCAGTGTATTGTCCATTTCTGATATTTTATTATTAATGATCTGGACCTCTTTTTACAGATTTTGAATTGTTTCCAATGCTGTATCTATGCTATTTGATTGCTCTTGTAGTACTTTTCTGACTTCTTCTTTGTTTTCCTCCATCCCTTTTTGGAGCATTTGAATTTGTTTCCATATCATTCTTCTGAATTCCTTCTCAGGCAAATCCAAAACCTGCTCTTCCTCTTCTGGGGAGCCTTTGTCTGTCTCCATCTCATTTGTCTCAGTTACTCTTTTCTGTTTTGGGACATGTGTCATGATCTTTTGTTGTGTTTTCTTGGTCATTTCCAGTAGATATGTGGGGTTTTAATGCTTAAATGGATGTTTGTTGTTGTGTTATTAAGCTTACTTGGTGTCTACTGGTGGATATGATCAGGAGATAGGCTCCCCTTTCACATGTAATACTTAGCAGCTGTTATTAGCTGTGGTCTCAATGGTGGAATATTATGGGGTATGCTTGTAGCTTGGCTATATGGCCATGATTGCTGTCTCTTCTTGGGTAACATAGGGAGAAAAATCTCCCATCTCTAGGAAAAATGTGTGATCAAAAGGACCAAAAGCAGAATTAATATAAAAGTAGAGACAAAAACCACCACTTTGAAACAAAAATAAGCCTTTGGCTGACTGTCCAGTCACCTTGCTACACAAGCAGTGTGTGTGTACCATAGAAGCCTCCAGCAGTGGGTGGGGGTGTCCACTAGTTCAGGTCCCTCCTCTAGTCACCACCTTAGAGGTGCATAGAAATTGAGAAGTTAATGGGAGAAAGATTGTCTACTATTTTTGTCTCTGAATGTCAGTTAGGTATCTGCGTGTGCACAGTGTAATTCTCAAGATAGTTACGTCTCTTTCTGTTGGGGTTTTACAGATTGTTCATATGGTTTGTCCGTCAGGCCTGACAAGCCTGATTTTTTCTTGCTGGATAGGCCAGAGTAAAGCATCCTGCACAAGTTAATTTTAGGGCTGTGACCCAAGGCTGGTGTCATAAGTCAACTTTAGGGCTGTGACTCCAAGGCTGACGTCATAAATTAACTTTAGGGCTGTGAATCCAAGGCTGACGTCTTAAGTTAACTTTAGGGCTGTGACCCAAGGCTGGCTGACGTCATAAGTTAACTTTAGGGCTGTGACCCAAGGCTGACGTCATAAATTAACTTTAGGGCTGTGACCCAAGGCTGACGTCATAAATTAACTTTAGGGCTGTGACCCAAGGCTGACGTCATAAGTTAACTTTAGGGCTGTGACCCAAGGCTGATGTCATAAGTTAACTTTAGGGCTGTGACTCCAAGGCTGATGTCATAAGCAGCTGCCAAGCTCTTTCTCTGTGTGCCATGGGAAAACTGTGGACTCAGCACTGGACTTTTTTAGGGGGGTGCACACCCACCCACCTGAAGGCATCTGGGCTGGTAAAGAGGGCACGACAGGGAAGAGGAGGAAAACAATGTGTAGAATCATCCCGCACCTCCTTTTGCAAATGTCACTGCATCACTTTAAACATTGTTTCCCTGTGCTGGTCTGGCTGTAGCCCTGCCCTCTGAATGCCCCTGGGCGGGATGGCCACAGAGGGAGTCCCATCTCCAGCAATTCCTAAATCACAGTATTTTCCTTTATGCTGTGATTTTCCACTTGTGCGTGTGGGAAACTGATGCCCTGCTCCTTATGCTAGATCCAGAGCTCTGGTGTTGTTCCATGAAGGCAGCTTCTCTGGGTTTTCAGTCCCTCCCACACGGAGCCTTCCTACCTGGCTCTGGCTCTGCCTCTGCCTCTGCCAAAACTGCACTCCCCTCCCCAATACAGTTTTGTTTTCTTAAAACTTCTTCATAATAAACTCCAATGGTCATCCTGTGTTCCTCGAGAAAATCTATCAAGGTGACCCCTTGGCATTCTAAAAAGTAGTTACCATGACCTTCTGAGTTCACCTCTTTACCTTGAATCCCAATCTACTCCTGTCTCCAAAGGCCTATCAGATGCCACTGTTTTGATTGGACCTTTTTTTGAAGACCCCCTAATGAGCTTAAGACAAGTGCATTCCTGAGCAAACTTGTCTGCAGCCATCCACTGCTCTAGACATATGTTTAAACACATCTGTGGGTTAATGTGCCAGACTGCAAAGCCATTTGAACTGCACAGTCGGTGGTTCAAGCTCACCACCTGCTCCTTGGAAACCCTATACAGGGTTGCTATGGGTCAGAACTGACTCAACGGTACTTCACAACAACAACAACAACAACATTTGGAATAAACCTGGGCATGCATGAACTGGAAGCCTAGTAGCAATACTTTCTGACTGACCTCATATTTCTGCTTTAGTGGCACTCTGAAACCAAGCCACTGCCCAGACTCGAAGCTTCTCTCTACAGACTTATGAGAGACACTCCCATGTGTGACTTCATGTCTGAGTTCTCAGCTCAGCTGTGAAGCGATGGTGTCAGGTCAGATCCCTGCTGCAATGACAGGTGCCATCTGGGGATGTGCCCTGCACCCAGAACTTCCCTCGGGAGATCCTCTGTATCTGCAGGTCTCCAAAAGACCAGCCTGAACCTGAGGCCAAAGACCCGCATAGAGACACTGAAGCAGGTTCTCCAGCTCAGAGGACTGGTAAGCTGTGAAATCAGTCCTTCGTTTTAAAACACAAGGGTGGGAGAGACTGAAAATGGTGAAACACAAGGTTGGAGATGTAATTTCACCCAGAGGTGCCTCTGAAGAAAGCCCGGTGATCTGGTTCTGGAAAGCACTCTGGAGCACCCAGCCCCCACTGCCATCAACCCTATGTAGCATTTCTGTGTCTTGTAGAACATTTTTGTGTCTGCAACAGCGTCATCTTTCTCCAGCTGAATGGCTGTTGGATTTGAACTGCAGGTCTTGCAGTTAGAAGTTCAGTGCTTATCTTACAGCACCACAGGGCATAGTTCTATTAAAAATCACATAGGTTTGTCGTAAGTGGGTGCCAGTTTTGACCTTGAAAGCCAGTCCTTTCTTCTCTGCTTCAAACACAAAATGGGAACCTAAAACAGCAGGGTAGGACCCCAGGTCCAGGAATAAAAGCACCTGGATGTTGCTGTCTGCCTGGCGCCTGATAAGGTGACAGGTAAGCTGGGACTGCTGGGGGAATAAGGGGAGTATACGTAAGACCGTTCATCTCTGTCCCCCCACCCTCCCACCTCCTGTGGTGAGCACACTAAGGCTGCTTCCCTCGCCCAACACCTTCACATCCTCTGGGGCTCACCACCATGCCCTCGCTCCAGAGTAGGATGGAGGCCTGTCACCTGCTCACACCTTCGACTGTGTCTTCTCTGCAGAATGACTGTGAGCTTGATATTTTAAGAAAATATTTTGCTTTCAACTTTTTATTGGGACTTGAGTAAAGGTTTCCAGAGCAGATCATCAGTTTTACACTCAACAATTTAGACTTTGCTTCACTCTCTGGTTGCAATCCCGTCCAGGCACCAACAGTTAATAGCACTTACCTCTGTTCACTATCTATTTAAAGACATGTTTAAACACATGTATAGATCAGTGGATGGCTGCAGACATGTTCACATGACTCCCTGTGTCTCCCACGACCTTCATCTTTCTTCTGCTGACCTCCCTCTTGTTGTATATTGTATAATAACATGTGTCTACCCTCTGTGCTCTGGGTTAATGCACCAGACTGCAAAGCCATTTGAAATGCAAAGTCGGCGGTTCAAGCTCACCAGTGGCTCCTTGGAAACCCTATACAGGGTGGCTATGGGTCAGAGCTAACGCTACAGCACTTAACAGCAACAACCTTCTAACTTAGGAAAACATTCACATACACATAGGATCACACAGACACTTGGGTTTTGAGCATAAAAGGTAAATTATTTACTATGGCTCTTCTAGCCATAGTCTCTGAAACACCCACCAGTGATTGAGTGGGACTATGCAAGTAACTTTCGTGCATGTGAAAGCTGGACCGTGAATAAGGAAGACCATAGAAGAATTGATGCTTTTGAGTTATGGTGTTGGAGGAGAATACTGAAAGTGCCATGGGCTGCCAGAGAACCAACAGATCTGTGTTGGAAGAAGTGCAGCCAGGGAGAGAGATCCAGCTGTCTGGAAACCCCAGGAGGAAACGTGGATCGTAGGCCTTATGGGGTGAGAATCCTTACAGCATGTTCAGCACAGCTGTGTGGTTAAAGCTCCTCTTAGTCCCTCCTGCTCTCTGCAATGCCTCATCTCACACGTGGCCCCGGGACCCCTCCAGCATCTACAGACCTTCCCCCCAGCAAATCTCCTAGCTCACCTGACCTGACTGTATTGTTGTTGTTAAGTGTCCTCGAGTCAATTCTGACCCATAGTGACCCTGTATAGGGTTTCCGAGGAGCAGCTGGTGAGCTTGAACCGCTGACCTTGCCGTTCAAACAGCTTTGCAGCCTGGTGCATTAACCCACAGTGCCACCCCAGGACTGCCCAGACTGTTAAAGTAGCTGCTGGTCCAAGAGTCCAGCCATCTTCTTCCTTCCCAAGACCCCCAGCTCTGCACGTCAGAGGCCTCGTGAGAACCTTTCTCAGAATTTCCCCATCTTGGCCCAGGTAGCAGTCACAGCAGCAGATTTCTGAAACAAGTACCTTCGCCTTAAAACAAACTGTATGCCTTGTTTTGGAAGTCTGGCTCAGGTCTCCTGTTTGTCCAAGAGGTCAGAGGCTCCTTCCATCTCCCAAGGTTCTCAGAACAAAGGGCCATTGTAGAGGCCTACAGGGGAGATCAGCATTCCCCTTACCCCATGCCCAGGACAAAGGACGAATCCAAGGGCAGGAACAGGAGACTTTGCTTCAAAAGTCCTTGAGTATGGAGTCCTCAAGGATAGCTGAAGCCACCAAGACACTCCAAAAACCCAGTCTCAAGAGCCAACTCCACATAACCCGCATGGTTGGCATCACTGTGTACAAAGGGTTTTGCTCCAGACCCTTCTCTTCTTCTGTGACCAATAACTCAACAAGGACCCCAAACCACTTATGTGAGCAGAAGCGATTCTCCACATAAATCAGCCCTTGGGTGGTGGTACTGTTGTCTCCACCACTAGGAGTGGTGTTCCTCTCACATCTAGAGGCTGGGCTAATGCTGGTTGGCTCAGGGGCAGGATCTGACTGGAGGTGGGATGGTTAGCGGCCTCCCCAAGTGTTTCCAATGGGAACTGAGAGCGCAAACCCCAAGTACCCTGAGGAAGTAAAGCTGGGTCAAAGTATGGAAACTGCCAGAACCATGTTTTCTCCTCAGGAAGACAACGTGGACCACAGAGACAGACAGGAGATGGTGTAAGTCTACCTGGGACCAGGTGTCCCTTGGGCCAGCTGCTGCTCAGCTCTGCTTGTTCATCCAGGCCCCTAGTGCTGCAGTGAGAAATACCACAAGTGGATGATGGCTTGACCTGTAGAAATTTAGTCTCTCAGAGTTTACGAGGCCGGAAGTCCAAATTCAGGGTGCCAGCTCCAAGTGAGTCCTGGGGTGGCATTGCCGGAGAATGCGCTGGACTGCAAGGTCAGTTTGAACCACAGGGTCAGTGGTTCAGGCTCACCAGCCACTCCTCGGAAACCCTGAACAGGGTCGCTATGTTTGGAAACTGACTCAAGAGCATTTCACAACAACAAGCTCCAAGGGAAGGCTTTCTGTCTCTGTTGACTCCAGGGGAAGGTCCTTATCATCAATCTTCCCCGGGTCTAGGAGGTTCCCTGTGCAGAGACCCTGGGTCCATTGATGCTCTCTGCTCTCAGCTCTTCCTTCTTGGAGGTAGGAGGTCCTTCTTATCTCTCTTCCTTGTTTAATCCCTTTCATTTCTCGAGAGATTGACTCAAAATACACCCTAATCCTATAGATTATATCCAGCCTCATTAACGTAACTGTTTCTGATCATTACTTAGTTCACATCACTGCTGTTGGGTGCTAAGTAAGTACCTTTGAGTTGGTTCTGACTCATACTGACTGTTAATAGGGTTGCCAAGGAGCAGCTGGTGACTTTGAACCACTGACCTTGAGGTTCAAATGACCTTGCAGTCGGTCCAGTGCTGATTATACAGATGGGGACTGTGACTTACAACCCGTAGGATAATTACATCACTTACAACCCGTAGGATAATTACATCAGCTCACAAAAATAGAGGACTGTTACCTGATTCTGAGACTCATGGGCTAGCAAAGCTGACACATATTAGGGGTGAGGGACACATGTTAGGGGTGAGGGACACACAACTCAAAACACTTTCTCCAGAAACCTCCAACAAATGCCCTTCCATCCAAGCTCCAAGAAGCTTCCTGCCCCTCAGCTCTGAATCTCCTCTGAGTTGCTAGCAGGCATTCTGACCAGTCCTGTGCACTGCCTTTTCCATGTTCTATGACCTTGCTCTCATCTGAGCCCAAGGTCAAGCAGCAGACTGGTTAACAGAGGTTGGGATAGACTCGCAGATCTCTGGCTGAGGTAATGAACTATAAAGTGAGAAAATGTGCCGGTGTGTGTGAAGGCATTTTAGTGATGGTGGCTGGAGCTTTACCTGGGAAGCCAGCACAGACGTGGAAACTAGCTAAGGCTAGTACCTCCCACGACACCACAGTTCCCCACCAGGCAGCAGGGAAATGAGGGTGGGGTCTGGTGTTGAGGAGGGAAAGTGAGGCCTAGAGCTTACACAGGTCTCATGTGCACAGAAGGCACGCAGACCACCGTTCCTGAGGCTGCTGGGACTAGCTTTCCCTGGACTTCCAAGACCATCAGAGAGAGCCTTCTAGAACCCCCAAGGCCTTGGTCTGGAAGAGGCATGGTGCGTCAGGTTAGATGATTGTGAGACTTGTTCCTATCCCTGTGAGCATCCTCCCAGCAGGGCCTCTTCATGGAACACCAGCCCTAATCCTCTGGTGGTGCCTGACCCCTGTCCAGTTGTTCCTTCCTCAAAGGTCTGGGTCCCTCCCCATGGGACATTTCCAGGCCGTTTGGGGATTCAGCGGGCACTGCCTCCTAAGAGATCCAAGTCTTAGCTCTAATCTTTAATAATGCCAACTTGGAGGAGGTACAGCAGAATGCTCCGTACTTAGGAGGAGGATTGCAAGACATCACCTCACTTACTTGGGACATGCTCTCAGGAGGGACCAGTCCCCGGAGACCGTTGTGCTTGGTAGAGGGTCAGTGAAAATGAGATGGACTGATACAGTGGCTTCAGCAATGGGCTCCCACACAGCAAGGGCAGTGGGGCTGGGGCAGGACCGGGCAGTGTGTGCTCGGCCGTGAGTCACAACTGACTCAGTGACACCTAACAACATACAGGGCAGTGGATTTCTAAATCAGGTCCGTCCAGTTGTGGTCTTTGTAACTCCCACCAAATAAACTGGGTGGGACTAAGCTAATGTGAGTTTTCTGGCCTACCCAGGGAACCAGATAGCTTGCTAGTAATGTAAACAGCATACATGGCACCTCTGTGGGGTTGTTGTTAAGTGCTGTGGGGTCACAGAGACACTATATGGTGTTTCTGAGGAGCGGCTGGTAGGTTTGAACCACCAGCCTTGCAGTTAGCAGTCCAGTGTGCTTGTCCTACATACAAATTTGGTATATGGAACCTAATATGGTCCTTGATCAGTTTTGCCATCCTGCTGGGCTTTAAATGAGTCATCCCAGAGGTGGAAAGGGGGCCTCATAACCATTAACAAGAGCTAGAGGAGGAACCCGTCCCTTGGACCTGAGACCCCTGCACTGAACCTCCTTGGTCCAGAAGACAGAGAAATGTGACAGCAGAGACAGTGAGGGGAAGCACACGCAGAGTGAGCTGGGGCGTGATCAGAGTGCGTCTGCGGGGGTAGGGAGAGACTTACCATCGGAGTGGGGGGCCTTGGGGCATTTACCGGGACAGCTATTAGAGCTCGGTAGCACTTACCGGAGCAGGGTTGGAGCCGAGAACCAATTGGTAGGGGAAGCTACCATCTGTGGGGTTCTGACTGAACGCCTGTCAGAAGCCTGCCCAGGCCCCCTGGATGGTGTTGCAGTGAATGTATTTGGGTGCTCGCTAGATGGGTGGAGAGTCTCCACCCCGGTTTTGCTTCTCCTCCCCATGTGAGAAGTCAGATGTTGTCTCTGTGCCACGTGGACACAACCATCTGTATGAGGATAGGTCACCAGATCTTTCTCCTGGGTCGGTTTGAACTGCTGGCCTCTGGGTTAGCAGCCGAGTACTTAACCGTGCAGGAAAGAGATGATGGAAAAGCTCCACATCATCAGTGAAAACAAGGCCAGGGACAGACTGGAACAGACCATCAATTGCTCATATACAAATTCAAACTGAAGCTGAAGAAAATGAAAACAAGTCCACAAGAGCCAAAATATGACCTTAAATATATCCCACCTGAATTTGGAGATTATCTGAAGAACAGATTTGATACATTAAAAACTAAAGACCACAACAGAAGAGTTGTGGGATGACATCAAGAACATCATGCAGGAAGAAAGCAAAAAGTCATTGAGAAGATAAGAGAGAAGGAAAAGGTCAAAATGGATGTCAGAAGAGACACTGAAACTTGCTCTCCAGAGTAGAGATGCTAAAGCAAATGGAAGAAATGAGGAGGTCCAAGAGCAGAACAGAAAATTTCAAAGATCAGCTCCAGAAGATAAAGGCAAATATTACAACAAAATGTGCAAAGAAATGAAATCAGACAACCAAAAAGGAAGAACACGTTCAGCATTTCTCAAGCTGAGAGAATGGAAGAAAAAATTCAAGCCTCAACTTTCATTATTGAAGGATTCTCTGGGCAAATTATTGAATGATGCAGAAAGCATCAAGAGAAGATAGAAGGAATACACAGAGTCACTGTATCAAAAGGAAATGATTAATGTTCAACCATTTCAAGCGGTAGCATATGACCCAGAGCCAATGATACTGAAGGAGGAAGTCCAAGGTGCATTGAAGGAATTGGCAAAGAACAAGTCACCAGGAATTGATGGAATAAAAATTGAAATCTTTCAAGAAAGTGAGGCAGCACAGGAAGCACTCACTCATCTCTGCCAAGAAATTTGGAAGACAACTGTTTGGAAGATCCATATTTGTGCCCATTCCAAAGAGAGGTGACCCAACGGAATGCGGAAATCATTAGACAATCCCTTTGATATCCCATGTCTTGAATAAAGTTTTGCTAAAGGTAATACAGAAACGGCTACAATCATACATTGACAGAGAACTTCTAGATGTTCAAACTGGATTCAGAAGAAGCTGTGGAATGAGGGATAATCATTGCTGCTGTCCGATGGATCTTGGATGAAAGCAGAGAATATCAGAAAGATGTTTACCTGTGGTTTATTGACTAGGCAAAGGCTTTCGATTGTGTGGTTCATGACAAGCTAAGGACAACATTGCAAAGTATGAGTATTCTGGAACACTTAATTGTGCTCATGAGGAATCTGTACCTAGACCAGGAGGCAGTTGTTCAAAACAGAGCATGGGAACACTGAATGGTTTCAAACTAAGAAAGGTGTGTAACAAGGTTGTATTCTTTCACCATACTTATTCAACCTGTACACTGAGCAAATAATCTGAGAAGCTGGGTTCTATAAAGAAAAACGTGGCATCAGGATTAGAGGAAGACTCATTAACAACCTGCGATATGCAGATGATCCAACCTTGCTTGCTGAAAGTGAAGAGGACTTAAAACATTTACTGATGAAGGTCAAAGAGCACAGCCTTCGGTATGGATTACATCTCAATGTCAAGAAGACAAAAATCCTCACCACTGGACCAATAAACAACATTCTTATCAATGGAGAAAAGATTGAAGTTGTCAAGGACTTCATTCTTCTTGAACCAACTATCAACACTCACAGAAGCAGCAGTCAAGAAATCAATGATGTATTGCATTAGGCAAATCTGCTGCACAGGAACTTTATAAAGTGTTGAAGAGCAAAGATGTCAGCTTGAGAACTAAGGTGCTCCTGACCCAAGCCATGGTATTTTCAATAACCTCTTATGCATGTGAAAGCTGGACAGTGAATAAGGAAGACTGCAGAAGAATTGATGCCTTTGAGTTATGGTGTTGGAGGAGAATATTGAAAGTGCCATGGGCTGACATGACAAAAGAACCAATAGATCCATTTTGGAAGAAGTGCAGCCAGAGTGCTCCTTGGAGGCCAGGATGGCCAAACTTTGTCTCTCATATTTCAGACATATTGTCAGGAGGGACCAGTCGCTGGAGAAGGTTATCATGTTTGGTAAGGTGGAGGGTCAGAGAAAAAGAGGAAGACCTCCAGTGAGATGGATTGGACAAGTGGCAGCATCGATGGACTCAAGTGTGGCAACAGTAGTGAGGTTGGCCCGGGATCACGCAGTGTTTCATTCTGCTGTGCATAAGGTCACTATGGCTTGGTATTGACTCAATGGCACCTAACTAAGGGCACCTTTGTAAAAAGTCCTTTTAGAAATGTTACAATACTGGGTGTTTGTTGTCTGAAACCTGACTGCGGGCATATCAGCTGGGGTCAGTGTGCCAGGGCCACCCATAGCTCCCACTTCCACTTGGGGACTGACTCCAGCCTCCGCCCCACTAAGCACGTCCCTTCAGTGAGGACCAGTGCCTGTGGACTGGAGTCTACCTCAGGGACCGCGGCCTAGTTTTGACAGTGAGAACACCAATGCTCAGACACAGGGACCGTTCCCTGAAAACTTCCGGCGGCAGTGTGATCACTGAAGAAATCACCGTGTCCCCATTTTGAGGACTCTGTAAAACTATAAAAATGGCTGTGAATTAAGCTCAAGAAATCTTGCTCTCCCAACCGGACAGTGCACACCTGGGCTGAAACCCCGTCCTCCTTGCCAGCGGAGGAGCGGTTTGACCCGATTGCCATCCTGGCATGTTCCAAGGAAGCAGGACTCCTGCTTCTCTGCTTCACCCTCCGGGTCCTCCAGGCGTGCGCGGTGCGGCAGGCACACCCCAGCTGGACTTGTCCACTGTCTTCTCAGGTCACAGGAGCACCACCAAGGTGATGCCAGGATGTGCCCTGGGAAGCGTGAGCACGTACATCAGCGTGAAAGTTCCTGGGGACCTTGGACAGCACATCTCCAGCGGGAGTGGCGCCCCCTCCCCACCCTCACCCCATGCGGCTCCTAACCCACTGGGCTGCGGACTCTCAGGACCCCCAAGTCACACAGCATGGACATGCATATCCTAGTCTGAGGAATCCTTTTCCACTGGAGATTAGTATGAAAGAATCGCATTAATTTTATAGCGATTAGCAGTTTCTGAGCTGGGCCAATAAAAACATTTTTAAACAGTGAACATTTCAGCTCACACGCTACTGTACTCCTGAAGACAGCACGCTGATGATTGAAGCCTCGGGCCTGCAGCTGCTCAGACACTGAGGGGACAGGCGTCCAGTGAGGCTTCTCAGGACTTCCCGGAGCACCGACACGGCTCCATCACACGGCCCCCCACCTCCACAGGAGGCACCCCTCATTCACTCACAGTATGAACTGGATTTTCACGCAAATAACATACAGGTCACATGGTGGTGGTTGTGCGCGGTGGACTCGGTTCCAACACATAGCGACCTTGTACAGGGTTTCTTAGGCTGTAAATCTTTACTGGAGCGGAAAGCCTCATCTTTCTCCCAAGGAACATGTTACACGGCTGTGTGCAAAGTGTGTGGCCCCTCATATGTACACTCAAGGTGTGCTGTGCACGCTACATCCATGTGCCCATGGTTTACATAGGAATGTTGTGAAGTGCCTTCAAGTTAGTTCTGACTCATAGCAACCCTGTATAGGGTTTCCAAGGAGCAGTGGGTGGGTTTGAACCACTGGCCCTGTGGTAGCAGTCCAATGAGTACCCTATAGCATGTTAGATGTGAAAAAACACAAGCATTTACTGCGCAGACAAATACGTTTCTCTCAGCGAGCTAGCACACACTTGAGCGTGCACATAGACTTCTGGGACCGTGACACTCAAAACTGTACGAATTACGATTCCCTGCAAATGACCACACTGCTGGTTTTCATTCTGTTTTTTAGTTGGAATCAGGACAAAGGCTGGTCACACTCAGAGATGAGGAAGCACCGCCCTGGCGGTTTAGACAAACCATTCTTCTTCCTGATCAGCCGTGTCCTGAGTCCACAGCCACCTTCAGTGACCCTCCGAGTACCACAGCATCGCTGGTGACCAAGGCCTGACCACAGACTCAGCTGGCCAGTCTCACTGGACGTCATCATCATCAAAGAGGTCTTCGAAGTCTAGGTGAGTGAAGAGAAGCAGCAGATTAGCTGGGCAGGACGGTTCCAATGCTGAAGGCAGTACACAAGGGGACTCGGACTCAGCTCAGACTGGGACTGGGGCACATGGGTTACACGGGTCACACTGGGGCACACTGCTCAGGGCTTTGCCTTAGCCTCGTTTTTACTTAGATGACTAAGTGAACGTCACTGGTCTGGGCCATCTGGATAAGCACCTCATCATTGTTCCTAGCGGTGCCCACTCCATGCCCACGTGTGCAGGCCATCCACGGCTGGGGCAGGCGAAATAAAAGGAACTGAGGTCCAGCAGAAGGGAGGCCAGTCACACTGGGAACATACTCATCACCTCACACCATAGGGCTTGCAGAGGCTGGGTGGGGGCTCACAGAGCCATCAGGACAGTGAGCCAAGGGCAGCCCTACTGCCCCGTGGAGCCAGGATGGTCCTGTGAGGCTGTGCAGTTTGTTCCCTGACCAAATGCCCTCCTCCCCATCCCCTTGAGGCCCATATTAACTGTCACTCCGTCCATTCTGACACTAGCAGGGGGCGGCCAGCTCCCCAGGGAGACTGACCAACTAGACAGCCTGGCTCTTCCCTGGTGCCCAGGGTTCTGCCTGCAGGTAAACCCACTGTGCTGAGACAGATGTCCTCACTGGGGACAGAACCTGGACACAGAGCCGGATGGCAAAGGGGGAGAAAAACACTTAACTTCCGAATAAGAAAACTGCCTTTATCACTTGTTATTTGAACCCTTACCAAAAAAGAGAAAAAACAACAACAAAAACCCCACTGCGGTGGACTTGATTCCAAATCACAGTGATCCAACGGGAGAGAGTGGACCTTGCCCCCTGGGCTCCCGACGCTGACCCTCCTCTTTCTCCTGAGAGCAGCTGGTGGGTTATCTGGGGAGCATTTAAGCAGTGCGCCAACAAGGATCTTTCAAGGGGCGTGTACCCGGCACAGGCCCAGGAGACCCGAAACGGACGGCCCGTAATGCTGCTGAAGACTGCGTATAAAAGCAGCGGCTGTAACAGTCCTCAGACAGAAGGCTGGAGGACCAACAGCTGCCCCCACACGTGCCTGCGCCTGGTGGGAACCAGCGTCTGACTCAGGGGCTGGGGAGAGAGATGCGGGACTGGCACTGGCGGTGACTATAGAGGGAGCGCAGGGGCCCAGGTGGAGCTAAGCAAGGGCTGAAAACCAGCCATCAGGGGCAAGTGGGGCCCCGGAGAGCAGGTGGACCCTGGGACAGCGTCTGGACCCCGGACGGACCCACCACACCTCTGCCGAGCACAAGCAGCACCCGCCTTTCCTCCGCAATGCTTCGCCTATTCAAGAACGGGCTCATTTATTCCGACTGGAACCACTGGTCACAACGGGCAGGAGAAACACCAGGTTCTAAGTGCCAGCCCCGCCGGCGGCGCCTCACCATTAAAAAAGTCCGCGTGTACGGCCTTCTCGTTGGCTGCCAGGTCCATCAACAGCCCGGTACTGCCTCCGGCCTGCGGGGAGAGGACACATCAGGACCGGGCTGCGGCAGTGGGGCGGCCTCGGAAGGGACGGTGCCTGTCCGGGGTCTGGCCTTCCTGGGCCGCTGGCCACCGCCTGGACCCCGTCAGGAGGCCAGTGCGCTCCTCCCACTGCCCCCACGGGCCCCTTTCCCGATGCTCCCCTCCTCCCGGGGCTCCCCATCACCGGCCTTCCCCAGCGGAGCTGAACGTGCTCCCGCGCCCTCCGTCCCGGGAAACGAAGCCAGGACCCGCTGCGGCCCGCGTGCCAGGCAGTCCGAACCACTCAGCTGGCCCTGGGCCCGGGCCCGCCAGCAGCCGCGCGCCCTCCATCAGCGCCGATCCAGGCTTTCCTGGGGGGCTTCTGGGCAAGTACCTGGGGCGTCTCTGGCACCTGGGGTCTCTGATACCTGGGGGGTCTCTGACACCTGGGGCCTCTGGCACCTGGGGTCTCTGATACCTGAGGGTCTCTGACACCTGGGGCCTCTGGCACCTGGGGTTTCTGATACCTGGGGGTTTCTGATACCTGGGGGTCTCTGACACCTGGGGGTCTCTGATACCTGGGGGTCTCTGACATCTGGGGTCTCTGATACCTGGGACCTCTGACACCTGGGGTCTCTGATACCTGGGGGTCTCTGACATCTGGGGTCTCTGA
>NW_006408832.1:94559-113305 GCF_000296735.1 Chrysochloris asiatica
TCTGACACCTGGGGTCTCTGATACCTGGGGGTCTCTGACATCTGGGGTCTCTGACACCTGGGACCTCTGACACCTGGGGTCTCTGATACCTGGGGCCTCTGGCACCTGGGGTCTCTGCTACCTGGGGGTCTCTGACACCTGGGACCTCTGACACCTGGGACCTCTGACACCTGGGGTCTCTGATACCTGGGGCCTCTGGCACCTGGGGTCTCTGGCACCTGGGGCCTCTGGCACCTGGGGTTTCTGATACCTGGGGGTCTCTGACACCTGGGGGGTCTCTGACACCTGGGGGTTTCTGACACCTGGGGGTCTCTGACACCTGGGGGTCTCTGGCATCTGGGGTCTCTGATACCTGGGACCTCTGACACCTGGGGTCTCTGATACCTGGGGTCTCTGACACCTGGGGGTCTCTGACACCTGGGGATCTCTGACACCTGGGGGTCTCTGACATCTGGGGTCTCTGACACCTGGGACCTCTGACACCTGGGGTTGGTAGGTGGCCTCCAGGGGGCGAGCTGGGCGACACCCTTTAAGCCTTGGGGACAGGCTGGGGCTCCCGTACTGAATACAGTATCCCACATCTGGGGAAGCCACTGTGGGAAGCCACTGTGGGAAGCGCAGCCAAAGCACCCCAGAAAAGCAGACACATGGGACTCGGCCCCGAGGGAACCCGGGAGCATCCCTCCCCTGACAGGAAGACTGGAGCTCCAGCCAGCGCCCCTGACTCCCCAAGCTCCCACCTAATCACCTAGCGAAGGTCAAACCCCCGAGGCCCCAAACCGCTTCAGTCATGAAGTAAAATGGGAGCCAATGGCAGTGTGTGCAACTGGCTGCAGCTGCCCGCTAACTGGACAGGTTAGGCCCCCAACGTGGCCGAGCTGCCTCCAGGCACACACCTTCCAGAACGCACGGCCGCCATCTTTGAGCGGGGCACAGTGGCTTCTGACTCCGCCGGCCGGAGCTTCGGTTGCTACGCAACGCGCACGCTGCCTGGGTTTCCTACCGGGGAGTTAAGCCCATTCTGGCTCACACACAGTTTACAAAGGTCACTCTGCTCCAGTTTTGCTTCCACGAATGAAGCAGGGTGATGCCCTCGGTCCGGGACCAACCCTGAAGGTTTCTAGGCCTGAGGGCACCTGCTCCCCTCAAACTATCACCCCTGCTGCCTGGGATAACCCCCCAGGTTGGGGGCGGCGCTCCGACCCGCAAGCGCTGGGCCGAGTGTTTCATCTACCCGGGACTCCTCGCCCTTCACGACCCCCAGAAGCTGCTCCCCTTCCCGGCTTGAAGGCCAGGCAGCGGTCCTAAGTCGGGCTCGCCCTGCTCCCTCGGGGATCGCACCCCGCCGTCAGACCTCGTCCAGATCCACGTAGGGCCCAGCGCCCTCGGGGAACATCTCGTCGACCGCCGGCTTCATCGCGACCCGCGGCGGCTGGAGCCGCCACTTCCGCCCGCAGCGACCTCTTCCGGTGCGCGACCGCGGTAGGGCTAGACGCCGGAGGACCGCCGACTCTATGGTCCCCTGGCGGCTGGAAAGCGCTGGGCGGACGACTCAAGCTTTAGCTGGCCGGCTGTCCTGGCCGCTCGTGTCCAGAGGGGCCGGGGGCCGCGCACAGCCACACTTTTCCGTGCGGCTCACATACGGGTCTGTGTTTGCAATATTCGCCTTTAAACACAGAGAAGCTGGGAGAAGACCGGGAGGCGAGGGGCGTGGCCTCCACAAACCCACTCCCCAGTGCCTGATGCGGATGAAATCAAGATACGAGTGACATTGCTATTGTTAGTTGTCATGCACGCCCACTCATGACAACCCTTTGTGAAGCTCACCAGAGAGGGCAGGACGTACCCCCCCTCCAGTGCTGTCACCCCAAAGCCTACCTCTGAGCCCCATCTCACCCGATATGCACCAGCCAGCCAGCTGCACCCCATCACTCTGAGGGTCCTGGCCCTCAGGGAATCGTTGAACCCCGGTTAACTGAACCCTTTAAATCAAGGCCCTCGCCACCTCGTGGGCTATGAGTCACAATGGTGGCAGGAGAAAGCTGAGGCCGGGTCCCCCTGAAGGGTTTACAGCCTCAGGTGCCCTAGGAGGGGTGTCCCTGAGTCTGAATGGACTGGGTGGCAGTGGGGGTGATTTGGTTACTGGGTCATGACTTGCAGTCTCTCCAGCACCTTTTGGCACACCTGTCTGTGGGATGCTCCCTACCTGTAGAGCGGGCAATGAAGACAATCTTTGCTGAGACTCTGTGAAAGCTCTGCCCCATGGAGAGCCCAGGACCACTAACACCCTCCCCACCACCACCCCCTACCCCGCACAAGACCAGCGTGGGAGCACCGATTTCTGGGACCTTCCTTTCACCAACTGGGCACACCCAGGCCCCCACTTCTTCCTGCCAGACATGGTCTCTTCTTGCTCTCCTCCTGATGCTTTAACTGAGAGGCCTGGCTGCCAGACAGAGCCAGGCCAGGCCTAGGGTGTCGGCGAAGGGTGGTGGGGTTTCCTGCTGTCCATCTTGTGGTTAAGGGCAGGGGTCTGGGTCCCATCCACCCAGCTTCACCTCCTAGCAAATCAGACCAGCTCCTCAGTGTCCCCACCTAAAAAGCAGACAGTAGCACTGCCTCCCTGCAGGGTTGTGTGAGGGTCAGATGAGGTGCCAGGGCTGACGGTCTGGGGACAGAAACGGAAGTGGTCATCTGCAATCAAAATGAAGCCCTGCCCAGTGAGTCCACGCAGTGACAAAGGGAATGGGACCCACATAGCTGTTCCTTCAAAGAAACCCCCAAAGCATCTAGTCCGCTGTGTCTTAGGCCAGGCGTTTATTAAGCAGGGCAGGTCCACCCTCACAGCCCCCCACTGTTACACAGCCGTGACGGAGGAGCCCACCGACTGGAGGAGGTCAGGCCCGGCCCCAGGCAGGGTCCCTTCAGTCCTCCTGATAGGGGACATGGAAGCCCAGGGTAGACCCAAGGGGGAAGTGGGCGAAGAAGGTGCGGGCTAGGTCCTCAAGCTGGGGGTAGGCCCCCAGGGACTGGAGGTACTGCACGTGGTTCCAGAAGTCGGAGGTGGAGTAGGTCCAGTAGGGCCAGGCTGGCTGCTCGGCATAGGGGTCTGGAAAACAGCAGTCTGTCTTGGGCCGGGCCACCCGTGGCAAGAGGGCTGGCACAGGGCAGCTCCCTCACCTACTCAGCCTGCCCATGTACATGCAGTGGGGTGTTCAGACACCTAGACCACCTGAGGAACAGCTGGGGACTCCTGATCTGCAGACAGAGAAGACAGGGAGGGGAGGGAGAAAGACACGAGAGGGGGCAGGGGAAGTCCAGGAGGGGCTGGGAAGGCCTGTACCCACCCCACCCCACGCTCCTCCTGTTTGGGGTGCTGTGGGGTCAGAGTGCTGTGGGGATAGCAACCCAACAGGATTTCAGATGGAGCACAGGGACCCGGGCACAGGGTCTCAGGGACACTGTGCACCAATACACTTGGTGATGGTTTGGATCAGGACTCAAGGGATGGGGCCACAGGAAAGCAGAAACCTAGGTCTGATGGTGGCAATGCCAGGGGCACCGTGAGCTCTAAGGTGTCCCTGAATCACTGGAGGACCAGGAGAGACAGGACTATGTTCAGGCCCAAGAAAAGGCAGGTGGGGATCAGGTGGGGACAGGTGTCTGTCCCAGGGCTCCTGTCTGTCTGCTCAGGACAGGATTGCTCTCTCCGCAGCTCCCTGGTCTTGCTCTGTGCTCAAACACTGCAGTGCATCCCAAGCTGAGGGAAGGGACCAGGAGGATACCTACCCATCTCCTCCGGCACAGGCTTGGCTCCTGCCAGGGAAGAGGAGCTTGTCACCCAAAGGGACCTCACCCCTGCCTCCCACCAGCTGCAGGTAGCCAAGGGCTGGCCCAGGGGGAGGGCGTGGGGGAGCAGACCCCACTTCACCTGCCAGGAGCCCCATCAGGAGGCAGAGCATCAGCCCAAGCAGCAGGTCAGCCTTCATCCTGCAAAGTCTGTCTGTATCTTGGCTCTCACCTGCAAGAGGAACAGGGGCCCGATTTTCTGGGTACCCATTAACAGGCAAACTGAGAAAACAGCCCCTGTTCCTGGAAGGACAGGCTTGGAGCCTGTTCTTGGTGATTCTTGTCGTTTTCCCACCTCTCTACTAAGGTTGAAGCCCACCTTCCATCGGTTCTATTAACTCTAGCGTCCTGAGAAATCCCACTCCACTGCTGTGGGTTACCTGGCAGTGTCCTGACCCAGTCTCAGCTGCTCACCCTGGAAGGACATCTGAGCTAGATCACAGGCCCCTCTTTTTAAAAGGGCCGGGAACCAGGAAGGAAGCATCACCTTCAGAAACATCAACCTGCGTGTTCCATCCCCGCTGGAGGACTGTGAGCTCCTGCCACCAGCTGGCAGTAGAATGACAGCGTCTCAGTTGGAGTCTGGTCCCAGATCAAACTGAGACAGAGAAGGAAAGCGATTTCTAAAACTTTCCTAAGTAAATGCCACTCTTTGAACTACACCCAGCTTCCTCTCCAAAGGGGGTCTTGCTGGAAGTCCAGCAGTTGGTCAGGCTGACACTGTCCCCTTCGGAATTAAACAAGAAGTTACTATGATGTCAACTTCGACTCACAGCGACCCCATGTGTGTCATTGTAGGACTGTGCTCTGGAGAACTTTCTAAGCTGGAATCTTTATAGATCACCTGGCATTTCTTGGGAAGCACCTCTGCTTGGACTCACACCTTTCATGAAGCAGCTGAGCATGGTTGTACCACCAGAGGCCATCCTGAGTTAGGACCAGTGTTGTCCTGGGATGAACTGTGACAAGCCCCTTGGGGAGCCATGAGCCCTAGAAACACACAGCACTGTCCACAGGCCCCTGTGCACTAGTGGCAGTAGGAGTCAGTGCTCAAGGCAGGTGTCTGGTCCCCAGATCAGAAGCCATACATCTGAGGCAAGTGCTCTTGTTGGGGTGCAGCAGGCCTGCTTACGGAGCCATATATCTGGGGACCGGTGGGTGCATAAGGTCCGGATGAGTTGGCACCCAACCACAGGGTCCCACTGCCTCGGAGACTGTAGGAAAGAGCCTTTCTTGTCTGTCTCGGCTCTGGAACCACGTGACCTATTTCCTCCACTTTCATAGGGCACCACTCAGATGGAACTGGGCCCTCCAACTCTGGTAGGACTTGATATGAACTGATGACACCCTCAGAGACCCCACTTCTAAACGTGCTCAGATTCACAAGCATCAGGAGGCAGAACGTCAACACATCTTTTAGGGGCACACAGTGAGCACCCTGTGTGTTCTGGGTCGACATCCAAGTCTCCCTAACCACCACACCTCCCCCCTGTCACCCCTACCCTCTCCCTCTTTTCCTGAGACTTTCAGGACACTCCCTCTCAGGCCTGAACATGACCTTCCCTGGTCCCTCACCTAGGGGATCCCACCTGGAGGGTCCCACTTAGAGGGCCTCACCTGGAGGACACACCTGGAGGACACACCTGGAGGACCCCACCTGGAGGACACACCTGGAGGACCCTACCTGGAGGACACACCTGGAGGACACACCTGGAGGACCCTACCTGGAGGACACCCCTGCAGTCCCCTTGCTCCTCTGCACCTGTGGGTGAGGAGCAGCCTCTCTGGGACGTCCCAGGACTCCTGTGGACCCCTGGAGCGGTGGCCACAGCAGCTCCTGACCCAGCAGGCCGGCTGCACCCCGACCGACAAGAGCACCTGACTCCGATCCCACGCGGCTCAACCCCGGCTAGTCCCTGGAGGCCTTGTTCAAACCAGGTCCCCAAGTCCCACGTCGCCCTGACCGCCCCAAGAATCTACATTTCTCTCAAGTTCCGGGAGATGCTAGCAGACCAGGGCTTTTAGATGACCTCCAGACCACGACCTCCCAGCTCAGAAGGGGGCTCAGGTGCTGGTGTGTTTGAAGTGGCTCCAGGTGAGGACACTGAAGGGTTAGATTTCCCGGCTGGCCCTGCCCCGCCCACCCCTCACTCTTAGAGAAACAAGAAGGCTCTTGTTTGCTCACACCCGGAGGAGCCTGGTGGACAAAGGTCACCCTAACCGCCTCCCGTGTGACCTGGGCAGGGGCAAAGGGGGCTGCAGGCCTCCTCAGGGAAGCGCTGGTGGTGGGGGCTGTCCCCTCTTGCCGGGAGGCCTCCACTGCGGCCGTCTGCAGAGAAGCTGAGATTAGGCGGTCTCTGGCGCCCCCTGTTGTCCGGTTTGGAAACACCGAGGGGACCTCGTGCTGCCGTCAGCTCAGCTGGCCCTACTTGACCTCTTCCAGGTGGCGTGGGTTGGCTGGTGCCTCTCTCACCTGGGAGGGCAGGTCCCCGGGCACTTCTCATCAATTTTTAATTGTCCCACAATAAATACCAAAAGGAAAGGAAAAAAAAAAAAACACAGCCGTGGGGTGGATTCCAACAGCAGCTCCTTGGGGCCCACGGCTCATCTTTCTTCTGAGGGGCAGCCGGTGGGTTTGAACCGCCGACCATGCAGTTGTCAATCCAGTGCCTAACCCTCAGAGCCACCAGATATGTTTAATTGCGTTCCAGGTACTCATCTCGTAGGTCTGAAAGCTGAAATGTCTAAGACCCCCATGCTCCTTCCTCCCCACCCCACCCCCTTCGTGGTCAGCTTCCACCCACCCTCAGCTTTGTCTCCTTCTGGACAGAGTCCATGAGCTGTCCCACGGTCCAGCCTCGGAGTCTGAACTTCTGCGGTCCACTCCCACCAGCCACACACTGGGGACCCTCCACCAAGAACCCCCTCCTCCCTGGACTGGCATGAGGTTCAGCCCAGCGCTTGGTTCATTTTGAGCCCTCTGGCCCCAGCAGAGGACACCGAGCCAGTGTCCTGCTGAGTTCCCAGCCTCGGTTCCTCGAGAGAAGGAGCCCACCTTCTATTGAGGTCCCAGGGCTTTGGACTGCCCCTGCTCAGGGCGGGTGGGGATTGATGAAGACGTGGGTTGAATGGCCCAGCTGGCCAGTGTCAGAGCCCAGAATCCTCTGCAGGCCCCACACCTGCTGCCCAGCCCCCCACGCTCTCAGAACTGACCTGTACTAACCTACTGGCTGGGCGATGCCCTTCCCTGCCCCCACCCTGGAGAATTGCCTGTACTCACCTCAGCTGGGCCAGGGCAGGCTTTGCGATGCTCACCTGTTGTTCCCAAGCCACATTGCTCCCACCACACATATTACTTTAATAAAGGAAATACTTATAAAAACAAAACAAAAGCTTAAGGTCACTGTTGAAAGCTCATCTCCAGGTGAAAGTTCCTGAAAAGAAAGAAAGTCCAAACTGTGAAATACGCAAGTAGTAACAGAGGCTGAAAGCGACGTCGTGGAGAAAAGTTTGAAGGTTTGGTGCAGCGATTGTGGGTCCCCGGAGTGTTCGTTTTTAGCCCACTGTGTTGTTGTTGTTGTTGTTGTTCGTGGTATGTAGCCAGCCCCTGACTGTGTTCACAGTGAAAGGAAACAGCGTCATGACCGCTTGGGAATGCGATCCATGGGCTTTCATTGGCTGATTTTCTCTGTAGAAACCTGTTGGGCTTCCTAGCAGGACACAAGCCTCCACTAACAGACAGGTGGACGGTCCAAAAAGAAGCGGGCTCTCCCCTCCCAGGGCGAGATGTCCACCCTGCAGCCTACTCTGAGGACAGCCAGGAGGACAAGTCCAGACACCCGTCCAGAAGGGGCGCTAGGGGGCGCTGTTCTCACTGTCATTACACCTACTGGTCAGAGAAGAGCCCAGGGTTGGTCAAGTCTGGCCACTGCAGGCACGCTTAGAGAGGTGAAAGGGAAAATGCTCACGTCCAGGTCTGGAACAGAGTACACAGAAAGAAAGGTCAGCATGGGCCTACAGGTGCTCACCTACATACTCATTTGTTGGTTGTTTAGTGCCGTGGAGTCGGTTCCGACTCATAGCGACCCTGTACAGGGTTTCTGAGACTGTAAATCTTTACGGAAGCAGAAAGCCTCATCTTTCTTCCGCAGAATGGCTGGTAGTTTCGAGCTGCCGACCTTGAGGTTAGCAGCCCGATCGTAACCACTATGCTACCAGAGCTCCTTACCTGTTGGTAAGTGCCTTCAATTCAGTTCCAACTCATAGTGACCCTGTATAGGGTTTCCTAGGAGTTGCAGGTGGGTTTGAACCGCCGACCTTGTGGTTAGCAGAGCTGGTCCTACAGTGCCAGCCCATGGTTCCACTTGAGCAACCTTTCAGTACATCTGAGGTGCCGCTCCTACATCTAATTGGCATCTGTCTCTGCCAACCCCACAGCTCTTCCTAGAGAACCAGTCTCTTCAAATTCACAGTCCTGAAAGGGGTGGCGTGTCCTATAATCAAGGTAATATGGCTGCCAGTGCTTATTAGTCACCTGTAGGAACGATGTCACATTTTCACCTCATCAGTCTCTCTCCCAGCCCACAGCCCCTTCCTACAAATCAAATCTCTTCCCATTTACAGCCCCTGGCAGGGATGGGATTACCCCACCACCTGGGTTGAATACGTGGATCTCTCCCCATCTTTGACTGACCACACATGACTAAGGAAGCACATGTCAGCCTTGCTTACTGGGTGCTGGACTCGGGCTGGCTCCTCGCCCACTCACGTAGCCCCAGACCTGGAGGTGGGCTGCACTCTGTATCCTAGGAGAGTCTTTCCTGAGACCTTACCTTCTGCGACTAGAGGGTTCAGGTCGGGGTGAAGAGAATTCTGCCAGGACTGGCTTGTCACAGAGGTGCCTCGACAGGTGGGCCCCTCTCTGAGTTGGCTCACCAGATGGCCTGAGGGCAGAGAGCAGAGTGCAAGGTGAGTCTGTTTGTAATCTAGTCATAGGAGGGGCGTCCCGTCCCCTTTACCATACTCTGCATTGGCATAGGAGGCCTGGTGGAGCAGTGTTTAAAGTGTCAGCTGCTGACTGAGAGGTGGACTGTTCAAACCCACCCAGCCACTCCGTGGGAGAAAGATGAAATCGTCTGCTTCCATAAAGATTTACAACCTTGGAAACTCTCAAGGGAGGAAATCTGTGCTCTGTCCCGCAGTGTCCCTGAGTTGTAGCTGACATGACCGCAGTAAGTCTACTTTGGGGGGCATGCATTGGGAAAGTAACAAACAGTTAAGCAGTAGCTACTGACCCAAAGGTTGGTTAGCAGTCAGCAGAAGAAAGACCTGGCATCAGCTTCCACACACACTGTTGTTGTAGGGGGTTTCCTAGGCTGGAGTCTCGGTGCGGCACTGTACGATCAGCCCTCAATTGCTAACTGCAAGGTTGGCGATTCAAACCCACCAGCCGCTCCTCAGTAACCCTGTACAGGCTGGCTATAAGTCAGCACCTAACAACAACAACAACAATGTCTACAGGTACAGACAGCCAGGTCTTCCTTCCAAGCAGCTTCTAAGTGGGATTGGTTAACAGTCAAGTGCTTAACTGTTGTGCCACTAAGCCTCCTTTCCATAAGAAATCTAGGAAACCTGTGGACGGTCCATTCACATGGGACACCATGTGTCAGAATCACCTAGACAGCAAACAGCAAGGACATCATTGTTGGCAGCAAGTCATGGGTACTCCCGAACTCACAGAAGGGGGTTACCCAGGATGTGAGTTCACAGGTGGGGGATACTGGGGCCCACACAAGGATGTGAAGACCAGGAGAACCCCTAATGGAATGGAAGGCAGGAGGGGAGTCGTGTTTTCCTTGTGACTGTTGTTGTCAGGTGTCGACCCCACGACCCCACGACCCCATGCACAACAGAACGAAGCCCGGCTGACTCCTCTCCGTCGTCACAGCCCTTACTATGTCTGAGCCCATAGCTACAGCCCCTGTGTCGGTGGGTCTCACTGAGGGTCTGCTTTTTTATCTCAGACCCTGTACATCTGTCTGCAAAGACCAACTATCCCAGCACAGGGGCCGAGGGCTGGTGGGGTGGGGACCCTGCTGAGGCCCGAGGCTGCAGGGCAGTGTGGAGCTCAGATCCTCATGGGAGACGCTGGGATGGGCAGGATGGTGAGACTGGAGAACAGGGACTGGCCTAGAGGAGGGTGGTCTGGGGTGGGGGAGTGCCCAGCATGATTCAGCCCAGGAAGCCCAGTGTCCAGGCCCTAGCAGGTAGATGTCCACAAGGGCGGGCTCCCCTCCACCAGCATGGTTTGAGCTGGGCTTCTGGAGGGGAACTGGGAGGCACCCTTTAGACTAAGGTCCTCCCTCCAGGAAGTGTGGCTACTAGCAGCACCTTCCTTTCATGGTTGAGGACCCCATGCACCGAGGCCAAGTCCCCCAACCCGAGTAGTCTGGGGTCTCCCAGCAGCCTCCATGCTCAGGCCCCTAATTGCAGGAGGGACACGCTGACTGGACAAGAGTTCCTGTGGCCTGAAATACATCACTCTTCACAGACCAGTCACGGCCACGTACAAACCTGACTGAACTGGGACTCCTGTGCTCTCAGCGGGTCCTAATCAGCACCCCGTGGGCCTCCTGACCTCTTGCCTTTGAGGGGCTCTGCTGGGAGCCTCCCCAGCTGACCTGTCCTCCCCTGTACACTGTGGGTGTCCTCCCCAAGTGCTGGTGGATGCAGGGAGGCTAGGACAGGCTGGCTTCTCACTGGTAGCTGGTTGGCCCGGATTCCCAGGCCCTTCCAGGAAATACTTCTGGGAATTCTCTGCGTGAGACAGGAGGGCACGAACCACCTCTGACACTCAAGGTCTCTGTGTCCTCTGGTTGGCTGGAGGCTGGGGGCTGGAGGCTGGTGTCAGCCCCACGATGGAGCACAATGCTGCCCAGCCCTGTGTGTCAGCCCCACGATCACTTATTTTGGGAAGTGAGTCACCAGGACTTTCTTCCTGGGCTCTTGTAGTCTAGAAGCTCCAACTGAAGTGAGTCTCATATCACAGCAGAACCCAAGCCTCCACAGACAAACGGGTGGAGGGAAGAGCACCTGGGTCTCCGGCATCCAAGGAGGTGCCCCCCAAACCAAACCAACTGTCCTGGGGTCAGATCCGGCTCAGGTCGTTCATGGCACCCACACACACGTCAGAGCAGAACAGGTTCTACCAGGATCCCAGCGGCTGGTTTCTCAGGAAAAGAATACAAGAAAGCTCTGAGTGGACGTGAGCTCCCAACCTTCCGAGCCGGGTAGTCATTTGCAATCCCTAGGGATTCCTCTCTGAGCTGACACGCTCTGTGGATAGCCCAAGAGGACCCACCTTCTCCCGAGCCCCTCCATACCATCCAAACACTGGGTGCAGCCAAGCGGCAGTGTGTTTGTTCTGCTACATAAACGGGCTCAACCCCCGTACATTCATCTGCAGCAGCATCGTCCCCATGAACAGTGCCTTCTGGACACTGGTCAGTCCTGTATGTATTTACTTCACTCATTCGTTCTCGTGATAATGACGCTTGTGTTGTTGTGAAGTGCCATCTAGTCAGCTCCAACTGTGGCAGCCCTGTATAAGGTTTCTGAGGAGCAGTTAGCAGTCCGGTGCTTATCTTTCAGCGCCACCAGTAATTCTGTGCTGTGGAGGACCGGCCAGTGCATTGTCGAACGCTGAGCAGAAACTCTGGCTTCTACCCACTAGATGCCAGTAGTTCCCCAGTCATGACAGCCCAGACTGTCTCCTGACATCATCCAGTGCCTGCTGGGGGCAGAATCAGAGCCAGCTGAGGGACCACTGACCTATTTGCCCACAACAGTGCTTGTGTGATGGGACACTGGTTATTTCTAGCACCTTGCTGGAACAATGCATTAAACATCTTGAAATGTAACTTACACTCATGGTTTCATTTTTGTACGATTGACTCCCCAAAATGGAACTGTACTTAAGCTCAACCAGCTCACTCTTCAGAGCTTGTGTGAAAGCCCACCCCGCCCCAAGTTCTGGGGAGACCCCAGCGATTTGTATGTTTTAGTCACTTACTTTTGTAAATTTTGCACACACACAAGGATTTTTTTTTTTTTTTTTAAACACAGTTATGAGTCCTACTGGTGTGGTACTATAGGATAAGCACTGGACTGCTAACAACAAGGTCAGCAATTCAAACCCACCAACTGCTCCGTGGGACAAAAAGGAGGCTTTCTGCTCCCGTAACGATTTAGAGCTTCAGAAACCTTACCCAAGGTCACTATAAGTCGGAACCAACTCGATGGCAGGAAGTTTCAGTTACCGTCTCTAATAATCCCATTACCCCACTCACTCAGTGGGGATAGTATGAAATCCAAACAACGTCACAGTGCATGAGGAAGAAATTGACGTTGTCATGGGTTTCATTCTGCTTGATTCACAATCACCATCCATGGAAACAGCAGTCAAGAAATCCAAGCGCATGTTGCACTGGGAAAATCTGAAACATATTTCTTTAATGTTCTGCAAAGAAGGCACAAACCGTGGTCTTTCCAATCACTTCACACTCACACTGAAAAAGAGAAGATAGAGAAGAGAGGACGTGTCTGAACTGGGGAGAAGATTACCGAATATGCTGTAGACTACCAGAAGAATAAGGAGCTTTGGTAGCATCGTGGTTACGAATCAGGCTGCGAACCGCAAGGTCAGAAGTTCGAAACTACCAGCTGCTCCATGGGAGAACGATGAGGCTTTCTGCTCCCGTAAAGATTTACAGCCTCAGAAACCCTGGTCAGGGTCGCTATGGGTCAGAACTGACTCGATGGCACTTAACAACAACAACAACAATCAGAAGAATGGGTCACACAGTCTTATTAGAAACAGAACCAGAATGTTCTTTAGACACAATGATGGCAAGACTTCCACACATCATCAGGAAAGGCCAGTAGCTAGAATAGAAAGAACATCCCGTTTGGACACATAGAGGCTACGGAAAAACAATGGACACCCCATGAGACACAATTGCTGTAGTAATGGGCTTGAACAGACCGAGGGCCGAGGATGGCACATGGTCAGGGCAACATTCTGTTCTGTCCAACCTGAGTCACCACAGTCCAGTCTGAAGGCATCTGAGGGCCAGAAGGTGGTCATGACTCAATGTCCCAGTCCTCATTTGGTGGTGGCCTTGTGGCTCCGTCTACCCCACAGCCCTGGGTGTTGCTGTGACCCTTTGCACCCCAACGCCTCTCTGCTGCAGGTTCTGTTTCCTGCAGGACGTGGGGTAGAGGCAGGGCCAATGGTGAGAGGATGGATCCTTCTAGGCAGAGCAGCACCAAGTCAGCACACTGAGCGGCAGGACCAGGGTGGGAGACCTTGGGCAGTGGGAGGGAGAGGACAAGGTATTTCTCAAACTACAAAGTGTCCCAAAAGGAGCTTGTACCATGATAGGGACCTCTGAGTTCCAGGCCAGCTCTGCTCCAACCCTGTGGTCAGAAGCCTGCCTCCTCTCTGTGGCCTCCATTGGCCCTCTCGCTCCACCACTCTGGAACCTTCTGTGACTGCTTCTAGGCTGGCCACTCAGCCCCTGGCAGCTCATGAACAGAAATGGACTAAGAGCCGCCTCCCGAGGGGCTGTGAGCACCGATGAGTGATGTCAGTGCTGGACTCTCATCACCTCTGTCCAGCAGAATGGACAAGGCCCATAAGTCATGCTGGGGGGAGGGCAGTGGTGAAAGCCCCCCACCCCCCCCACCCCCGCTGCCGCTAATGGCCTCAGTGTGTTGCTGCTGGAGGCCAGATTCGGGGGCCAAGATGGGAGATGGATGGTGCTGTCAGGTGCTTCTGCTGAAATGACTGGCACTGAGCCACGTGTGGTAATTTCCTGCTTTTCTTAATTCATGACTTGGCTTCAGACCAGCACAGCCACCCAGGAACAGGCAGCAGAGGTGACCGCACGGGCGTGAGGCAGACCGGCCAGTGGTGGCCTCTCTCACGGTGACAGGGCGCCAGCTAGGTCTCCACAGGTCCAAGAGATATCCATCTCATAGACCCATTGTGCAGGCCAGGCAAGCTGACAAGTCCAGGTAAGAGCGGTTGGAGCAGGTGCAGGGTGGGGCACCTGTCATCTGGCCAGGTGCCACCACATCTCCAGAAACATGAGGCAGGAAGTAGCCAGTGCTTACTATTCATTTTCTAGATGTCCATCTGCCTTGAGGTGAAACTCGGCTGGGCATGGCCTGGCGACAACCCTAAGCCCCCAGGCGGCTTCCCTCACCGAGCGACGACCTTAAGTGAGCCTACCTGGGCACCACCTTGGAGGTGCCCACAGGGTGCGCTGGGACTATGGTGCACTGTGCTGGGTGAGGCTCCGGGGCCGTGTTTCCTGTCTCCAGCCAGTGCCCTAGACTCTCGGAGCCCACCCCTCACTGGCTCTGTGGTCATGCCCTGGGCGGGGGAGGAGTGGGGGAGAAACGTTGTCAGTGCTGAGCTGCACAGTGCCCACTGTGAATGGACTAAACTGGACACACCAGTCACGGGGGGCAGGGACAGAGGTCAGGGCTCTGCCTGCTCCCAGGCACAGGAAAGAGAGGCCTTTCGGAGGAGCACAGACGACGTTTGTGGGCAGAAGCCAGGTTTCTGACCAGTTTCTGGGAGCTACAACTGGAGTCTTGGCCGGACCTCATGGACACATGGAAGTGTGGAGCGTCCTCACCTCCCTGAGGCCTCCCTGGTCCGTGTCTGCTGTCCTGACATGGCTATAAATGTCCTTCACTTCCTAAAGTGTCCCAGCTGGCTGATGCAGGATACGGTGTCCCTGGGACCTGGGCATGTGGCATGCAGGTTGTAGACCTGGTAGCCAGGTGAGACTCTCTTGTGAGAGGTTGAGGGCTGGGGGAGTAAGTTACCTGGCTCTCTCTCCCATGCATACGCCCACCCTCATGTGCAAGGTTAGATTTCCCATCACCTTACAAGGAGTGGAGCTCATCACTCTTAGCAGCTGTGATGCTGTGAAGTGCTTAATATGATACACTGTAGGATCAGCACTGGACTGTGAACCAGAAGGTCGGCAGTTCAAACCCACCAGTTGCTCCTCAGAAACCCTATACAGAGTTGCTGTGAGTCAGAGCCAACTCGACAGCACTTCACAAACTACAATCTTTGCAACTCCTCCCAAATGACTGGGTTGTTGTTGTGGTTAAGTGCCAAGGAGTTGGTTCCAACTCATAGCAACCCTGTATAGGGTTTCTGAGGAGTGGATGGTGAGTATGAACCACCGACCATGTGGTTCAAACTGACTTTGCATTAACCCACAGTGCCACACCAGGGCCTATGGAAATATGAGGCTATTGTGGCCCACCAAGGGGTTTGGATTTGTTATTGTTAGATGCTGTCAAGTTGGTACTAAATCATAGTGACTGTATACACAACAGAGTGAAACCCCGGCTGGTCCTGCACCAACTTTGCATTTGTTGCTACGCTTAAGTCCACTGATGCTGCCACTTGGCCAATCCATCTCGTTGGGGGTCTTCCTCTTTTTCTCTGACCCTCCACCTTAGCAAATATGATATCCTTCTTCAGTGACTGCTCCCTCCTGACAATATGTCTGAAGTATGAGAGATGAAGTTTGGCCATCCTGACCTCCAAGGATCACTCTGGCTGCACTTCTTCCAACACAGAGCTGTTGGTTCTTTTGGCAGCCCATGGCACTTTCAATATTCTCCTCCAACACCATAACTCAAAAGCATCAATTCTATGGTCTTCCTGATTCATGGACTAACCTTTGCATGCATATGAGGTTATTTGAAAATACCATGGCTTAGGTCAGGCATACCTTAGCCCTCAGGCTGACATCTTTGCTCTTCAACACTTTAAAAAGGGCCTGTGCAGCAGATTGCCTAATGCAATACATCATTTGATTTCTTGACTGCTGCTTCCATGCGTGTTGATGGTTGATTTGAGCAAAATGAAATCTTTAACAGCTTCACTCTTTGGTCTTTTTTGTTATAAATGTTGTTTATTAGTCCAGTGGTGAGGATTTTTGTTTTCTTTACATTGGGATACAACCCATTGGACTGTGGTCTGCGATCTTCATCCGTAAGTATTTTAAGTCCTCTTTACTTGCTAAAAAGGTAAATAAAGTGCATGATGTCTTTGTCAGGTGGCTGTGGTCATCTGTCACTGAGTCAGTTCTGACTCATAGCCGCCCTGTATAAGGTTTCTGAGACTGTAAATCTTTTCAGCAGCAGAAAGCCTCCTCTTGCTCTCGAAGAGCAACTGGTAGGTTCGAACTGCTTACTTTGCAGTTAGCAGCCCAGCTTGTAATTCTCTACGCTACCAAGGCTCCTTGTGAGGGTAGGACCATACAAATAAGGTGTAAAGGACCCAATGATAGGCTTGTTCGGTTTTGCCATCAAGCTAGGCTTAAAGCGAGCAATCCCAGAGGCAGAAAATCAGATGTCACTGCCATCAGGAACGAAGAGCCAGGAGTGGAGTTCATCCTCAGGGTCCAGATCCCTGTGCTGAACTTCTCCTGGATAGAGTCCAGGAGACAGACAGCTAGGGCACCAGATATGGCAAGAAGCAACGGCAGACGCAGCCCACCGATCAAGAAAGCTGAGTGCCTTTGGGCAGGAGGCTTGCTGGGGACGGGGTCTGCTCCTGGGTGCTTAGTGGGGAGAACCAGGTTTGCCAAGCTGAAGCTGAATGCCATCTTGCAAAGGCTTGCTGGGGAGCCAGGTACCTCTGGTGGGCATCTATCAGCAGAACGAAGAGTGCTTTGACAGAGGCCCCCAGGCTGCAGACCCTATTCAGAAAAAACCGTTTTGATGGGACAACTGTATCCCGAGCCTTGCTTGTCCTGAACTGTAACATGTCACTGCCCTAACAAACCCCACATCTGTGAGTATTACCTGTGAGTTCTCCAAGCCCATTGCAATGACGTGTCAAACCACCAAGTGCTGGAAGAGCTGTGACCGGCGGTGGCGGGACTGGTACAGATTGGAGGGTGGAGGCTTTCTGACCTCCACTTTAGAAATCGGCTTTGGGCAGCTAATACTGATGATCCTGAGCCTCCTCCTCCTCCCTTGTGAAGTTGGTCAGACCCCGTCTCCACGCCATTTTTACGGGTGCCCACTGAGAGACTCCCGTCCTTTGGACAGGCTCTGCCAGTAGAGGTGCTAGCTGGGGACACGTGCTTCCTGCTGTCAGCGGAAATTCAGGGAGATTACAGAGATCTTTGTGTGTGTGAGAGCAAACAGTGTATGTCTATTTCTGTAGTCTTTGGCAAATGTTTAAGAATGTTTTTGGTGGTGGTGGTTATGTGCCGTGGAGTCAGTTCCTACACATAGTGACCCTGTACAGGGTTTCCAAGGCTGTAAATCTTTACGGAGCAGAAAGCCTCATCTTTCTCCCGTGGAACAGCTGGTAGTTTCGAACTGCTGACCTTAAGGTTCACAGCCCGATTAGTAACCACTACGCTACCAGAGCTCCTTAAGAATGAGAAGAATGTTATTACAGGGGTATATATTGAGGGTTGTTTGTTTTTTTCCTTCCTTCCTTTCTTTCCCACATTATTAAATCAATTTTATTGAGTCAATTGACAGGTTGGTTTTCTGGGCTGGTGCAGTACCTTGCTTATTTCCTAAGTTGTTAGTAAAAAAGTGAGTCGGCTGTTAACATGTTTTCATTAAATTGTTGTTGTTGTTGTTGTTAAGTGCCGTCGAGTCGATTCCGACCCATAACGACCATGTATAGGGTTTCCAAGGGCAGCTGGTGAGCTTGAACCACCGACCTTGCAGTTCAAACGAAAATTAGTTCTGCTTAAAAGATGAAAGCCCCAGATATGGCCAAATTACTTCTTCTTTTACCCTTTTATTGTTTTTATCTTTTATTGTGAATTGAGTGCAGGTTTACAGAGCAGATCCTCAGTTTTACCTTCAACCAATCAGACACTTTGCTTCATTACAATGATGGCGGTCCCCTCCATGTAACATAATGTACCCCACTTCCTCCTGTTTCTGGTTTCCAATCGTCCTCCTTTCCCCGAAACGCTGCCCTTTTGATCTTGAATGATTGACTATTCCGTGATTTGTGCGCCTCACTAGTGTTGTTGGTCCCTATATACCTACCTGTTGCCTGGCTGAAAATCCAGCTACAGGGGTGAGCTCAGTTCCAAGTCTGAAGGAGGACCAAGGGTTGTGGGCTGAAGGTCCCACGAGTCTCTATCTGTCCACTAAGCTTACTCTCTTTTATAATTTATTGTTTTCTTCCACATTTTCCCCGCAGTGATTGTGAGGTTGGACCAGGACCGGACAGTGTTTCGTTCTGTTGTGCACAGCGTCGCTATGAGTCAGTACCAACTAGATGGCATGTAACAACAACAGCCATTTCACTCAGGTAATGACCTGCAGGTTCACCCGTGTTAGGAGGTGTTTGGCAGAGCCATTGTTAGTCCTCAACTTTGCACAGTGCTGCACTGTGAGTACGTACTCGAGTGTGCTCATCCTTCCTCCATTGGTGCGCATTCAGGCCGTCTCCAATTTTTTGTGATTGGGAACAGTGCCGCAGTGAACATAGTGTGCATACATTTATTTGTGTCTCAGCTCATATTTTGCTAGGATCTAGACATTATAGAAGGAGTTCTGCTAGCGTAGTGGTTATGAATCAGGCTGCTGATCTCACGGTCAGCAGTTTGAAACTTCCAGCTGTTCCACGGGAGAAAGATGAGGCTTTCTGCTCCTGTAAAGATTTACAGCCTTGGAAACCCTGTACAGGGTCGCTATGAGTCGGAACCAACTCCATGGCACATAACAACAACAACTATATATATGTATATTCATGTATATATATATTCATGTATATATATGTATGATATGTGAGTTGGAACTGACTCGACAGCATTTAG
>NW_006408832.1:113405-121610 GCF_000296735.1 Chrysochloris asiatica
CCAGCTGTTTCACGGGTGAAAGATGAGGCTTTCTGCTCCTGTAAAGATTTACAGCCTTGGAAACCCTGTACAGGGTCGCTATGAGTCGGAACCAACTCCACGGCACATAACAACAAGACATTGTACAGAGATTGCTAGGTCATACGTTGTCTCTGTTTCTAACTTTTTGAGGAAGGGCCATACTGCTTTCCACAGTGATTTTACGATTTTATAATCACTCCACCAGCAGTGTAGAGAGAGCCCCAGTCTCTCCACACCCTTCCCAGCTTTTCTTGGTTTCTGGTTTTTTGAACTTTGCTTTTAATGCTGGGATAAGATGATATCTCATTTCGATTTGCATCTTGCTATGACTTGGAACTGACTTGATGGCATTTGGCAATAATAATAATGGCTAATGAGCTCAAGAATTTGTTCCTGTATTTGTTGGCTACCTGAATGTCTTTTTTGGTGAAGTGTTTGTTCCTGACCTCTGCCTATTTCTTAATTGGATTATTTGTTTTTTTCTTACTGAGGTGTTCTATAAATTTTAGAAAGTAGGCCCTTGTCTGTCATTGCCAATGTTTTTTCCCCAGTCTGTGGGTTCTCTTTGTACTCTTTGGCTCCCCTACACTGGCCTCCCTCACTTGGGTCAGTCTCTGAGAGAAGCTGAAGGCGACATCGTCAGCCCACCACTAAAATTGATGGGGAGACAGTTCTCGGGGCCTGGAGACCCCATACACGTGTGTGTGCAATGGTGTGACCAGACACCCAGGACCTCAGACACACTTGGAAGGCAGACATGGAGCCCTTCCTGACAGATTCACCCTAAAAGGAGTGAAACCTGAAGCAAGGGAGAGGGAGAGGGCAGTCAGAGCACGTTGGAGCCACGCAGATTTAATTAAGATCGGATTGTGTCGAGGCTGGAAGCGGCATTACTACTTGGCATTTTGCCTCCTGTTACCTCCCTGAGACTGTTAGGATTTAGGACATCGGAAATGAAGTTTCTGCCAGCGGGTGTCGTGTGCCTATTAACTTGATGCATTGGGCAGTTTATTCACAGCATCTTCCTGATTTCCTGCTTCAAAAATGGCCCTAGTGGGCGAGCGAGCAGCGGCTCCCTCTAGAACCTTCCGGATCCTCCAAATGCTGATTCCTCAAGCACACAAACCAGAGGGCCGAGGGGTCAGTGCAGCCTCTCTTGACTGGACACTCACTGTAGTGTCTTCCTGCAACACAACACAGAACTCCCTGCCAAGGCCAGATGGTCGTGGCTGGTCATCTGGCAGCAGCAGAGGTGCATCTAAGCACCCCCATCACCAGCATGTTAATGCAAGCACTTCTGTATCTAGAGCCTCCACGGCTTAAGGCACTGCAGGATCAGCAGTTCAAAGCCCATCAGCTCCTCTGCAGGAGAAAGATGAGGCCTCAGAAACTCTACACAGGGTCACTGTGAGTTGGAACCAAGTCAGTGGCACTTAACAACAACTTCCCATCAGCTCAGAAATGCACGTCAAGCCGGGTCGTTCCTTACACACACACACATGGCAGCACACATGACAGCGACAAGTGCCCTTGGTTGCTTTCACGGATGAAAGTTGGTCTGTGATGGGTTCTGAGTCATTGTTTTCGCTTTCTTCTCTTTCTACATTCAGCAGGGCAAGGTCACCCCACTGCCTGGACCTGTACTCACTGCTGCCAAGTCAGTTCTGACTCACAGCGACCCCGCATGACAGAGGGGTTCCAAAGCTGTCATCTTTACGAAACAAACGGGCACATCTTTCTCCTGCAGAGTGGCTGGTGGGTTCGAACTGTTTACCTTCCAGTGAGCTGCCCAGCGCTCACTGCACCACCAGGGCACCTTCCTTAACTCATGTTGTTGTGTAGTGCTGTCGATTTGGTTCCAACTCATCACATCTCTGTAATAGGTTTCCGAGGAATGCCTGATGGGCTTGAACCGCCGACCTTGTAGTTCACAGTCCAGTGCTGGTCCTACAGCGCCTTAACCCACGGAGGATCTCAGATAGAGAAGAGCTCGTACTTACATCACAGGGATGATGGGAGTGCTTAGTGGTGCCCCCTTCCAGCGGAGCACGGGGCACACAATACACCTGCCACACCCCAGACATGCCTCTGCTGCTGCCCAATGACCAGCTACGGTGGGCAAGCTGGTAAAGTTCTCTTAAAGGTGCCAGAGGTTTGGCCAGAGGCACAATTTCAGGGCTTGCCCTACATGCTCTGGTGGGCAGCAGTGAGGCTGGGGCAGACCTGAGTTCTGAGGACGTGGCCTGCCCATTCGTGTTTCTCTGCAGGCGTGACCACTGGGTGGGCCATGAGCTCAGTCCATGGGAATGTGGCCCATCAGTTATGGTGCTTCTCTGCTGACCGGGGTTGCACACCGGGCAGGCCTGGCTCTGGCTCCTCTCCCAACCTTTGGGGAACATTTTAGTGGTCACCAGATTCTGGAAACAAACCACTGCTCCATGGAAGACCCCCACCAGTTAAGCAGTGGTGTGTGGAACCCCTTCTTCCATGTGCCATTTCTAGAGCCCAGGACTTCTTCCCCCTGGGGCTTGGGTGTGACCAGAACTGATGGGGGGGGGCACTGGGTGTGACCAGCCATGGGTGTGATGGGTGTGGCCAGTCATGATAGGGGTGGAGCCTTCTCCCCCCGCCCCACCTCCCCGGGCCCTAGGTGTGACCACCTGATGTCCCCCAGGAATACTAAATAAGAATCATTATGTTGCATTTTATGGTAGATAAGCACTGGACTGCTAAACAAAAGATCAACAGTTCAAACCTACCAGCTGCTGACTTGATGGCATTTAACAACAGCCAGCCCATCTCATCCCCTGTCAAGTCCACTGACTGAACCGCAGGCCCCAAAAGTGTCCCCAGACAGAGCCCCATACCAGCTCCATACCACGCCTCTCTGACCCCCAGTCTTGGTGTGCATGCCTGGACCCTTCCTCCTCATCTACCTCCTTAGAACCTGACCTCCAGGGCCTGGCCTGTCTGCCCCCCACTCCCCAAGGCCTGCCCAGCTCCACCACAAGGGGGTACAGAGCCTTCTCCCCAATGCCACAGCACTCCAGTGACACTGGGGTGACAGGAATGGCCTCAGGTGCAACCATTGTCCCCACTGCCAGTACTGGAGTCCCTGCTCAGCATAGGTACACCCCAGGAACATCACCGGGACAGCCTGGCCATCAGAGTCCCAAATCCAACAGATGGACCACAGCATCCAGGGCGTAGTGGGGAGGTTTGCTCCTGGTGCCTGGTGGGTGGGGTGGAGGATTTTGCTGAGCACCCTATGGTGGGGGTCCGGCCCAGCACCCACAGAGTCTTCCTGGGGAGAAGCGACCAGTGAAGTGCTCTGGGACTCAGGCCTCTGAGAGTCTGGGGAACAGATGGGGGCTCTGGAGTTCTCCTCTCCCTGCCGGACTCTGAACCAACTGCTAAGGACGGTCCAGTAGGGCCCGGATGGCAAGGAGGCAGCTTGAACATGGTGCCTCCCACCAAGGTCTGCTCCGTCCCGGGACCCCTTGATTGGTGCAGACCTGGAGTCTCCAGCATGTGAGGGACAGTGCCTGCCCCTCACCCTGGACCTCACCAGAACCAGGCCTGCAGATTCCACTCTCGGGATTCCTCCCTGCCCACCTGGACACCCATGCTGCTGAGGAACGAGGTGATCACAAATGCCACCACATTCAGCTGCAGGACCCAACATCGACCACACCCTGAGTTCTCCTCTCTCCTCACCTGACCATCCAGAGATGCGGGAGACCACTTGGTCAGCTCTTCACACCATGGAAGGCAGCTTGGCAGTGCACCCTGAGTGCCTGTTTCCCTCAGATCTAAGGAACCAAACTCATTGCTGCCAAGTCCATTCCAACTTGTGGAGCCGCCACGAGTGCAGAGGAGAAGTGTGTCACAGTGTCAAGGCTGCAAGTTTCCTTCCAAGATGCCTTTGAACCCAACACTTGGTTGTTAGCCATGTGCTTAACTGTACAGTCGGTTCTCCACTCCTCCACCAGGAGCCCATTTCTCTTCACCCACGTTCAGGGGGTCACATCCCTGTAGCAGGGGACCTGGGCTGAGACAAAGTGTGACCAATGGTGTGACTTCACCCACCACCCAGTTTCTCCCTCTTCCACTCCAAGCCCATTGTCAGGAGAGCACAGCTGTTCTCAGCAGCATTTACGCATCAGTCGGTCTCTACCCATGCCCACCACCTTCTGGGGGCTCCACAGCTTTGCCTTCAAGCTTCACATTTGGGAGACAAGTGGTCCCTTACCCAACAACTGGGGGAAACAGAAAGGGGCCGGCGCTTTCCCCCAGAACAGCGGGTGCAGTCTGCTGCCTAAGAAGCACTCCGGTCCCACCTCATTTTATTTCCACATCTATCGGAGACATGAGTCATACGAGCATAGATCCTGCAATGACTTTAATTGCATTACATGAATTTCCCACAGCCTCGCCTCAACGCGCATCATAATTCATTTCATGTGCTTTCATTTAGTTCTGCACCGGCTGCCAGTTTTTGATATATAGGCAGTCTCTGAGTTATGACGAGATCCATTTCTAAATAAGCCTTTCCGTCAAACTGGTTCGTAAGTTGGAACAGTGAGTTATGGTTTGTTTCTACCATCAGTGAGTCAAATGTTTGTCTTAATATAAAGTGCACAGTATACCTTTCTATGTGTGTTGTTGCTGCTGTCCAGTGCCGTGGGCTTGGTTCTGACTCATAGTAACCCTGTCTAGGGCTTCGAGGCTGTTAATCTTTGCAGGAGCAGAAAGCCTCATCTTTCTCCCAAGGAGCAGCTGGTGGGCTCAGGCCACCGACTTTGTGCTTCATTGTATGGACCCATAAAAAAAATTAACACCCATGACTAATTGCGACTGTCACAATTGTCAAGGTAGAAGTTTTGTAACAAAAACGCAGAAGTAGTTAATCTTACAGTCCAGAAACAGAGGACCCTAGGACCATCAAGGGAAAAGAGCACAAGCGGAATGTGAGACCCTATCTAGAGATGCATCAACACCAGAGATGGAGGCAGAGATGAGGACATGGAGAGATGGAGCAGCTGAGGACTCTAGATTCATGGGAAGAGAGGGACTGAGAGCTGGCAGCCAGGAGGCAGACTTGCAGAATGTGCCCTTTGGTGGTGTAAATTATTATATGTACCTGAGTGTTTTGTTTTGTTTTTTAAAGAGCTAAAATTAATAAAGAGAAATATTGTTAACGAGTGGTACATGGAGTGGGTTATAATCATTGCAATGAAACAAAGTATATCATTTGTTGAATGTAAAACTGATGATCTGCCCTGTAAACGTTCACTCAAAAAAAAAAATATTTTTACACCTTCAGGAACAGTGAAACATCTTTAAGATAGTAATACTGTAATAATAATAATATCTTGATGTGCTTTGCTAAGCAACCCCGTTTGTTAATAGGGACCTTGGGTTGTGAAGTGCTGTTGAGTAGGGTCTGATGCATACTGACCCTGTATAGCATTTGGAGGAGGAGCTGCTAAGTTTGAACTGCCGAGCTTTCAGTTTAACCAGGACTCCAACGTGCCTCAAAAGTTTAATATAACAGGCTTTACAAGGGCAGGATCATAACGAATGTGGGTTAGACATAAATCAGACATGCATAGCCCAGGGACTGTCTGTAATCCATAGTATATTTTGAAGGATTTCTTCATTTCCTAGGACTTACAGGAAGTTTACCACAAAGAAAGAGTGTTGTATTAGGCTTTATAGGAGCTGTTGTGCTGCAACAGGTTAAGCACTGGACTGTTAACTGAAAGGTCAGTTGTTCTGAAGGAGAAAAATGAGGCGTTCTGTTTCCCTAAAGATGTACCATCCTGGACACCCTTAGGAGGGGTTCTACTCTGTTCTATTATTATGAGTTGCAATCAACTCAATGTCAGTGGTTTTAAAAATGTATCAGCAATTAATTTTCCTTTTTCTTCCCTCCAGAAGCAGAACTTAATCCCTCTCCTCTTGAGTGTGGGATGGAGTTAGCAACCCACTTTTAAGGAATAGCATAAGGCAGAAGTGCAGGATGTTTCCTCCTTCCTCAGTTGGGTTTTACAGAGACTGTGGCTTCAATTTTGATCACACACTGTCTCTCAAAATCTTGTTCTGGGAGAAGCTAGATGCCATGTCGTGTCCTACCGAAAAGCTCATGTGGTGAGGAACTGGGCAAAATATTGCGTGATGCTGGAAACATCAAAAGAACACAGAAGGCACATTCAGTCACTGTACCAGAGAAATTGGTCAATGTTCAGTCATTTCAAGAAATAGCAAATGATCAAGAACTGATGTACTGGAGGAAGAAGCCCAAACAACATTGAAGGCATTGGTAAAAGACAAGGCTTCAAGAAGTGACAGATACAAATTTAAACCTCTCAACAAACCAATGCAAAATTGGATGCACTCACTCATCCATGTCAACAAATTTAGAAGATGGTTACCTGGCCAACCGATTGGAAGAGACCAATGTTTGAGCCCAAGCCAAAGAAAGGTAACCCAACAGAATCTAGAAATCATCAAACAATGTAATTAATATCACATGCAAGTAAAATTTCACAGAAGATAATTAAAAACTTATTGCAGCAGTATAGTGACCGGGAGCTGCCAGAAATTCAAGCCAGATTCAGACAAGAATGTGGAACAAGGTGTCTTATCATTGCTGATGTCAGATGGATCTTGGCTGAAAGTAGAGAATACCAGAAAGACATTTACTTGTGCTTTATCTATAATGCAAACACATTTGACTTTGTGGATCATAACAAACTATGAATAACATTAGGTAGAATGAGGATTCCAAAACACTCCATTGTGCTCACGAGGAACCTGTACATAGACCAAGAGGCAGGCATTCAAACAGAGCAAAGGGATATGGAACAATCTGAAATCAGGAAAGGTGTGCATCAGAGTTTTATCCTTTCACATACTTATTCAATACGCATGCTGAGCACATAATCCGAGATGCTGGGTTATATTACTTATTGGTCCTGCTGTGAGGATTTTCATTTTCTTTACACTGAGGTGCAATCCATACTGAAGACTTAGTTTTTGATCGTTACTAACAAATATTTCAAAGCATGGCTTCAGGATAGGAGGAGGAGTTATTCACAATCTGTGGTCTTCAGGTGCCATAACCTTGCTTGCTGGAAGCAAAGAGTACTTGAAATACTTACTGAAAAAGATTATACCTTCAGTGTGGGGTGCACCTCGGTGTAAAGAAAAGGAAAATCCTCACCACTGGACCAATAAATAACATCATGATAAATGAAGAAAAGATTGAAGTTGTCAAAGACTTCAATCCACATGCTTGGATCCACAATCAATGCTCATGGAAGCAACAGTCAAGAAATCAAACAATGTATTGCATTAGACCAATCTGCTGCAAAAGACCTCTGTTAAGTATTAACAAACAAAGATGTCAGTTTGAGGACTAAGGTTTGCATGACCCAAGCCTGAGTATTTTCATATGCAAGTAAGGAGCTCTGGTAGTGTAGTGGTTACGAGTAGGGCTGCTAACCTCAGGGTCAGAAGTTCAAAATTACCAGCCATTTCCATGGGAGAAAGACGAAGCTTTCTACTCCCATAAAGATTTATAGCCTCGGAAATCAATAAATGGCCACTATGAGTCAGAACCGACTCCAAGGCTCACCAACAACAACCCGCCTACCATATGCATATGACAGTTGGCCATCGAGTAAGGAAGGCCGTAGAAGAATTGACGTATTTGAATCATTATGTTGAAGAAGAATACTGAAATTACCATGGATTGCCAGAAGAACAAACAAATCTGTCTTAGAAGTACAGCCAGAATGTTCATTAGAAGGGAGGATGGTGACACTTCACCTCTCAGACTTTGGGTGTATTATTAGGAGGGACCGGTCCCTGGAGAAAGGCATCATGCTGTTGTCCATTTCATTGGGGTCCAAGTGAAGGGGCAGTGAAAGAGGACCCCAGTGAGACTGACTGACACAGTGGCTGCAGCAGTGGACACAAACCAAACACAGCAGCAATTGTCAGCATGCTGCAGGACTGGGCAGTAGTTTCAGAACTGACTTGACGGCAACTAACAACAAGCACAATCAATGGTCCAGAAGAGAACGAATCCAATTCACACCTTTACTACAGCCTGTGAAAGACCTTGAAGCAGAGATACCCTGCTAGAGCAGGTCCAGAGCCTGACCCACAAGAACC
>NW_006408832.1:128360-133718 GCF_000296735.1 Chrysochloris asiatica
CGGTCAGCAGCTCAAATCCACCAGGCCCTCTGCGTGAGAGAGATGAGGCTTTCCGTTAAACAGCCTTGTGGCCCAGTATTCCGTGTTGTTGCTGTTGGAGCTCCTCACTACACGTCTCGCTGCTGCTCGAAGTTCTCGCTGCTGCTCAAAGTTCTCACTGGGTAAGGTTGAGGGTCAGAGTAAAAGAGGAAGACCCCTAATGAGATGGCTTGGCCAGGTGGCATCATTGATGGACTCAAATGTGGCAGCAGTCAGGAGGTTGGCCCAGGATCGGACATTTTTTCGTTCTGCTGTGCATGGGGTCACTATGAGTCGGTTCCGACTTGATGGCACCTGAAAACAACAATGTTAAGATATTTGGATGTCTTTTGAAGCTTGGTTTCCCTGGCATATCATTATAAATTAAACACTTGAGGGGGAGAGAAAGGAATAGCCAGAAATATCACCATAGAAAGCTTGTAGCTCCATCTTCTGCCTATAACCTAAAATAGGGTTACAACGTGCCCAATGAAGGAGGCTTCCTGCAGAGCCTCTGCATTACATAAGACCATAGGTGGAATCCTGAACCACATCCAGAATCTTGAGATGTGGGAAATTTCCACTTGAAAGGACAAGCAGATCAGCCTGGAGCAGCTAGAAGAACAAAAGATATTTCTTGAAAGAAAAACTGACAGGAAAAATACAAAACAATAAAGGCAGTACTACTGATTATTACAAGAACAAGCAAGTTGCTTGCCCAGGAGACATCAAGCCAAGTGGTCAGGTCCCCTCAGTGCAAATGCCCTTCCAAGACTAAGACTCAATGGTAATACACGCTCTGATTGGTGACCACAGTCACCACCGATAAGGGGAAGTGAGGGTAAAACAGCAATGAACATGCTAGCTAAGCCCTACAACGTTGAATAGACTCCTGTGAACCTGAGGGGAGACCTGGTTGGCCAGCAGTGTGGCAAGACCTGGGGACTCTTCGGCCCAAAGTCAATGACATAACCACAGAGGACTAAATTGGAGAGTGAAGGATCCAGATGATAAGAAGAGAGGGCATATGCACAAGAACACCCACACTTGCAGATAATGCCCACTTGACCTGGCTTCAATGACTGGATGATCAGAGATCAACCAGAAGAAGAAGGAAGAGGAAATAAAGAGTAATCTTACAATTTGATGAAGTTTGCTGTTGTCTGATGGATCTTGGCTTGTCATGACCCACACAATTGAAAGCCTTTGCATAGTCATTGTTGTTGTTGAGTGCTGTCGAGTAGATTCCAACCCATAGGGACCCTGTATAGGGTTTCCAAGGAGTAACTGGTGAGTTAGAACCACCCATCTTGAGATTCAAATGACTTTGCAGTCCAGAGCATTAACCCACAGCGCCACACAATAGAGCACAGGTAAACATCTTTCTGGTGTTCTCTGCTTTCAGCCAAGATCCATCAGACAACAGCAATGAAATCCCTTATTCCACGGCCTCTTCTGAATCCAGCTTGAACCTCCGGAAGTTCTCTGTTAATGTATGCTTGCAGCCATTTCTGTATTACCTTTAGTAAAATTTTACTGGCATGGGATATCAAAGAGATTGTCCAATGATTTCCACATTCCATTGGGTCCCCTTTCTTTGGAATGGGCACAAATATGGATCTCTTCCAATCAGGTGGCCGGATGGTCATCCTTGTAGGAGTACAGATATTATCCTATCACAGACAGTGTTGTACTTCAAGATCCATCTTGAAATTTTCTTTTTGATGATGAACGTTACACAATTTCCCTCAATTTGTTATTCCCATCATAGCAAACCATATGATTGTCAGATTCAAAATGACCAAAACCAGTCCATTTCAGCTCACTAATGCCTAGGATATCAATGTTTATGCATTCCATTTCATTTTTGACAACTTTTAATTTTCCTATATTCATACTTTATACATTCCCAGTTCCAATCATTAACTGATGTTTGCAACTACTTTTGCTCATTTTGAGTCATGCCATATCAACAAACGGAGGGCTCAAAAACTTTGCTCCGCCCACATAATTAAGGTTGACTGCTAATTGCATTTCTGGTAGCGTAGTGGTTACAAATCAGGCTGCTAACCTCAAAGTCGGCAGTTCAAAACTACCAGTCATTCCGCAGGAGAAAGATGAGGCTTTCTGCTCCTGTAAAGATTTACAACCTTGGAAACCTTATGCAGGGTCACTATGAATCTAAACCAACTCCACGGCACATAACCACAAGGTCTGTGGCTCAAACCCACCAGCCACTCCTCAGAAACCCTATACAGGGTTGCTATGAGTCAGAACCAACTTCACGACACTTAACAACAACAACAGCAACTGTGAGGAGTAGACAGCTCTTCCTTTCACATTTTAAGTGCCCATGAGCAGGCTCCCCATCCAGGAATGCCGAAATCCCTGCAACATCTCAGAAACTCTGACCTCAGTCCTCTAGCCTTCGGTGTCCAGGCATCTGAGAGCAGTAGGCAGGGGCACAGACACCAGCCTCTCTTGGGAGAACGTACCTGCCCTCGACTACACTGGTCTCACACCAACCACCCCATCAGGGTCTCAGCAGAGCTCAGCAGCCCTCACTGGGGGCCTCTGAGATGAGCTGGGCATTCCTTGTGGTCAACCTTGCAGTCAGCGATGCCTGGGTGCACTTTCTGCCCTCAGGAGAGGGCTGGGACCAGGCACAGGTAGCTGAGTTACAGGAGAATGCTCGGGACATGTGGGCCGCAGCACGGAGTTGCATGAACTAACTTGGGGCATGCCGGGGAACAGTTCAGCTAAGGAGGGTCTTAGAGGAAAGGCAGAGAAGGGGGTGAATGAGGCAGGCAGAATCAGAACAAAGGTCATAATGAGAGCTGTGGGTAAATACCCTCCCTGGGCCTGGAGTCACTGGGACTGGGTGCTGACTGACTCGTAACCACTAGAGCTCATGTGGGGTCAGAGAGGCAGGACATGCCTAAGGGCAGAAAAGCTGGACCCTGCAGAGCACCCACCTGGGCAGGTGTGGCCAGGACAGCTCTCTGCAGGTCCCGAGAGGACACGTGGGCTGGTTTGAGGAAGAAACATGGGAGGGCCTTGTGGATAGGAGGTAAGAGCTGGGGAGACACATCAGTAATCATTAGTCACACCACACATTGTTGTTAATTACAGAAAAAGTAAATTGGCCACAACTCTAGTAGAAACCTTTCATTTGACACCTTTCTGCCTGTGCTAAGGAGCCAACTTGATCCTGAGTAGTTCCAGGGTTCACACTGGTCTCTCTGTTACTCAGCTGATGCTTCTGCTGGCCAGCACTCAGCAATTCCCAGCCCCTCACCTGTGAAGGGTAGGTCAGGGACTGGCTTCATCAGAATCCCAGAGCACAAAGGACAGATTAGGGTAATTAAGTCTCCCTGTGTCACGCTCAGGCTGAGGAGGGGACCCAGAGGATGCTGGGATGCTCCTATAATGTGGGACTCCTCACGACCCACCGGGGCCATGGAGGTCGGCTTGAACATTCTGGAATATCCTCTCCACTCTGCCAGGCTGTCCCTGGTTGAGGGACTTCTGGCTGCAGGGTCTAAGGTATAAGTCAACAAGCTCCTATGTTCAGGATTAATGTGTGCCTGCTGAGATGGGGCTCAGGGGTCTAGGGGTCACTACATGCCCCTCCCACCTTGGCCTGCACAGCTCTCCCCAACACCCCAGTGCCCTCATTGGGGGAAAATGATAGGGGTGGTCCAAAGCACTGTGACCGTCCAACAAAGCCAGGCCTTCTTGGGTCCTTGCACCTTCTAGCCAGATTCTAAAGAGGTGAGAAACCCTCTTCTACCTGGTGGGCTTCTCGATGTGTATCTTCATGGGGTCACTGGAGAGACTCGATGCCCGCCCCATGAGAAGGGCAGTCGGGGTGCTAGCTGTGACCAGGGCTGCCCTCCCTGGGTCGCAAACCAAGAAAAAGTCAGCCATCAACAGGACCAAATCTGTGGCTCCAGAGTTAAGGCTGCAGTCCACCACATAGTGATTTTCCACAAACAAAATTCACCAAATCAGTGCCGCTGAGCCATGTGGGCTGCTGACAACTGTACCGAGCAAACTTCTCTCACAATGATTCAAAGCTTAGAAGGTGACCACAACAGACAGGACCAATGCAGCCCAATTCAGAACACACAGCCATTGAAGCCCCAGAGTGTTAACACATACAGACCGTGTGTGGCTTTGAACCACCAATATTGTCATTGGTGGTCCAGTACTTGTCCTGCAGCACCCCACCAAGACCCATGGATTGAATATCGTCCCCCTAAAAGGAGCTCTGGTAGCATAGTGGTTATGAGTCAGGCTGCTAATCTCACAGTCAGTAGTTCAAACACTACCAGCGGTTCTGTGGGAGAAAGATGAGGCTTTCTGCTTCCTTAAATATTTACAGCCTCTGTTCCATAGACTCCCGTTGTCCTGGAGATGAGAGAGAGAAGAGGAAGGGCTGGTTGGTCCAAAGTGTAGTGAGACCCGAGGCCACCTGAGACCATGGACAAGGACATAGCCACAGAGGACTAGAGATGAGCATGAAGCGTCCAGCTGATATGAAGTGAGGGGAGAGGCACAAGAACATCCAAACTTGCAGATAGTACCCATTTGACCTAGCCTCAATGGCTTTGATAATCACAACTCGACTAGAGGAAGATTACACACAAAAAAATTTTTTTGATAAAGGAAATAAGGGTAAATTGCTACAATTTGATGAACTTGACCTATACTCCTATACTCATGGAGGTAGTAACTCTAACTACCAACAAAGAAGGAAAGAGTCTTCACATCAGGTATCAATGCTATCCCCTCTGTTTACAGGGTAGACAGGGACAGGCAACTTGGATATTGGCTACCTAAAACAAGGGGACAATAAAGGCATGGAGTGACTGGCTTACAAGGTTTCACGAGGAAGTTTAGTTTAAGAATATGGGGGTGGGGAAGAAAGAGTCCCCACTGAATAGTTCTCATCTTGTCTAGACGGGTCTGGTTAAAAGAGATGAGGATAAGATTCTTATTAATTCAATAGTGAGTAATAGTTATAATGACTAATTGCAACTGTCACAATTGTACAGGTAGAAGTTTTGTAACAAAAATGGGGGAGTGGTTAATCTCAAGAGTCCAGAAACAAAGGAACCTAGGATCATCAAGAGAGAAGAGCTCAAGCGGAATGTGGGACCTTATCCAGAGAAGCAGCGACGCCAGAGATGGAGGCAGAGATGGAGGCATGGAGAGAGGGAGCTGCTGAGGACTCTAGATTCATGGGAACAGAGGGACTAAGAGCCGGTGACCAGGAAGCAGACTTGTAGAATGTGCCCTTTGGTGGTTTAAATTATTTTATATGCCTAAGTGCTT
>NW_006408832.1:133818-136520 GCF_000296735.1 Chrysochloris asiatica
TTCAATAAAGCAGGTCCAGATCCTGACCCACAAGAACCGTTCAATAAAGCAGGTCCAGATCCTGACCCACAAGAACCATTCAATAAAGTAAGTCTATTGTTTTTGGCTATTAAATTTGGGGGCAATTTGTCATGCAGCTCACATCACAAATACAGTTGTCAAATAGCACCAAATGATTTTTGAACAGTTGTGTTCTGAATTGTGTCCTGAAAAGTTATATTGGCACTCTAACCTCTGCCCTAATGAGTGTGACCATCTTTGGAAAGAGGGTCTTTCTTGGAAGATGTTAACTGTTAGGTTGACATGAGGTCATACTACAGTAGAGTGGGTTCTGGTTCCATCTGAGGGATCACCTGTAAAAGAGGAGACACAAGATGGAGACATCTACAAGCCAAGGATCCCCTGGAACCACCAGAAGGCAGGAGAGAGGCCAGGAACAGAGTCTACCTCAGAGCCTCGGAGGAACCATTACAGTTCACACCTGGATCTTGAGTTCTCAGTCTCCAAATGTGAGACAATGAACTTCTGTCTTATAAGCCACCCAGTCTTCGGTCTTTTCTTACAACAGGCCTAGGCCACTCTTATGGATTGACTGGTGTCCCCCAAACAAAATACGTATGAACTTGGTTGGACCATGATGCTAAGTATTATGTAAGCAACCGCTCTTTGGTATCTGATGTAATTATCCTGTGTGTTGGAAACCCTCCCTCTAGGATGGCAATGGAGTCCTTGTGTGGAGCTGTAGGGTAAAACATTGGATAAGAAGGTTGGTTTGAACCACAAGGCCTGTGGTTCAAACTCACCAGTGGCTCCTTGAAAACCCTATACAGGGTTGCTATGTGTCAGAACTGATTCAACAGCACTTAATAACAAATAGCAACAATAATGATGTTAATGAGTAAGGATTAGAGACAGGTCCATGAGGTAGGATGCACCTGCATATCAGGTTGTAACTTGAGTCGCTCTCTTTAGGATATTGTTAAGTGCCATCAAGTCAGTTCTCACTTACAGCAACCCTGTATAGGGTTTCCAAGGAGACGCTGGTGAGCCTGAACAGCTAACCTTGTGGGTCAAACTGACTTTGCAATCAAGCACATTGGCCCACAGAACCATACCAGGACTCCTTTTTAAGAGACAGAAGTGATTAAACAAGTGATCAGTGATGAGAGGGACCTACTAGTACCAAGAAAGAAGAGTCAGGAGTGGAGCAAGTCTTTGGACTTGGGGTCCACGAGCTGTGAACCTCCTAGACCCAGGGGAAGATTGGTACCAACAAACACTGAGATCTCCAAGAAACACCAGATCCTCAGATGTTGGAAGGAGACAAGGACCTTCCTCCTAAACTATAATTCCACAGACAGACAAGGCTCTCCTCTGGAGCTGTTGCTGTTATTATGCATCACCAAGTTAATTCCTAGTCATAGTGGTCTTGTATAGGGTTTTAGAGAGTGGATGATGGGTTTGAACCGCTGACCTTGTAGCTAGCATCCCAGTGCTTATTCTACAGTGCCACACTAGGGCTACTCAGATTCTAGATTTGTAATCTGTGAAAGAATAAATTTGTTTATTAAAACTATTCACCTTGTGGTATTTCTGTTATATCAGCTCTAAAGAATTCAGGAGAAAGGGCTGACATTGTGAAGGATTTAATTTTTCTTGGATCCACAATAAATGCTCTTGGAAGCAGCAGTCAAGAAATGAAAAAATGATGAATTGCATTGAGTAAATTTTCCGCAAAAGACTTCCTTAAGTTGTCAAAGAGCTTCCTTTACACTAGTAGAGAGAGCTCTGAAAAGGCAAATGGGGAAACAATACCATTTACAATAGACACCCAAAAGATTAAATACTTAGGAATAAATCTAACCAGAGAAACAAAAGATGTATACAAAGAAAACAACAAAACACTATTACAAGAAACCAAAAGAGAACTACAAAAATGGAGGAATATACCATGCTCATGGATAGGAAGACTAAACATTGTGAAAAGGTCAAAATTGCACAAAGTCATTTATAGATATAATGCAATCCCAGTCCAGATTGCAACATTGTTCTTTAATGGAAAGGAAATAGATCCTAGAAAAGCAAAACATTACTAAAGAAAAGAACAATCTCAAAATATACAAAATTGTTTTTTATGGAAAGGAAATAGATCCTAGATAAGCAAAACATTACTAAAGAAAAGAACAATCTCAAAATATACTATGCAGCCGCAGTTATCAAAATAACCTGGTTCTGGTACACTGAAAGGTACATGGATCAGTTGAGCAGAACTGAGAACCCAGAAGTAAATCCATCCACCTCACTCAGCAGATCTTTGAGAAAGGAACAAAACACGTTAAATAGGAAAGAGATCATCTCTTCAAAAAATGGTACTGGCAAAACTACAAATCCATTTTCATAAGAATGAAACAAGGCCTATATCAATAGATTAACTACAAAAATGAACACAACATGGATAAAAGACCTAAATGTGAAACCTAGAACTATAAACATCATTAATGAAAATGCATGCATAAATACATTAGCAAACATAACTGAAAACATTAAAGCAGCAGACTAGATGACTGGGACATCCTAAAATTTAGACATATGCATAAAAAGTTTTATCACATTATGTTGAGTGAAATTAGTCAGTCACAAAAGGAGAAATACTGCATAGGACCACTACTGTAAAAGACTAAGAAAAAGAACCCATACTAAAG
>NW_006408832.1:143164-145725 GCF_000296735.1 Chrysochloris asiatica
TGTAATGAAACAAGGTGTATGATTTGTTGAATGTAAAACTGATGATCTGCCCTGTAAACTTGCACTCAATTCACATAAAAACATTAAAAATAAAAAAAAAAGATTTACAGCCTCGGAAACCCTATACTGGATTGGAACCAAGTCCATAACATATAACTAACCAACTAAAATGTATGTGGATATCAAGTGTCAATCCTATCCCCTCTGTATACAGGGTATACAGGGTAGATAGGGATGGGCAACTTAGACATTGGCATCAACAGTTCGAAACTACCAGCTGTTCCACAGGAGAAAGATGAGGTTTTCTGCTCCCATAAAGATTTATAGCTTCAGAAACCCTGCACAGCGTCTCTACGAGTTGGAACCAACTCCACAGCACATAACCACCATCACCACCTAAAATGAGGGGGCAATAAAGGCACGAAGTGACTGGCTTACAAGTTTTCAAGAGTGACTTTAGTTTCAGAATGTGCAGGGGAAGTTAGAGTCCCCACTGAAGAGTTTTCATCTTTTTTTTTTTTTAAGTTTTTATTGTGAATTATGTGGGTTTACATGGGAGAACATCAGTTTTACATTCATCCTATCATATTTCATTTCATTGCAACGATTACAATCCCCTCCATGCATCATCAAATAACCAAAGGGTACACCCCACAGGCCTGCCACCTGGCCATCAGCACACAGCCCCTCTCCCTCCCTGAGTCCAGTGTCCCAAGTTGCTCCATCTGTCCATGTTGTCATTTCTGCCTCCATCCCTGTAATCACTGCCTCTCTGAGTAGGGTCCCGCACTCCACTCTTCTCACTTGACGGTCCCAGGGACCACTGATCCTGGGCTGCAAAATCAGTCACTCACCTCCTTTTGTTAAAAAAATATCTACCTCTACATTTCCAACCCTCACAGTCAGTCCTGATGGCAATTATTTACTATTGTACCACAAAAGTCTTATCCCCATATCCTTTCACCAGCCCGGTCCCAACAGATTGGAAATCATTCAGTGGAGGTTCTACCTACCCCTGCCCCATCTGGAACTAGGCTCCCTCTTGAAAGCTTGTAAGCCAGTCACTTCGTGCCTTTATAGCCCTCCCCACACACACACACACACATTTTGGGTAGCCAGTGTCTAAGTTGCCCATCCCGGTCAACCCTGTGTATTGAGAGGGTGGGGGTGATCCTCGTTCTAAAGATTTGTTACCTTTTTTGAGCTACTACATCCATAAGTATACATTGTTGTTGTTGTTATGTGCCGTCGAGTCAGTTCCTACCCATAGCAACCCTGGATAGGGTTTCCGAGGAGCGGCTGGTGAGCTTGAACCGCCAACCTTGCAGTTTAAACGACTTTGTAGTCTGGCGCATTAACCCACAGCACCACACCAGGACTCCTAAGTATAGATAAAGTTCATCAAATTATAGCAGGTTATTCTTTTTTTCTTTTTTTTTTTTAACCCTCTTCTTTCTTCTTCTAGTCAAATTCTGATCATCCAGCCATTGAAGCCAGATCAAATGGGTACTATCTGCAAGTATGGTGTTCTTGTGTATCTCCCCTCACTTCATATTAGCTGGACACTTCATTCTCTGCTCTAGTCCTCTGTGGCCATGTCACTGACTCTGGGCCCAGGAGTTCCTGGGTCTTGCCATACTGCTGGCCAACAAGGTCTCCACCCGGGCTCACAAGAGTCTATTCTATGTAGTCGGACTTAGCTCCCAACTTCATTGCTGTTTTTTCCCCTCTTCCCCTTATTGGTGACCAACGTGGTCACCAGCCAGACCACATGCTTGCTCATGTATTCCCCTGGAGTCTTAGTCTTAGAAGGGAGTTTGCTCTGAGGGGACCTGACTGCTTGCCTTGATGGCTCCCAGGTGAACAGCTTACTTGTTCTTGTAGTAATCAATCAGACTGCTGTTATTGTTTCGGATTTTTCTGCTGGTCTTTCTATGCGTGTTCTTGTCCATCTCCTCTCACTTCATACCATCTGGATGCTTCACTCTCAGCTCTAGTCCTCTGTGGCCATATCACTGCCTCTGGTGCCAGGATTCCCCAGGTCTTGCTATACTGCTGGCCAACCAGGTCTTCATCAGGTTCACAGGAGTCTATTGAATGTGGTCAGACCCAGCTCCCAACTTCATTGCTGTTTCCCCCTATTCCCCTTATCGGTGACCAACGTGGTCACCAGCCAGACCACATGCCTCATTGTGTATTCCCCCCGAGTCTCAGTCTTGAAAGGGGGTTTGCACTGAGGGGACCCAACCACTTGCCTCGATGGCTCCTAGATCAACAGCTTGACTGTTCTTGTAGTAATCAATCAGACTGCCATTATTGTTTTTGATTTTTCCTGCTGGTCTTTCTTTCATGAAGTATCTTCTGTACTTCTAGGCACTCCAGGCTGGTCTACTTGTCCTTTCACATGGAAATTTCCCACCTCAGACGATTATGGATGGGGTTCAGGATTCCACCTATGGTCTTATGCAATGCAAAGGCTCCACAGGAAGCCTCTCTCACTGGGCAGCTTTTAGCCCCCTTTAAGGTATTCCAATCAGTTATAGGCTGAAGACAGACCTACA
>NW_006408832.1:163722-176855 GCF_000296735.1 Chrysochloris asiatica
GAGGGACCAGTTGCTGGAGAAGGATGTCATATTTGGTAAGGTAGAAGGTCATAGAAAGAGAGGAAGACCCCCAGCAAGATGGACTGGCAAAGTGGCAGCATCAATGGGCTCAAGCATTGCAACAATTGTGAGGTTGGCCCAGGATCAGGTAGTGTTTTGTTCTGTTGTGCATAGGGTTGCTATGAGTCGCTACCAACTCAGTGGCACCTAACAACAACAATAATAGAAGATGGAATGAAAACACAGTCAAATGTACCATCTGTTATTTATCTTTCTATCTCTATCATCCACCCACCTATCTATCTACCTACCTATCTATCTATCTACCTATCTCTCTATCATCTATCATTTCATTCATCTGAAAAGAAATGCCAACGTTCCACCATTTCAGAAGAGAGCATATGACCAAGAACTGACGGTACTGAAGGAAGATGTCCAAGCTGCACTGGAGGCATTGATGAAAAACAAAGCTCCAGGAATTCACGGAATACAATTAAAATGCGTCAACAAACTGATGCATTGAAGGAGTCACTCACTCATCTGTGCCAAGAAATCTGGAAGACAGCAGCTGCCTGACCAACTGACTGGAAGAGATCCATATTTGTGCCCATTCCAAAGCAAGGTGATCTAACCGAACGTAAAAAATATTGAACAATATCATTAATGTGATACTGAAGTAAAATTTTGCTGAAGATAATTCAAAAGCAGGAGCAGTAGTGTGACAAGGAGCTTCCAGAAATTCAAGCTGGGGGGCGACTGAGGTAGAGCAGGGCTGCCTGGGTGTGATTTCACCCCTGGGGGAGTAGCCGTGGTGTTGAAGGGCAGAGTCCAGAGCATGCCAATGAGTGCTCCAATGCTAAGTAGACTTGTACCACTGTCATGTTAGGGATATCAGTTGATATCTGTCCTTCTGTCTCTCTTTAAGAATCCTTGGTGGCACAGCTCCTAAGTCACTCTGCTGTTAACCAAGAAATAGTGATTGTTCAAACCCACCAGCTGCTCCACGAGAGAAAGATGAGGCAGTGTCCTTCCATAAAGATTACAGCCTTTACTTAACGCAGTCACTGTTAGTTAAAACCCACTCCAGGACAGCGGGTGTAGTTTGTGTGTGTCTCTCTCCCTCACTCCCTCTCTGTGTGCATCCATCTATGTATGTATCTATCTGTCTATTTATCCATTCACCCATCCATCCATCCATCATTCTACCCATCCATCCATGCACCCATCCATCCATCCATCCATTCACCCATCCACCCATCCATCCACCATCTATCCACCATCCATCCAACTATCCACCCTTCCATCCATCTATTCATCCATCTATCCATCTATCATTTATGTTTCCACTTATTTATCTCTATATAATTTACCGTTCTATCCATCCATCCATCCATTTATCATTTATGTATCTTTCTATCTGTATATCATTTATTTTTCTATCCATCCATCCATTCTATCATCTATGTCTTTTATTCAGCCAGTATCTGTCTTTCTGTCTCCCTATACTATCATCTATACTTCCTGTTGCTGCTCTTTGTGTCTTCTTTGGGGGGTCTTGATATTCCTAACACCAAATCAAATTCAAGGAGCACTACACTATAATCTGTGATCCACATAAAACAACCCTCTAGGACTATGGTGCCACCCCCATGTGGTCAGTGGGTAAGAGTTCTGCTCCTGGCACTGACCACTCCACCCACTGAAGTCCTCCAGACCATGGGGCAGCTGCATCTGGTGTCCAAATAGGCAAGGGATAAAAAGCTGTCCCAGTTCCATGTCCATGCCCCACCTGTTCTCCGTCCACATCCCCAACTTTATGGCCATGACTCCTTTATCTCCTTGTCCACCTCACCCCATCTGTAGGTTCTGCCTTGGACCCCAAGGTTGTGGAGCTTCTGTCCTTGAAATTCCAGGCTCCTCTGCAAACAGGCCAGGGAAAGATGCCAGCGATCACCTGGCACGCATCCTGGGAGTGGATGTTGGTGATCAGCATGTCCCAGAGGAGACACTGGCTTCATGACAGGAGTCTGGGCTCCTGGGGTGAGAGGAGATGTGACAGGAATCAAGTAAGAAGCTCCAGAGCTCCCCGTACAGGGACAGGGTTGGGGGAGGGAAACAACGAGAGGGGAGGGCAGCAAAGGTACCATCAGGGTTCCTGGAGTCAGGCCTCCTGTTACTGAAGCCTCCAGGCCTGTAAGTATGTTCTGGGGGCCCCCACAAGGTTACAGGACTTCCCAGCACCACAGAGCCCAGGGCACTTGGAGGCACAGGCATCATCGACTCCTTTACCTATGTGTCTGCCCAACTTGGGGTCAGGGGTGGCCAGTTCCCGGCTTCTCCTGGTCTAAGTTATCATACTCACCATCCTGAGGATGGAGGGCTCGGGAAGCAAGATGCGGCCGAGCATGATGGAGACATAAACTGTGTGCATGGTGGGGACACAGCTTGTCACTCCCACGCCCTCTCCCTGAGTCCTGGAGCATCTGTGCTTCAGAGAAAGGATACAGCCTCACCCTTGAGCAACAAGAGAGTAAATGTGCCCTTGGATGTGACCACAAGGGCCTCCTAGGGAAGGTTCTGGAAACAGACCCCTCTGAAGGGACGGAGGGATGCCTGCCTGCCTGCCTTCAGTATTCACTTGAGAGCAGTCAGATCATCAGTTCAGGCATGCTCACCCCTTTGACCCTGGGAACTCAGCCTCAGCGCTGGTCCCTCTACAGGACAGCAGGGGCAGGGCGGGACCACTGTGATCCCTAGACAGTGCACAGGTGTGGGACCATGGTCAATCTGAGCCTGAGCCTGAGCCTGGGTCTGGGGCCGGGAGGAGCTAGAACCTCCAAACCACATGTCTGAAGAGGAATTTCTGGGTGACCTTAGATACGGTAGAAGGGACTGAAAGGGGCCCTAGAGACCATGTAAAGGCCTTTCTGTATGCTGGGCTGCAAATGCAATCAGACCTAGAAGGGAGTGTGCACCAACCGATTAGAAATGTCTGGCATGGGCGCAGGAGGGGGAGAAGTGATTGTCCCTGGGCACATCCTCAGAAATAGATTGATTAGCAATGTCTGTCATGGGCACAAGGTAGGAAGAGGTGGTTGTCCCTGACTTGGTAGTGCTGAGGTTCTCCCAGACAGTCTTTGCCCAGGTGAGTTTGTGCAGTATCTGTTAGGTGGTTTCTCTGAAGCTGTGAGTTGTTGATGGTCTATTGAGTCTCAGACACAGCTCTGTGGATGATGTCTCACCTATGGTGAGGACACAACACAGGGCACACGAAGGCAAACTTCCAGTGTGGCATGGCCTTCCAGAACCTTCTCCTTGCTCTCACCTCTGCCCTCTCCAAAAAGGCTTCTGATTCATTCCCTCATTTCTTCAAATGACATTTGACCTTTGTGGACTGGAGACCAAAGACAAGCAGCTGAGACCGTTGGCAGATTCTTTCTCAAGACAAACACCAAGGTGTAGGGAGAAAGGTGTGCTTCTCCTGTGGGGCAGGGGGAATGTTTACACCCAGCTCGTCCTTGCTGGTCTCAGTGTGAGTGAGGTGCTGAGAGCTACGAATCCAGTCCTCTAAGCTCTCAACAAGGTGGACTGACAGTAATGGGTTCAGTCATAGCAACGACTGTGAGGATGGCACAGGACAGAACAGCGCCTCCTACTGTTGGACATGGTCAGTTTGCGATGCATCAGAACCAACTTCAGTACACCTGGTTTCATTACCGAGCACTGCTATAACAGAAATACCGCAAGAGGACCACTTTAACAAACAGAAATGCATTCTCTCACAGTTTAAGAAGAGAAATGTCCAAATTCAGAGCACCAGCTCTGGAGAAAGGGCCTGGTCTCCTTTCAGCATCTGGAGGCCCAGCATGCATGCCTTGGAGACTTCTATGAGTCTCCACATCCATCCTTCCCTGGATCTAGGAGCTTCACAGCAGGGACTCCAGGTCCAAAGGGCGGACTCCATTCCTGTCTCTTCTTTCTTAGTGGCAGTACGTCCCCTCTCAGCAATGCTCGCTTGTTTAATCTCTTTTATATCTCAAAAGAGACTGGCCAAGATGCAACCTAAACCTGTAAATAGAAGTGAGTATTTACAACACATGGGCTAATCACATCAGACCAGGGCTGACCACATCAGATCGCATCACAAAGGATTGCTATTTCTTACCTTATAAACTACTGAGAATCTAAGCCCAACCAAGATGCCACAAAACCGAACTATCACAGCAGAGAACCCTAACAACCTAACAACAACCGGCCAAGAAAAGTCCCAATCAATGAACTTCTTCTGCACAGGAGAAAAAGAATTAATCCATTCCTACTTAGCCAAAACAGACAAGTTTGTTGTTGTTGTTGTTGTAGGGTGCCATGGAGTCAGTTCTGACTCATAGAGACCCTGAGCACAACAGAACGAAACACTGTCTGCTCCTGGGTCATCCTCACAATTGTTATTCCTGATTCCGTGGTTGCTGCGACCTTACCAATTCGTCTCCTTGGAGGTCTTCATCCTCTTTTGCACTGGCCCTCCACTTTTTTCCAAGCACAATGTCCTCCTCCAGGGACTTGAGCCTCCTGACAACATGTCCAAAACACTAGAGATGAAGTCACACCATCCTCACTTCTAAAGAGCATTCTAACCATACTTCTTCCAAGATAGATTTATTTGTTTGTTCTTCTGGCAGTTCATGGTACTTTCAATATTCTTCTCCAACACCATAACTCAAATGCATTGATTTTTTTTTTGTGGTCTGCTAACTTTCATATGCATATGAGGCAGTTGAAATACTATGGCCTGGGTCAGGCTCACATGAGTGTTCCAAAGGCCATCTTTGCTCTTAAACATTTTAAAGAGGTCTTTTGCTGTAGATTTACCTAATACAACACGTCGTTTGATTTCTTAACTACTGTTTCCATTGATTGTGAATTCAAGCATGATGCTATTTATTGGTCCCATGGCAAGGATTTTTATTTTCTTGGTGCAATCCATACTGAATACTGTGGTCTTTGATCTACATTGGTAAGTATTTCAAGTCCTCTTAGCTTCCAGCAAGCGAGATTGTGTCATCTGCATATCTCAGGTTATTAATGAGTCTTCTAATCCTGATGCCATGTTCTTCTTTGTATAACCCAGCTTCTTAGAGTGTTTGTTTAGCCTACAGACTGACTGGTGGAAGGACACAACTCTGGTACACACCTTTCCTGATTTAAAACCATTCAGTGTCCCCTTGTTCTGTTCAAACAAGGCCTATGTACAAGTTTGCATGAGTACAGACAAATGTAGACTCAGACTTATACAAGAAAAGAAGATCCCCTTACAAAATTAACAGATCCACAGCCATCAAGTCAGGTTTCCAAAACTGGCCATCTTTACAGGAGAAGACAGCCTCGTCTAAGGCGTGGCCTGTCAATTTCAGCTGTCAATTTCAGTTAGCAGAACAACGGCTCACCCACAATGCCACCAGGGCTCATTTCAAGCAGAGTTCCAACTCCTAGGCACCCTTACGTAAGATTTCCGAAGAGTGGCTGGTGTGTTTGAACTGCCGACCTTGTGGTTAGCAGTTCAGTACTTATCTTACAGCACCACACCAGGCCTCCTCAAGCAGAGTAGGAGATGAGGAATTTTGTGTTTGAGAAACTGTTGGAAGCTCCAGGGAAGGAGATGTCCTGGGACCACTGCCAAGTCAGGACAATGTACCTGCATGCCATGTTGAAATGGGGGTCTCACCTCCTAGAGAAGGCAACTTTCCTAGGTCCTGCTGAGTTTGTGCTAAAGCCAGCTTCTTCACACACAGTCCCTGTGAGGGGTGGGAGCGTGGTGTTGGAGCCAGACAGATCTGATTCAAAGATCTTGTCCCATCATTCACTAACCACAAACTTCAGGAAACAATCACCATCCACACCCACAATAAGTGAACACCCACAGGAAGACAAGCAGAGACCTGTGCAATGACATCCAAAGGCAACCAGAATGGATAAAGAAAGCGTTCCACACACACAACAGAGCGTTACTCGACCATAAATAGAAATGAAGTCTTGAAGCATGCCACACAGCTTGGGTGGACCTTGAAAACATTGCTGAGTGAAATAAGACCACCACAAAAGGACAGATGTTGTATGATCTCATGTACATAAAATAAGCAAAAGAATAGAAGCCAAAGATAATGGGAAGGAACCTGAGAGGGGGTGTCTTTGCTTAGTGGGCACTGAGCTTAGGTTGAAGGTGGTGGGATGGTTTGGAAAGGGCAATAAGCATGACAGTACAGCCTGAAGAATGTAACCGATGGGAGTGAATCACACATGCAGAAACTGGTGAGTTGGAGTATGCTTTATTACATATGTTTTCACCACAATAAAATAAAGTTAAGACCCATCCCTAGCCCTCTCCGAGCCTGTTTCATCCTCAGTAAAAATGGGGAAACATTGCATTCATTTAGCAGTACCTGGGGTGTCTACACAGCGAGTTTTGAAGCCACACTTGCTGCGCTGGTTATGTGACAAAGAACTTACGCTCTTTACTGTGCTTGGGACCCTGGAGGTGTCCTTACGGCTGCCTTTGCCCTTGAACTTTCTGCCTTCTGCTTGGAAATCTGGACTCTGTGGGAACTTGGCTGTGGTGTTCCGAGATTTTCCAGATGGTTTGTCCCCAGCTTCCCACCTCCCCTCTGTGGCACACAAAACAAACTCTAAGATGTCCCCATCCCACTCTGGCTAAGACTGGAGGCAGCCCCTCCCTTACTCTCCCTTCTAAACATGAAGTAATACTACAGCCAAATGAAAATCCTGTTAGATTGAATGTCCAAGAAAACAATAAGCCATATTTATCAGGGTGGATTTTCCTTAAAAGAGTCATATTAGGGTCACATGTGGGAGAAAGGTCCTGGTGGTACAAAGGCCCTGCTCTGGGCAACTAGGCCTAATGGCCGGCGGTTCAAGCCCATCCAGTGATGCTTCAGGAAAGATGGCAGCCAAGAAAAGCCCATGGGGCAGTTCTGCAGTGCCACACACAGGGGCATCACGAGTCATAATCACCTGACAGCACCTGGGTTTTATTCATTGTTCTCACTATGGAAGCTTGTGAAATCTGAAGAAGCTGAGCTGGCTATGTGAGAAAGAACTTAAACTTTTGCCAATTCTGAAGGAGGAGTGAACAATCTTTCTTCATGACTCTGGCTGATGTCCTCCCCCAGCTCTCAGCTCCCTCCACCACCCTCCACTTCCCTCCTCCCCAGGCCCTCACCCTGGGCTCAATGAGGAGAAAATCATGGTCCTCCTTTCTCTAAGGATTCGCTAAGGCCCAGGCCTTGCTGGATCCATCTGAAGGGTATGGAAAATCCAACTTCCCTTTCTGCAATCTTCTCTCCCAATGGCCCAGTCCCCTTGGAAAACCTCCTTCCTTCTTCATCCTGATTTTAGTTAAAACTGTGTTTTCAGACGTTTTTCATTGTTCAGACCAGATTACATGCCCATTCTTGAGCTGAGAGTGGCCCACAGGATGGAATCACTTAGAACCACTCAGATCCCCTGCCTCCATGTCCACTTGACTCCCCTTGGGGTGGTGTCAGCTGGACAAAGGAAACACTGGACAAAGAGGAGAGACAGATGTAGGGTCAGACCAAGCAGTGCCCTGAAGTGTGGTTACTGCACAAATGTATAATTTATGCTGTAGATTGAATGTTGTCTCCTCTAGTGAGATGTTATATTACACTGTTGTTGTTGTTACGTGCTGTCCAGTCACTTTGGACACAGTGACTCTTTATAGGTTTCCAAGACTTGAAATCTTTGTGGGAGCAGAAAGCTTCATCTTTCTCCCATGGGGCAGCTGGTGGGCTCAAACATTTGCAGTCCAATGTTTATTGTCTGGAGCCACTGGGATCCCCCACATTATATTGTTGCTGTTAAGTGCCGTCGAGTTGGTTCCGACTCATAAGTTCTGACTCAAACCCTGTGTAGGGTTTCCGAGAAGCAGCTGGTGAGTTTGAACCACCAACCTTGAGGTCCAATGCTTATCCTACGGCGGCACCACACCAGAATATGTTGAAACCCTAATTCTTGTACCTATGAATGTTTGGTAATATGGGCTTTCCATTACTGGAGTCCTGGTGTTGCTCTGTAGGATAAGCACTAGACAGCAAGGTCTGTTTGAACCGCTAAGTCAGGAGTTCAAACTCACCATCTGCTCCTTGGAAACCCTATACAGGGTCATTATGAGTCAGAACTGACTTAACAGCATTTCACAACAACAACATAAACAGTGTTGGTTAATGATTACATATTGTTAGGGGAAGGGGTGTCCTATATAAAGAAGGGGACAGATACCATATGATCACGGGTCAGATGCATCTCCAACCCCAGGATGCCAAGGGTTGTCCCAGCTACTAGAAGCTGAAGAAGACCAAGGGCCTTCCCCTGGACCCCATGGCCTGAATTTGGACTTCTAACCTTCTGAACTGGGAGACAGTATGATCCTGTTCTTGACAACCACCCACTCGTGGCATTCTTGTCAGAACAGCCCTGGAAGAAGACGTCTGACCTCAGGAGCGTGTCCCGGTCCCAAGTAGGAGCCCGGTGGATTTTCACAAAGTGGACACACTCATGGGCCCACTACCAGGTGGGACACTAAGTGCCAGCCCTCTCCCAGGCGTCTCCAGGGCCTTCTGTATGTGGAACCCACAGAAAACAGACGCTCTGTTCTTCATCCCCTCCATCTGCCGCCGCGCATGCGCTCCACCCTCTGTGCCGCTCGCAGAGCGTCCATTCATTCCCACTGCTGCCTAGCATTCCACCGTGAGCCTGTCCGTGTTCACTGAGACTGAGGGCTTTGGGTCCCACGGCAGCAAGGGAGATGTGGGGCAACACCTGCTTCAGAAACTCCACTCCCGGAGGGAATTGGGAAACAGAGCTAGGTGTGTTGAGAACTAATTCAGTGAGACTAATTCAGGAAGGTGGCAGGGTGAGTCATTCCCCTTGACTTCATTTCCTTGAGAGCCCTCGGTGCTCACGTATACGCCTGAGCCAGAGGAGAGGAACGACGTTGGCATCTGTCCCACCTTCTAGCTTCAGTGCAGACAGCGATGAAGGATAAGACCTTTTTCTTTCAGGGGACCCCAAAGGGTATACAGCCTAGCGACCAAGGGAATGCTTTGAAAGTAATTTCAAAACAACTGATTATAAGACTAATGCATAATTACTATTGGTGAAAAATCAGAGGAACAAGAAAAGTGTAAAGAATATCAGATAGATGGATAGATAGATAGGCAGAAATTAGACAGACAGACAGATAGATATGATATTAGATCTAAGATAGGTAGGTAGGTAGGTAGATGATAGATAGATAGATAGATAGATAGATAGATAGATAGATAGATAGATATTAGATAGACAGATGTGTAGACAGACAGATAGACAGACAGACACATAGACACATAGACACATAGACCCTCTGCTTCATCACATGGTGTCCAGTGGTCGGTCCTCCCTAAGGACATGGACAAGCAAGTTGACCACTGCTCTGTTGCCCTGTGGGACCCTAAGGTCCTCACTGATTTTCCAAAGTAGCTACCAGGTCTTTCTTCCCCGTCTCTCTCAGTCTGCACATTCCACTAGCACCATGGGAGATCCAGCTGGTATTTGGCACACCGGTGGCATAGCTTCCAGCATCACAGAGCATTCACGCCAGCACAGTACATCAAACCAACAGACAGGTGGTGAATTTTCGTGTTCTGACGTGTAAATGATGTTTGCCAGTGAGCCATATGGTATACTATACTGCTTCCTCCTTTTTTGTACCACATCTGAGTTTTCTTGAGGGTCTTGGTTAAATTTTCTATCTGCATATCTCTAATTCAGCTTCAAACTCACTACTAATTGTCTAAATTCTCACTCAAAACCTCCAGCGGTGCCAGCTGTCATGTCCTCCATGAAGACATCTCTTGGACTCTTGCCCTCTGTGTGGGAGGAATGACAGGACTGGTCCTGATGTGTCCTTTTCCTGTCTCCTAAATAGTGTCTCTGTGCTGGGTCCCCTGTTTCAGGTACCAGGGGTCCTTGCCTCTGACCACTCTTCTCCGACAGCAATCCCCAAGGACAGAAGTCTAGAGGTAAGTTTTTAAAGATCTTACTTGTCTGAAAATCCTTTTTTTCCCCCGAGATTTTATTATGAAAAATTTCAATCATACAGAAAAGTTGGTTGAAACATCCAATAAGCACCTATGTATATGTCACTAACATTTCACTGTAAAGATGTTCACTGTATTTGTTTCATCAGATATCTGTCCACCCTTCTATCCATTCACTAAGCCATGTTAATTTTTAAAGATTTTTACTTTGCATTCATTGTCAAAAAGATCAGTCATGATGTACAATGCTGTCTGAGATAGGACAATATCCATGCGCCTACAGGGAAGCCCAGTTAATACCACTATTATTCAAATTTACGCACCAACCACTAAGGTCAGGGAGGATGAAACAGAAGAATTCTACCGACTTCTTCAACCTGAAGTTGATCAAATATGCAATCAAGATGTATTGATCATTACTGGTGATTGGAATGCAAAGGTTGGGAGCAAAGAGGAAGGATCAGTAGTTGGAAAATATGGCCTTGGTGATAGAAATGATGCTGGAGATCACATGACAGAATTCTGCAAAACCAATGATTTGTTCATTTCAAATGCCTTCTTTAAACAGCATAAGAGATAACTGTACACATGGACCTCACCAGATGGAATATATAGAAGTCAAATTGACTACATCTGCGGAAAGAGACGATGGAAAAAATCCATATCATCAGTCAAAACAAGGCCAGGGGCAGACTGTGGAACAGACCATCAATTGGTCATATGCAAATCCAAACTGAAACTGAAGAAAATGAAAACAAGTCCACGAGAGCCAAAATATGACCTTGAATATGACCTTGAATATATTTAGAGATCATTTGAAGAACAGATTTGATACATTAAACACTAAAGCCAGAAGACCAAAAGAGTTGTGGATGACATCAAGAACATCATACAGGAAGAAAGCAAAATGTCATAAAGAAGACAAGAAAGAAAGAAAAGGTCAAAATGGAGGTCAGAAGAGACACTGAAACTTGCTCTCCAGCGTAGAGATGCTAAAGCAAATGGGAGAAATGAGGAGGTCCAAGAGCTGAATACAAAATTTCAAAGGTCAGCTCAAGAAGATAAAGTCAAATATTATAACAGAATGTGCAATACAATATTATTCATGTGACTGATGGCTCTTACTTCCTTAGGATACATACCAAGTAATGAGATGGCTGGATCATATGGTATTTCTATTTCCAACCTTCTGAATAAGTCCCATACCGATTTCCCCAGCGGTTGCACCATTTTACAGTCTTACCAGCCCTGTACGAGGGCCCCATACTCCCCACAGATTATCCAGAATTTTTTCTCTTTTGTGTTTTTTAACTTTGCTTTTGATGCTGGGGCAAGAGGATATCTCATTGTTGTTTTGATTTGCATCTCTCCAATGGCTAATGAGGAGTCCTGATGTGGCGCTGTGGATTAATGCGCCAGACTGCAAAGCTTTTTGAACTGCAAGGTCAGTGGTTCAAGCTCACCCGCTGCTCCTTGAAAACTCAATACAGGGTCACTATGGGTTAGAACCGACTTGACGGCACTTAACAACAACAACAATTGCTAATGGATTCCTGATGTGGTGATGTGGGATTAAGGATTGCACTACAAGGTCGGTTTGAACCACAAGGTTGGCGATTCAAACTCACCAGCCCCTCCTTGGAAACCCTATACAGCGTTGCTAGGATTCAAACCAGGCTCTATGACCCTTGACAGCAACAACAATGGCTAATGACCGTGAGTGTTTCTTCATGTTTGTTGGCCACCTGAATGTCTTCTTTGGAGAAGTGTCTGCTCATGTCCTCTGCCCATTTTCAAACTGGATCATCTGTTGTTTTACTATTGAAGTGCTGAAGTGTTCTATGAAAACTAGAGTAGTCCCTTGTCTGATATGTCATTACCTAAAAGGTTTCCCAATCGGTGGGTTCTCTTTTGATTCTTTCAGTGAAATCCTTGGCTGCATATTAAGTGTCTGATTTTCAGGAGGCCCAGTCCGTAGTTTGACTTCTGCTACTTGATATTTTCAGTTATGTTTGATAATGTATTTATGCTGTGATTCAGAACTCCTAAGTTTGTCTCTGTGTTTTCAGCCATGCTCTTTACAGTTCTAGGTTTTACATTTAGGTCTTTAATCCCCGTGGAGTTTGTTTTGTTTATAAAGAGAGGTATGGGTTTTGTTTCCTTCTTCTTCAAATGAATTGCCAGTGTTGCTGTAGAGACCATCTCTTCCCCTCCTAATATGGTCTTAGCCTTTGTCAAGGGTCAGCAGGCCATAGATGGATGGATTTGCTTCTGGGTTCTCCATTCAGTTCCATTGATCTATGTGTCATTCATTTTATCAGTACCAGGCTGTTTTGATTACTGTGGCAGTATAGTAGGTTTTGAGATCAGAATTGAGAGGTCTTCTACTTGATTCTTCTTCTTTTTTTTTTCTTTAGTAATGATTTGTGTATCCAGGGTCCTTCCTTTCTAAGCTTTGTTAGTTTTCAAAGTAAATTTCAAAGCAAGTTGCAAACATCAGTACATTTTCCCCAAAATTCTTCAATATGCACATCCTTAATAAGAGGTCAGTATTTCAAGAATTTGGAGTAAAGACCAGATAGAATATATGTACATTTGCTGATATTTGAAAACTGAACACCTCTGTGTATCCCAACTCTTTCTCAAGGTAGAGACCACCTCCACTTTCATCTGAGAAAGCACCTTCATATGTATCCCAAACTTTTATCAAGGTACAGACCACCTCCACCCTCATCCCAGAAAGTACCTCCGTCACTCTCTTCCCTTATTACCCCTCCTTGTCCATTCTGCAACACCTAGTCTAATCTGTTTCAATGTGTATTTGCTTTTGCCTATTTTACACATTCCTATAAGTTCCGCAGCGAGAACTTGGAGCCGCAGCGAGACGTGTAGTGTGGAGCTCCAACAATAACACGGAATATTGGGCCACAAGGCTGTTTAACTGCAAGTTGCGGAAAGCCTCATCTCTCTCACGTAGAGGGCCTGGAGGATTTGAGCTGCTGACCACGAGGTTCACAACCA
>NW_006408832.1:180710-186452 GCF_000296735.1 Chrysochloris asiatica
CCAGGATCGAACATTGTTTCGTTCTGCTGTGCATGGAGTCGCTATGAGTCGGTTCCGACTCGATGGCACCTGACAACAACAACAACAATAAGTGGCTCATTAAGACAAACTCTGAACTAATTAATTGCAAGTTTGGAGGTTCAAACCCACCAGCTGCTCCTTGTTGTTGTTAGACATCATCAAATCAGTACCAACTCAGAATAATCCCGTGCACAGCAGAACGAAGCACTGCCCGGCCCTGCTCCAATCTCACAGTTGTTGCTACATTTGAACCCATTGCTGTGACATTGTGCCAATCCATCTCATTGGGGGTTTTCCTCTTTTTCTCCGACTCTCCACCTTACCAAACACATCCAGTTGCTCCTAGGAAAGTCTGTACAGTGTCACTATAAATCAAAGCTGACTTCACGACACTTATCAATAACAACAACATAAACAACATAACATTGTATGTACTCTCTTGTGTAAGGCTTCCTTCATACAGCATATTGCTTTTTAGATCCATTCATGCGCTTTCATATCTAGGAATTCCCTTTTGGTGGATGAATAGAATAGCACTGTAGGGTTATTCCCAGTCCACTCCCCCTTGGATGAGCTCCAAAGCTGTCTCCATCCTTTAGCTATTCTGCATAATACTGCTATGAATATTTGTGTACAACTATTTTGTTCAACACAGGCTTTAACTTCCCTTGGGTAAATGCTTAGTAATGGAATACGGAATCTAGGAGAGATGAATACTATTAGCAACAGCCGGACCTTGTCCTAAAGTGATTGTGAAATGGTACATTCCAGACAACAAGTCAGAGCTGCACTTGCCCCATGAGCCCACCATCTTTGTCCATCGTTGTTAAGTGCCATAGATCAACTGCGACTCATAACGATCCTGTATAGTTGTCAAGGAGCGGGTAGTGGGTTTGAACTGCCAACTTTGTGGTTCACAATCCAGTGCTGGTCCTACAGCGTCACCCTAGGAGTCCATCCCCGTTATCATCCTGCAATTTTAATCAAACGGGAGGCTGTGAGGTGATGACCTATAGCCGTTTCAATTTTCATTTTCTGACAACTAATGATAGTCGCCACTATGTTGGACAGGTTTCAGATGAGCTTCCAGACCAAAATGGACTGGAAATATGGAGAAATGGACTACTTCCCAATATTCAGTCACTGAAAACCTGATGAACAGCCGTGGAACACTGTCAGATAGCACCAGAATATTGAATATTGAAGCATGATGACAAGAACAAGAATATTGACAGTCTTAGTGCCAGAAGATGAGCCCCTCAGGTTGGAAGGCACTCAAAATGCCACTGAGGAAGAGCTGCCTCCTCAAAGGAGAGCTGACCATGAGGACGCAAAAGGAGTAAAGCCTTCGGGACCTTCATTTGCTGATGGGGCTTAACTCAAAATGAAGACAAACAGCTGTAAATATCCACTAACAATTGGAACATAGAATGTATGAAGCGTGAATCTAGGAAAATTGGAAATTGTAAAAAAATAAAATGGATGCACAAACATCAATGTCCTAGGCATTAGTGAGCTGAAATGGACTGATATTGACCATTTTGAATCTGACAACCACATGGTTTACTATGCCAAAAATGAGAAAAGACCATGTTAAGATCTGTCTTGAAGTACAAAGCTGTCTGTGGTAAGATAATATCCATACACCTACAAGGAAGACCAGTTAATACCAGTATTATTCAAACTTGAACACCAACCATTAAAGCCAGTGATGATAAAATTGAAGAATTCTATCAACTTCTTCAGTCTGAAAATTGATAAAACATGCAATCAAAATGTATTTATCACTACTGGCGATTGGAATACAAAGGTTGGGAAAAAAAGAGGAAGGATCAGTCATTGAAAAACATGGCCTTGGTGATAGAAATGATGCTGGCGATCGCCTGATGGAATTTTGCAGGACCAATGACTTCTTCACTGCAAATATGTTTTTTAAACAACATAAAAGGTAACTATACACATGGACCTCACCAGATGGAATACACAGAAATCAAATTGATTACATCTGTGGAAAGAGATGGTGGAAAAGCTCTATATCATCAGCCAAAACAAGGCCAGGGGCAGACTGTGGAACAGACCATCAATTGCTCATATGCAAATTCAGACTGAAGCTGAAGAAAATGAAAACAAGTCCACAAGAGCAAAAATATGACCTGAACATATCCCACTTGAATTTAAAGATCATCTGATGTATTAGATAGTAAAGACTGAAGACCGGAAGAGTTGTGGGATGACATCAAGACCACCATACAGGAAGAAAGCAAAAGTTCATCAAGAAAGCACGAAAGAAAGAAAAGACTAAAATGGATGTCGGCAGAGACTCTGAAACTCAGTCTCCAGCTTAGAAATGCTAAAGCAAATAGAGGAAATGAGGAGGTAAAAGGGCTGAATAGAAAATTTCAAAAGACAGCTTGAGAAGACAAAGACAAATATTATAATAAAATGTTCAAAATCAGGAGTTAGAAAGCCAAAAGGGTAGAATGCATTCAGCATTTTTCAAGCTAGAGGAACTGAAGAAAAATTCAAGCCTCAGTATCGAAGGATTCTATGGGCAAAACATTGAATGATGCAGAAAGCATCAAAAGAAGATGGAAGGAATACACAGAGTCACTGTACCAAAAAGAGTTGATGAACCATTTCAAGAGGTAGCATATGAGCTCTATTGGGCCCTTGCTTCCAAAATGACAAAGAAAAGGAGAAACAATGGTCATGCCAAAAAGGGGCGTCACCATGTGAAGCCTATTTGCTGCATGAACTGCCCCGGCTGCACACCCAAAGACAAGGCCAGTAAGGAGTTCGTAATTTGCAGCCGTCAGGGATATTTCCAAAGCAAGTGTCTTCAATGCAGACGTGTTTCCCATACTGTACAGAAAACTACATTCACAGCAAGGTGGTCAGGAACTGTTCCCATGAAGTTCAGAAGGACCTAACACCCCCACCCTGATTTAGACCGCCACCAAAACCCATGTAAAGATATGAGCCCTTAAAGACTGAAGACAAACTAAGGTGCAGGAAAATTATAATGTAAAAATAAATAAATAAATAGGTAACATATAATCAGAAGCCAATAATACTGAAGGAAGATGTCCAAGGTGCATTGAAGGCATTGGCAAAGAACAAGGCACCAGGAATAGACGGAAAACAAATTGAAATCTTTCCACAAACTGATGCAGCACAGGAGGCACTCACTCAGCTATGCCACGAAATTTGGAAGACAGCTACCTGGCCAGTTGAATGGAAGAGATCCATATTTGTGTCCAGTCCATTCCAAAGAGAGGTGATGACCCAACAGAATGCAGAAGTCATCAGACAGTATTATTAATATCACATACAAGTAAAATTTTGCTAAAGATAATCCCAAAGCAGCAGCAAATGTACAATGACTGCCACAGGTTCAAGTTGCATTCAAACGAGGATGTGGAACGAGGGATATCATTGTTGATGTCAGATGGATCCTGGCTGAAATCAGAGAACAGCAGAAAGATATTTACCTGTGCTTTATTGACTTCAAAAAGGCTTTTGATTGTGTGGATCATGACACGCTATGGACAGCATTGCGGAGAACAACTATTCTGAAATATTTAATTGTGCTCATGAGGAAATTGTATCTAGACCACGAGGCAATTGTTTGAACAGAACAAGGGAAGTCTGTTGTTGTTAAGTGCCATCGAGTTGGTTCCGACCCATAGCGACCCTGTATAGGGTTTCCAAGGAGTGACTGGTGAGCTTGAACCACCAACCTTGTAGTTAAAATGGCTTTGCAGTCTGGGGTCATTAGCTGGCACAGTGCAACACCGGACCCCAAGAGACTCTGAATGGTTCAAAATTAGCCAATGTGTGCACCAAGGATGTATCTTTCACCATACTTATTCAATCTGCATTATTTGTATGCTGAGCAAATAATCCGAGAAGCTGAATTGTATGAAAAAAAAAATGTGGCATCTGGATTGGAGGAAGACTCATTAACAACCTGCAATATGCAGATGATACAACCTTGCTTGCTAATAGCAAAAAGGACATAAAATACTAACTCATGGAGATCAAAGACCACAGCCTTCAGTATGGGTTGCATCTCAGTGTAAAAAAAAAAAACCCAAAATCCTCATAACTGGGCCAATAAACAACATCCAGATAGATGGAGAAAAGCCTGCAGTTGTCAAAGACTTCATTTTGCTTGGATCAGCCATCAACACTCATGGAAGCAGCAGTCAGGAAATCAAATGATGTATTGCATTAGACAAGTCTGCTGGACAAGACCTTTTTAAAGTGTTGAAGAGAAAAGATGTCAGTTGGAGAATTAAGGTGCACCCAAGCCGTGGTATTTTCATTAACCTCATATGCATATGAAAGTTGGACAGTAAATAAGGAAACCCATAGAAGAAGTGATACATTTGGGTTATGGTGTTGGAGGAGAATCCTGGAAGTACCATGGACTGCCAGAAGAATAAGCAATCTGTGTTGGAAGCAGTACAGCCAGAAAGGTCCTTTAGGAGCCAGGATGGCTAGACTTCGTCTCTCTTATTTCAGACATATTGTCAGGAGGGAACAGTCACTGGAGAATGACATCATGCTTGGCAAAGTGGAGGGTCAGAGAAAAAGAGGAAGACCCCCAACAAGATGGATTGGCACAGTGGCAACAGCAGTGGGTTCAAGTGTAGCAGTGATGGTGAGGTTGGCACAGGACCGGGCAGTGTTTCATTCTATTCATGCGTAGGATCGCTTTTAAGTCGGTACCGACTCGATGGCACCTAACAACGACAACAACAGTGATGGACTATCTCCTTTCAGTGGGTTTGTTCACCATTCATACACCACCTTTTGTGAAGTGTCTGTATAAATCTTTTGTCTGTTTTTAGGAAGTGTCTGTCTCCTTACTACTGAATTGTGCATATTCTTAATACCTGTTTGTTACCAGATACTGTATTCATACATAAGTAACATGTGGATTAAGGAGCTCTGGTAGCGTAGTGGTTACGAATCGGGCTGCGAACCTTAAGGTCAGCAGTTCGAAGCTACCAGCTGTGTCACGGTAAAGATGAGGCTTTCTGCTCCCGTAAAGATTTACAGCCTCGGAAACCCTGTGCCGGGTCGCTATGAGTCGGAACCGACTCCACGGTGCTTAACAACAGCAACAACAACAACAAACTAAAATTAGACCCTCTTGTTAGCTCCCCATATGAGCTGTATGTGTTGTATGCCGCCTTCTCCACATGACCTTCTACCTTATGTTCTGTCTTCAAATTTTCCAATCTGCCCTTTTATTAGGATGTGATTCATAGGATTTGATTTTTATCATTAACACATGTTGGATTTGCTCCATACCCTTTTAGCATTTATTGAAAAAATCAGTTTGTTTTACTCCCTACTTCTTGTCATTGCATTGCAATCAATTCTTTGATTGATTGATTTTCAAATGTTACATCAACTTGCTCATGCTGTATGTTGTTGTTGTTAGGTGCCATTGATAGCGACCCCTATGCACAACAGAACGAAACACTGCCCAGTCCTGGGTCAACCTCACAATTGCCAAGCTTGAGTCCACCGATGCTGCCACTTTGCCAATCCATCTTGCTGGGGGGTCTTCCTTGATTTCTCTGACCCTCTACCTTACCAAACATCCTTCTCCAGTGACAGATCCCTTCTGACAATATGTCCAAAATATGAGCGATGAAGTCTGACCATCTTGGCCTCCAAGGAGCACTCTGGGTGCACTTCTTCCAA
>NW_006408832.1:189062-238345 GCF_000296735.1 Chrysochloris asiatica
TCTGATTATTAATGGATGTTTACAGCTGTTTCTCTTCATTTCAAGTTGTGCCCCATCAACAAATGAAGGTCCTGAGGACTTTATTCCATTTGTGTCATCATGGTCAACTCTACTTTCAGGAGGCAGCTCTTCCCCAGTCGTATTTTGAGTGTTTTCCAACCTTTGGGATTTATTTTCCCACACTATAGCTGACAGTGTTTCTCTGCTATTCAGAAGGCTTTTGACTAAATATTCAGAAGTCGTTTGTCTCTCCTTCTTCCTAGTCTGTCTTCATTTGGAAGCTCATCTGAAACCTGTCCACCGTGGTGGCCCTGCTGGTATTTAAAATACCGGTGGCATAGCTTTCAGAATCATAGCAAAACACAAGCCACCAAGTATGACAAACTGACAGATGAGTGGTGGAGCACAGTATACTCCCTTATTTAATTTTCTGGGTTAGATTGACTAACACATTTTAGAATTTAAGAAATATTTATTCATGGGGGATATTGGTCTGAAATTATCTTCATTTTTTCCCCTGATACCTTGATGAGATTTTGGCATTAAGTTTATACTGGCCTCATAACTTTTTTAAGACACATTTCTTCCTCCCTTTAGTTTGTATAATATTGATCTTATTTCTTCCTTATTTTTTTTTTTAATTCAGTGAAGAAACCATATAGGACTTCATATCTCTTTATAGGAAGATTGATAAACAAATTTAATGTTTATCAGTATGTTGTTGTTGTTGTTAAGAACCATCAAGTCGGTTCCAACCCATAGCGACCCTGTATAGAGTATCTGAGGAGCAGTTGGTGAGTTTGAACTGCCGACCTTGTGGTTCAAACCAACCTTGTGTTTGAACACTTATCCTACAGTACCATATTTTCTGTTTTATCTTCTGTCAGTTTTAGTAAGTTGTATTTTCAATATGGCTCCATTCCATTTTCTCTGTCATTGAATTATTGTTACTGTTATGTGCCATCGACTTGGTTCTAACCCATGGGGACCCTGTGTACAAGAGAACAAAACCTGTTCAGTTGTATTTGTCATGTGTATCACAACTGCTGCTACACTTGAGCCCATCATTGCTGCCACTGTACCAACCCATCTCATTGGGGGGGGGGTCTTCCTCTTCTTCACTAACCCTAGTGGAGACTTTACCAACCATGATATCCTTCACCAGGGACCAGTCCCACCTGATCACATGTCCAGAGTATGAGAGACAAAGTCTCACCATCTTGATTTCTAAAGATCATTCTGGTTCTTCCAACACAGATTTGTGTGTTCCTCTGACAGTCCAGGGTACCTTTAATATTCTTCTCCAATACCATAACTCAAATGCATCAGTGATGTAAGGTCTTCCTTATTGATTGCCCAACTTTCATATGCATATGAGGTGATTGAAAATACTATGGCTTGGATCAGGGCGCACCTTAGTCCTCCAACTGACATCTTTCCTCCTGAAGAGGTCTTGTGCAACAGATTTGCCTAATGCAATAAGTCGTTTGATTTCTTGACTACTGCTTCCATGAATGTTGATGGTTGATCTGAGGAAAATAAAGTCTTTGACCACTTAAATCGTTTCTTCATTTATCATGATGTTATTTGTTGAGCCAGTGATAAGGAATTTTATTTTCTTTACATTGAGGTAAAGATCTTTATCAGTAAATATTTTAAGTCCTGTTCACCTTCTGCAAGCAAGGTTGTATCATCTGCATATCATCATCATATTGCAAGTTGTTACTGAATCTTCCTCCAATCCTGATGCCGCATTCTTCTTCATAAAATCCAGCTTCTTGGATTACTTGCTCAGCAAGTAACAATTTTCAGCTGTTTCTCCTTGTTTTGAGTTGTGCCTCAAAGTAGAGTTGACCATCAGCAAATGAAAGTCCTAAATGTTTTACTCCATTCACAGCATCATGGCTAATTCTATTTTGAGGAGGCAGCTCTTCCCCGGCCATATCTTGAGTGCCTTCCAACCAGAGGGACTCATCTTCAGGCACTATATCTGACAATAGTCTGTTGTTATTAATCATTTTTTAATATTTAATATTCTGGAGCTATCTGGCCACTGCTGGTTACAAGGTTTTCAGTGACTAAATATTCAGAAGTAGTCCATCTCTCCTTCTTCCAAATCTGCTGTAGTCTGGAAACTCAGCTGAAACTTGTCCACCATGGGTGACCCTGCTGGCATTCAAATTACCTGTGTCATAGCTTCCAGCATCATGGCAACACACAAGTTCCACAGTACAGCAAACTGATAGATGAGTGCTGCATTGAACGTGGTCATATGAAGTTATTTGTCAAAGAAGCAAGTGTGAGTTTGTTAACTGTCTCTAGTCTTTTCTACTTTGTTGATTTCTGCTGTTATCTTCACCATTTCCTCCGACTTACTCAGGGTTTAATTTGTTCTTCTTTTTGTGTTCTCTTAGGAAGGTGGAAACTGAAGATCTTCCTTCTTTTCTGATTGGCCCTCAATGCTGTAAGTTTCATCTTAAATACTATTTTGGCAACTGCTCACAAATGATGATATGTTATGATTTCATTGCCATTCAGTTCAAAATACTTTCTAATTTTTCTCTTGAGTTTCTCTTTGATCCATAAGTTATTAAGAAGCCTGTAATTTAGTTTCCAAGTATTTGGAGAGTCCTCACCTGTGTTAGAAGATCACATGTATCTTTCTTCCAGGCTCGCATATAATTGATGACGTGGCAAAATGTAGTATTCTAGGTTGAAAGCAATTTCTCTTCAGTATTTTGATAAGCAAATTTAATATCTTTATTTAATATTCTTGTTATTGTTGTTAAGTCCTGTGAAGTCAGTTCTGACTCATAGTGACCCTGCACAGGGTTTCCGAGAGTGTACATCTTTACGGGAGCAGAAAGCCTCAACTTTCTCCCAGGGAGTGACTGGTAGTTTTGAACTGCCAACCTTGAGGTTAGCAGCCCAATTCGTAACCACTATGCTACCAGAGCTCCTTTTATTTGATATAGGGCTACTTGTATATCTATTTCGTCTTTTGTCACTGGAGTAAATTATGCATACTAAAAGTAAGTAAGCACAACCCCACTGAGTGCATCGGATGTTGCTTTTGATAAGAATAAAATCAGTCTGATACCTGATTTTAAACATGTGATCAAAGTGTTTAAGATCTTTGGTTTGCTCCGTACTCTGAAAATTCAAGATCATGTGACTTAATTGACTAAGTTTTCACTTTTTAACCTGGAAACATCTATCTTTAGTTTGGAGAGTTTTCTTGAATTGTTTCTATAAACGACGTATTGCATTAGGCAAATCTGCTGCACAACACCTTTTGAGAGTGCTGAAGAGCAAAGATGGCAGCTTGAGGACTGAGGTGTGCCTTACCCAAGCCATGGTATTTTCAATAACCTCATATGCATGTGAAAGCTGGACAATGAATAATGAAGACTGTAGAAGAATTGATGCATTTGAGTTGTGTTGTTGGAGAAGAATATTGCCAAAAGAACACTTGAAAGAAGTGCAGCCAGAGTACTCCTTGGAAGCCAGGATGGCCAGACTTCATTTCTCATATTTCAGACATATTGTCAGGAGGGACCAGTCCCTGTAGAAAAACTTCATGCTTGGTAAGTAAAAGGAAGGAGAAAAAGAGGAAGATCCCAACGAGATGGATTGGCACAGTGGCAGCAGTGATGGGCTCAAGCATGGCAACAATTGTGTGGTTGCTGCAGGACCAGGCGGTGTATCATTCTGCTGTGCGTAGGGTCGCTATGAGTTGGTGCTGACTCTATGACACCTAACAACCACAACAACAATGTTCTCAGTGAGCACTTATGCAGCTCTCCTCCTGCTTTCAAAATATTGCATGGTGTCTTCTCCTGTGGTCTTTAGACTTGTGGGTTTGCGCCTTTTCTAAAAGTAAATCCCCTTTATTACCTCTCCCATGGGTTTCTGGAGGGAGAGAAGGATATGCATACAGGTGTTAACAGTGCCTTTCTCCATGGCTGCTCTATCCATCAAGTGACTCTCAGAGTTCATCATGGTCCATTTGTGGCTGACCCTCCCAGAGCTCAGGGTAACACCCCACCAGAACATTCTCCTTCCTCTATGAAATGGCCTCTTTTTGGCCTTTCTAGTTCCATTCACACAGAGGTACTCAGTTCAGCCACCCCACACCTCGGAGGCTGTGTGTACCCTGTCCCTACTACCTGGAACACTTTCCTTTTGTCTGGCTGGCTGCTTCTGGTCTGTAAAGCTCACCTCAAGCACCACCATTGTAAAGAATTTTTCTAAGAACCTGACCAAATTTACACAAAGCACTCTGGGTTGCTTCCAATGATAGCTTTTGCCCCATGGACCTGCTGAGTTTCAATTATGAGCATTTGTCTGCCCTGTAATGGGTGCTCAATAAATGTGTGATAATTAAATAAATGAATCTGTAAAACGTACCTATGGAGTCCCTGCTTAACGCAGACATTTTGTGATGACTTTGGTGCTGAATTCCTATGGAAGATTATCTCAGGGACTGAGACCAAGATGAATGAATATCTTGGCCCAACTTGTAGCTCTAGTCTATGGCTGAATCACTGGCCACCTGAGGGCAGGGAGTGCATTGAACTTCAAATCCAGCGTGCCTCATTCCCTGATGCACATACAGTAGGGCCTCGTAAGTACCCCAAACTGAGAGGAAGATGAGCTGTTGACCCACTTTGCCAGCCCCAGGAGCCCTGCTGGTGCAGTGGGTTAAACACTGGCCTGATGACTGGAAGGTCCACAATTCAAACAACCAGCCGCTCAACAGAAGTGAGATGAGAGCCTGCTCCCGTAAAGGGTCAGTCTCGGAAACCCTGAGGGACAGTTGTATTCAGTCCTGAGGAGTCCTGCTGTGGCACTGTGCTGGACTACAGAGTCAGTTTGAACCACAAGGGCAGAGGTTCAAGCTCACCAGTCACTTCTCAGAAAGTCTATACAGGGACGCTATGGGTTGGAACTGAGTCGACGGCAGTTAATAACAAAATGGGGTCACTATGAGTTGGAATTGACTCAATGGCAGTGAATTTGCCTCCTCTGTGTAACACTCCAGTTCCAGTTATTGAGGAGTGGACTCCAACTCATGGTGTCCCCATGTGTATCAGATTAGAACTGTGCTCACAGGGTTCTCAGTGGATGATTTTTCATAAGTAGATTCCACTCATGGTGCCCCCGTGTGTGTCAGTATAACTGTGCCCCACAGGGTTCTCAGTGGATGATGTTTCATAAGCAGATCCCACTCATGGTGCCCCATGTGTGTCAGAGTAGAACTGTGCTCCACAGTGGATGATTTTTCAGAAGTAGGTCAGCTGTCTTTTCTTCTGAGGAGGCAGATTCGAACCTTCAACATTATTGTTAGCAGCCAAACATGTTGTCTGTTTTCTCCACCCAGGAACTGCTAGGCAAATAATCATTTTTCAAGGGGAAAGGTCCCAGACCCTCTCAATCTGTCTCCTGGATTGCATGTGAAAGAAAGATAATAAATGCAAAATGCTGTTTTCCTTCCTTCGTTTATCTAATCTTTTTTAAAATCCAGACCAAAATCATACCCAGTGCTGTTGAGTTGGTTCTGACTCACAGCGACCCTCTGGGACGGAGCAGAACTACCCCAGAAGTTGTAAATCCTTGTGGAAGCTGACTGCCCCATCTTTCCCCACAGAGCAGCCTGCTGGGTTCAAACCTCCCACCTTTCAGTTAGCAGTCCAGCGCTTAGCCCACTGTGCCACCAGGAGCATGTAAAATAGTATGCATGTACGTGCAAAGAAAAAGGCATCAACGCCCCCTCCCCACCCTCCCCTTCTCCCCTGGGAGCACCCAACTTGACCTTCTTCTCCTGCCCCTGCTCTGTATCCATAGAGACACTTACACTTTTCCCTGCAGTTGTTGTTGTTGTTAAGTGCCATTGAGGCGGTTCTGACTCATAGTGACCCTCTATAGGGTTTCCAAGGAGTGGCTGGTGGGCTTGAACCACCAACCTTGTAGTTAGCAGGCCAGTGCTGAACCTACAGCACCACACCAGAATTTGCTTCCTATCAACATGAAATCCTGAATCACAGCACTGGGGAATGCTGCCATCGTCTGTATGTCTGGGTAGGGTTAAGCAGGCTGGTGGTTCTGTGGGGTAGTCAGTGGACTCATAACTGAAAGGAGAGCAGCTCAAAACCACCAGTCACATCGCCAGAGAAAGATGATGCCGTCTGCTTCCCTAGATCTATGGTTTCGGGTAACTATGAATTCAAATGTTTTTGCTTTTTTGTTTGTTGAGGAATGATCACCTTTCAAATCAGATCACTTCCTTATTGTTCTTAGCAACACCTGCAACATGCAAAATAAGCTACTGGAGACGTGGGTTCCAGGAGGTGAGGAATGAAGTCGGCTTGCCATCAACTCCAGTCTAGCCCTCAATCCCTGCTAGGAAAGCTCATGAATAAACATCAAACCCAGACTAACACCCTCCACATGACATTCCTGGGGAAGCTTTTTAAGTCTGAATTGCTTGAGAGGGCTGGCTTGCTGAGATAGGAACTAGAACCAGGGTCACCCACACAGAAGTCCAGAATCCTGCTAGGGACCTACCCCTGCCCCCAGTTTCTGTGTGGACTTCCTTGTGGGGGTTCCTCAGAATGATCACCTGCTGCCTTTCCACTACGCTCCAGCATGCTCTGGAATCACATGTGTCCTGTGTCTCCAGTAGCTGGGCTCCAATGGGGGGAAAGTCCCCATGTCTGCACACAGCTAGAGCTCAATAAATGTGGGTGAGAAGAATGAACGCAGCCATGCATGGACCTTATCCTTGAGCATTAGGGTCATGGGTCAGCAGTGTTGTTTCCAGGGGCCATCAGTGGACCCTCTGCAGTACAGTAGCTCCTATAGAACCTGCCCCACCCCAGAGGGTATCAGTCTTGGTAGAGCTGTGGGGACCCTCTGCTTCCAGATGGCCCTTGACAGAGACTTCCATCTGAGGAGGGGTGAGCCTGGGTGGGGTGGGTGGGCAGACGAAGGCACGATACCGGCAGAAAGAAACTGTCTCCTGGCTCAGAGCCTAGCACTGAGGGCCGGGGCAGGCCTGCCCAGAGTGACCCTTCCCCAGAGGATGTCTTCAGACTGACGGGACCAGCAAGTAGAGTGTGTCCAGGGCCAAGGACATACACTTCCATCTCCAGCCCCTCTGCCGGCTGGGCAGCAGACACTGTGGGCCGGGTCCAGCCAGGCATTGAACTCCTGACAGACTTCTGTGGCTGGGTCCACTGACAGCTCCTGGGGCTTTCAGCAGGGATTGGGGGGCAGTGCTGGCAGCTCAGTGTTGCCCACTCCCTGTGTCCCTCCACCCCATCTGTCTTGGATGCTTCTCTGAGCCTGGTCAAACAGATGCTATTGGACTGGGCCTCTGTCCAGCACTGCAGGCAGGGGGACAAGAAGGATTGTTGTTGGTGTTAAGTGCCGTGGAGTCGGTTTTGACCCATAGCAACCCAGTATACGGTTTCCAAGGAACGGCTAGTGAACTTGAACCACCAACCTTGTTGTTCAAACCAACCTTGCGATTCAGCGCATTAACCCACAGCGTCACACCAAGAAGAGAAAAATAAATGGGTGCTAGAGCATGCTACCAGGATCAGTATGAGGGTGCTGAGGGGTCTCGCTGAGGAGGGTGGGCTATGGCTGGTCCCTCCTCACTGACTCAAGGCCCCACAGCTAGGGGCTGTGGACAGGCAGTGAACTCATCACTGTTCAGGTGGCACAGGCTCAAAGGAAGTGACCTTCAGGGTAGGTATGAGCTCCTTCTAGCCAGGACTGCTGGTCTGGTTCCAGACTGAGAAGCAGGAAATGCCCACCGTGTCCCCCCACCTCGACCTCCTCCCTCAGCCCCATCTGTGGAAGAAGCAGGCTGGGTGGTCCTGGGTCCTGCAGAGTGGAGGGAGGTTGAAGTAGGAGCAGAGACCTTGTCCCTGGGGGAGGTGGGAGGGCATCCCCGGAACCAGATGGTGCCGGTTACAGCTGACTTCCCAGAGCAGAACTGAAACCTGTCAAAGGAGGTTGTCACCTGTCAGAGTGGGGACTTCTAACTTGTCAAAGAAGCTGCCCTCTGGCCAGGACAGACAGGCTTCTCCTCGGAGCCGGGAAGCTACAGGACAAATCTCAGAGGAAAAACAGTACATTTTCCTTATTCAAGTCACAGATACTTGCTATTAAATAAATAGATTCAACACAAAAGGAATTTAAAAGGAAAAAACCATAAATCACAATCCCACCTCATAGAGACACCCAGTTTTTCATTGTTGCATGTTACATGGTTACATTATATGTCGCATTGTTACATATTTCATGGCTACATGTACTTTTTCATTGCTATATATACTTGTTGCATTGTTGTTGTTGTTAAATACTGTCGAGTTGGTTCCAGAGGTGCAAGCCATACATAAGTCTGTGCTCTTTCATCTTCATCAGTAAATGTTTTAAGTCCTCTTCACTTTCAGTAAGCACGGTTGTATCATCTGCATATCACAGGTTGTTAATGAGTCTTCCTCCAATCCTGATGCCACGTTTTTCTTCATACACTCCAGCTTCTTGGATGATTTGCTGCATGCAGAGTGAACAAGTATGGTGAGAGACTATCCTGACGCACACCTTTCCCGATTTTAAACCATTCAGTGTCCTCTTGTTCAGTTCGAACAACTGCCTCCTAGTCTCTGTACCGGTTCCTCATGAGCGCAGTTAAGTGTTCTGGAACCCCCATTCTTTATCATGCTATCCAGTTTGTTAAGATCCACACAGTAGAAAACCTTTGTCTAGTCAATATGAGTGAGGAGTGTATGGAGTGGGAGGTGAGTGAGAGGTGTGGGGGGTGGGTACTGTGGGAGACAGGTATTGGGGTGGTAGATGTGAGTGAGGTCCTGGAGAGGAGGCTGTGAGTATGAAGCCAGGTTCCTGATGTGGGGAACTGGGAAGAGGCGGTTAGTCTAATGGGCAGAGCTAAGGTAAGAACCACCTTGGAGGAAAACTAGCTATAAGAGAGGGAGTGAGCTTGAGGGTTTCAGGGCTGTGAAAATCCAGACGCAAACTGGGAGAAGCAGCTGAGCAGACACTGGTCTGGGCCCAGGAGGAGGGCTAGAGATGGGATGTGTATGGGGAGTTTTCAGCATTCTTCCCAGGTGCTGTTTTGTGGCTACATCTGAGTCCCAGGTCACCTGGGTGGGCTCCCAGGTCCCTCTTCCCCTCGGGGACACACTTCCTGCAACACCAGGGGGCGCTCGAGGGCAGGAAGTGCCCCCCCAACATCTCCTGAACTCTGTCTTTCTCTTAACTAAAGTCTCAGTCTCTTGTGCCTTCTCAGCTTGTCTTGGGGGCACAGAACCCTAGAGTCAGCCTGCCACAGTGCCTGAACACCAGACAAACCTGAGACAGAGGCAAGGGCCACACGGACCCACTGCTGGCCCTGGGACAGAAACAACTGAGGGGCCACAATGCCCCCCACCAGCACGCTCCTGGGACCATTTACCACCAGTTCACGTCCTTCTGTGGGCCCAGGATGGCTCCAGTTTGAACACTTGTCCAGTCAGAGTACAAAGACATGGGTTATGGAAACAACAGAGCTTGAGCCTGAATGTCCACGGCCCAGGTGACACAGCCTGTCAGCCCATGGTGCCAACACTGGACTCAGAGCAGGGCACTGAGGTGCCACCAGTTGGGATCTTCTGCACAGACACACCAAAGCCTCATCAATGTCCAGCTCTGTGGACACGAGGTGTCCTTCTGAAAGCCTCCACTTAAAGATAGAAACTGAATCCAAAGAGGTGTGAAGGCCAGCCAGGCTGGCACCTAGGGAGCAGTGAATGTGGGTTCAAGGCCTCCTCACTCACACTGCAATGATTTTGCTAGATTCAACGTTGTCACCGAGATACTGAAACACAAGGACATGTGTGCTTTCTCACTTATATTTCACAGAACAGACACGGGCGATGACCATCCTCCCGGCCCCCAGGAGACCAACCTACTCCTCCACCCCAGTGCTGGACCTGTGGGCCGCCTGAGGGTCCAATCCTCAGAGAGTGAGTTCAGGGCCCTCCGTCCCCTGAGCAGGACCTGCCTTGCTCTCGCATGCCCTTCAGTGTCCCAGAGCCTAGCCTGCACTGACTCCAGCTCTGCACACTGGGTACCTGGGTCCAGAACCTCCAGGAGAGCCCCCACACACATGCCTGTGAAGCTCCCCAACTTCCCTGGGAGAGCCCCATGGGTCCCAGACAGTCACTAAGGGTGACTTTGGGGGATACAGGGATGCTGTCGGTGGTGCCCAGAGTGAAGCCCAACAGGCCTGTGTCAGAGAGACAAGCCAGCCCCCACCACAGCTCTGTGAGCGTGTCCACACCATGCTGGACCCAACTGGACCTGACTCACAGCAAAGCTCACACTTAACCCCAAATGTAGACTGTATTGGACCAGACCGAGAGGATCACTCAGAGGTAGGTGGGCTCCTTTTCCTCATGCCCCCCAACCTGCCTCCAAGGAATCCCTGCTCCCCACTCAGAACCCTCAGGTGCCACAGCTGCCAGGGAAGTTGGTACAACTTCTGGATCCTCCTCAGAACACGTTCTTAAATGCCTGACCCAGAGAGCCCTGATGCTCACTGGGCTAAGTGCTCTGCTGCTAGGGGAAGATTCATGGTTGGCAACCCCCTAGCGGCCCCTTCTGTAAAGATAGCGGCCTAGAAAACTCCACCAGGCAGGGACGTTCTGCTTTATCTTGTAGGATCGCTCTGCATCCAATCCACTCGGTGGCATCAGCTTTGGGTTCTCTTTGGTCTGGGCATGGTGCTTCCTGGGTCCCCTAGAAAGATGTGGGTGACTCTGTTGGGAATGGCCCCATCCCATCCATAACCCTCCCACCCCTTCCATGGGCCCCTGTTCAGATGCAGAGCATTCCTTGCTGCCCAGTCTATCCAGGTAAGGACTCACCTGAGCCACACCTGACTACAGGGTAGGAGTTCGCCTGGTCCTGGATTCTGTCCCCAGGACCCTCACCCCATCTCAACACATTGGCTTTCTGGTACAAGCCCCCAAGCCACCCCAGAAGGCCTGAGAAATGCTCTGCTCCCAACCTGCTTCCCACAGGGCCATCACCTCCAGCCTGAAGTCAGTCACCCTCCCCTCAGCAGGGTTCCCGATGCTTCTTAGCATCAACTCCAGATCCCACCCCTGGACCTCCTGGTCACTCATCTGCTGCCCGGCCTCATCCCTCATCCCCCTGGCCCTTGGTCTCACAGAGCACCCAGCTGGGGTCAGGAGCTCACACTGGCACTGTGAGAGGACAAGGCTTGGGCAGGCCTAGGTGACCCTGAGCAATGGCTAGTGACAACAGACACTGTTCCCCAGCTGCAGGCACTAGGGGGAAGGGGGCTGAGGGCCCTGTATTGAGTTGCCCTCAGGGAAATCTGTGAACACGGTGTCTCCACACTCGCAAACCCCACAACTGAGTCTCTGTGGAACCCCTTAATCCTGGATCCTACTCTTCTCCTTCTCCCTAAATCACCTTGGGCTACAACTCGATGGCACTTCACAACAACAATACCAATAACACCTGGTGTGGCACTGTAGGGTGAGTAGGACTGTGGATCACAAGGTGAGCAGTTCAAATCCACCAGTTGCTCCTCGGAAACCCTCTATGGAATCGCTATGAATTGGAACCGATTCAAGATCCTTGAACAACACCTTCTTGTTCCTATTACTGCCACGGGCCTGAGCTCATGAGCAAGACTGGGACAGGCATGGGGACCAGCATCAGGACCTCCCAGTCCTAGAGGAGGGGAAGGCACTTGCCTCCTCTCACTCCATCTAGCATCAGCCATCAGGTGAGCTAGCAAGCCAGCCCCTTCCCTGCTCTTCTCCCATGGGCCTCCCTCCCCTTGGAGAGAATCAGGGGGAGAGGTCTTGCAAGATCCTCCCCAACTTTCCATCAGGGAAGAGAATCTCCCTGTGACTTTCCTCTTTTCTGCTGTTTATTCTCCCAAGAGAGCTTTTATAAGTCCCACACACACAGCCCCTCTGCACCCTCGACTCACACTAGGATTTGACACTGAAAACACCGGTTTGAAAAGCGGTATGGAGAATTCTCATCATGGTTGGATTCGCCGTCAGGGTAACTCGTTCCTGCATCCTTTCCTTGTGCACATTCCTTTGCCATCCTTTGCGAGTTCATCTCTCTTTTTTTTTTAATTAGCAGAACATGTTTACGGTCCAGCATAAACATTATACACATCATGGGCAGCCCACAGAGTCCTGCCCTCTGCGCACCCTGACTAGGGAATGGTGCTTCATGTTTATCCTGCCATTGGACCTTCTAGAAGATACAAGGGTGCTTCAGAAAGGTCATGGAAAATGGAGTGTTTCCACATACTGTTTGGAACCTCCTCATATAAGTGCGAGTCCTGGTGTGGCACAGTAAGATAAGCAAAGTCATTTGAACTGCAAGGTCGGCCATTCAAACCCACCAGCCGCTCCTCAGAAACCCTATACGGGGCTGCTATGCATTGGAAATGACTCAATGACACTTAACAACACCAAGTGAGCACACTAAACAATTAAAAAACAAACAAGCAAACAAAAAAAAACAGTGCCCTTGAGTCCATTCCAACTTGTAGGACAAAGCAGAATTGCTCTTCAGGGTTTCTGAGACTGGATCTTTATAGGAAGGGTCAGCTTCATCTTTTTCACTGAGAGTGGCTGGGGGGCTTTAACTGATCACCTTTTGGTTCTTGTTGTTAAGTGCCATCCAATCAGTTCTGACCCATAGCAACGCTGAATAGGGTTCCAGAAGAGCAGCTGGTGAGCTTGAACCTTGCAGTTCAAACAGCTTTGCAGTCTGATGCATTAACCCGCAGCGCCATGCCAACAGTGTAATAAGTTTCTTCAGGTAGCTAGCTCTCTTTCAACACCATCCTGAACTCGAGCCCTAAGGCTCTCGCTCGCTTCTCCTCCTTATAGAGCTCTGCCCCATAACCAATCGCGCCCTTCAATGGGCTATCCTATGCAGAAGCCCAGCATGGTCTTTTTCCCAGGTCCCTGTGTGGCTGCACCATGTACTTGGCATAGATTTATAGACGCACCATCAGTGGATGGAAGGCCAAATTGCCTATGTAATTTGGCTCCATATTCCCAAGTCTGCTCCCTCTGAACACCATTTGCATTCCACTGGGAATCAAGAATGCCTGTTTCCCATAGCCTTTCCAACACAGGAAGTTGTCCAATCTTTGGATTTTTGCCAATCCGATAAGTGAGAAATGGAATCTCAATGTTGTCTTAACCCACATTTCTGTTACACAAGCAAGACCAGACACATTTTCATATGTCTAAAGGGCATTTATATTTTTCTCTTTCATTAAGTATCTGTCCCTGTCCATGTTTCTTGTCCATGTTTCTACAGGTTGTATGGCCTTTGTCTTAGTTTTTAAGAACATTATGCATAATTGCAATATTAGCCCTATGTTGGTTATATTTGTTGGAATTATTTGATTGTGTGTCTTTTGACTTTGCTTATGGCAAATGTTTCCATGCAAAAGGTTTTATAGTAGGCAGATTTACTCAGTTCTTTTATGGATTTTGGAGTTTTGAGTCATAGGTGAAACTGTTTTAATTCTTATGTAACTAAATGTATTCATCTTTGATGGCTGTTCCAGAAACAAAAAAGCAAACAGACAAAAGTTTTGTTCTGCCCTGGGATAGGTTCTGAACTGCTTACTGCAAGGCTGATGGATCAAACCCACCAGTCACACCTCAGAAACCCTGTACAGGGTTGCTATGAGTTGAAATTGACCCAACAACCCAGAACAATGACCACAGAGTATAAGGTAAGTCACCCAGTTTCCCTTGTAGGGCTTGTTTGGTTTCATCCTCGATGCCGTATGCCCACTGTGAGGGACGGATCCGATTTTATCCCAGACTGGCATACCCAATAACACCAAGGAACCAAAGACAAAGGTCACCTGATTTAGGATAAAACAAAACTCCTTACCCCACCTGAGCCATGCAGTTGACAGTGTATCAGAAACCTCTGCCTTGTTAATGGTTTAATCTCTGGTAGAATTGTCCTTCATTTTAGCTGATTTTATGTTTTTTTTTATTAATCTGCCATTCTATTAATTCTCCCAGATTAGTAGAGAATTATGTTGGTTTGAACTGCAATGTCAGTGGTTCAAGTTCACCAGCTGCTCCTAGGAAACCCTATACAGGGTCACTATGGGTCAGAACTGACTCAAAGGCACTTAACAAGTATAGAAATATTTTACCAAGTCCCTATTTCTCCTAAATCCATGGAACAATATCAAGCCTACACACTAATTGGGATGAATAAATATCTTTATAATATCTTGTCTTCTAGAGTCTTGGTGTGGCACTGTAGGATAAGCACTGGTTAGCTGTTCAAACCCAGTCACTGCTCCTCAGAAACCCTATACAGAGTCACTATGAGTTAGGACCAACTCGACAGCACTTGACAATGACAACAACAAAGGTGAAAGGTACAGCAAATTAGGATGCCATTTAACAATTTCTCACAAATCACTAGAGATACTTGTTTTCTTTTTCCACCCTGTGTCTTCATTCTCATTTATTCCATTCTGGTCGTACCATTCCCAACACTTTAGTCTCCCTGTCCCCTAATCTTTTCATCTCTGAATGTATTAGAGGGATTTTTGACCATTTGGTTTCCTATCAATATTTTTTTTAAGGAGCTCATTATTCATGGGTGATATTCTTTATTGTATGAATAAATGTGTTTTTCAGCTAAAACGTGGCCTCAAGAGATAATTCAGGTTTACAGTTTGAACAGTGTCTCTGTCTCAGGGAATCCTCCAGTTTCAACTGGTCCAGGAAGTCTGAGTTAAGAGTTCGAGTTTTGTTCTACATTTTCCTCTTGTTCTACCAGGATCCACCTGCTGTGACCCTGATCACAATGGTCAGTCTTGGTGGCTGGGCACCTTCAAGTTCTTCTCGTCTCAGGGTAAGAGCTGTGATTCATGGAGGCTCTTAGTCCTGCGGACTGATTTTTCTGTAAACCTTGGGTTTCCTTCTTCCTCTCTTGTTCTGGACTAGTAGAGGCCAACTGTTAATCTAAGATGACCCCTCCCAAGCTTTGAAGACCCCAGACAACACAACTCACCACGTTGTGATGCAGAACATACACTATGAATGTGCTACGTCTACTAACTGAGCTGTCCCATAAGACGATGGTCCTAAACCCTCAAACGCGACAACTCTTCTCACCAAGTATTGGTTGTGTCTAAGAAGTATCCATAACTGTGTTCCCTGTCTTGTTCATTTTATGTATATATACACACAGACGCACAAAGCTATACGTACTTTTTTGTTGTTAGGTGCCATCAAGTCGGTACCGACTCATAGCGACCCTATGCACCACAGAACGAAACACTGCCCGATCCTGGGCCAACCTCACAATTGTTGCCACACTTGAGCCCATTGATGCTGCCACTTTGCCAGTCCTGTATATGTATTATACCTACAGATAGTCTATAAATTGTACCACATATTTATACCCATACACATATAAGCCTATAGACATATCTGTGTAACTACTCATATATTTTTAGTTATTGTTGCAAAATTGTACTTATATCCTTTACCAAAAGTGTGTTTTCCTCTGTGTCCTTCTTAGTGGCCTCATTTATGTTGGACAAGCCATGGGCACTTCACCCACATTCAATGCCAACTTTCCCAGCACTGCCTCAGAGTCCTTCTCCTCCCCCAGCCCAGGTAGCCAATGAGCGTTGGTCTCTGTTGATCTGAGTGTGTCTAGTCTAGTTTTCTCACAGAATTGACATCGTACAACATTTGGCCTATCACGAGTGACTTATTTCACAGTGAATCCCCTCCAGATTCAGCTATGTTGTATTTCTAGAGTCCACTGTTCTTTAACATTGCATATTATCCATTCGTTGATGGGCACTTGGTTTATGTCCCGCTTGTTGTGGATGTGAAGAATGCTGTAAGGATGTAGATCTGTGTGTGTCTGTTATGACTATTGGATCTCTAGGGGATATCCAGGAGTGGGGTTACAGGATCATAGTTCTATCTCCAGGCTTCTGAGGACTTGCCGTACTGATGTTCAGAATGGTTGTACCACATTAGTATTCCGCCAGCAGTGACTACGGGTTCCAATTTCCTTCATCGTTGCTCGGTTTACTGTTTTCTGTTTCTGTGCTCAGTGCCATTTCTGAAGGGGTGAGATGGCATCTCATAGTTGTGTGTGTGGGATGGTGTGGTTCCATACCAGGGCTTGTTGGGTTTTGTCTTTCTGTGGTGTTGTAGGTAATGCATGGGACTGCAAACTCATTTCAACTGCAAAGTCGGCGGGTCAAGCTCACCAGCCACTCCTCGGAAACCCTCTACAGGGTCGCTATGGATCGGAACCAACTCAACGGCACTTAACAACAACAACAACAAGGGATAATTAGATTCATGGGTTTGTTAGCTGTTTGACTATTCTCTTTGGTGAAGTGTCTGTTCGTGTCCTTTGCCCATTTTTTTATTTGGAATTGTCTGTCTTTTTTGTTATTGAGTTGTTAAAGTTTTCTATATATATATAAGATATTATACCCTTAGGAAGCCCTGGTATGGTGCTGTAGGATAAGCACTCGACTGCTAACCACAAGGTCAACAGTTCAGACGCACCATCAACTCTGCAGGAGAAAGATGAAGTGTTCTGTTCCTATGATGATGTACAACCTCAACATCCAACATACGCTTGCCATGACTCGGAAACGACTCCACGGCATTGAGTTCTGAGTTTCGTGTCTCGGTGATAAGAGTGATTCTTCTTATGCCTCCTATCTCAGGCCTCCTGTATCTTCCAGCTCAGCCTCTCTGGTGATGTTTGGTGATGCTGAGGAGTGGCCGTGAGGCTGTGATGGCAACCCTGGCTAGAAACACCAGCCGCCCCAGCAGCCCCTGAAACGAGGGAGGTGGCTGGAAGGAAAGCTGGCTGGGCCCTCTCAACAGCCTTTCATCATGACCCGTTATCCACGCAACCTTTCCTTTGCATCATTATTCTCAAGGGAACAAACGAGGCTCCTGAGGGCTGGCTGCTTGCCTCTGCTCCTGAGGGACACGCATGCCCTGCAGCTGTTGCTGAAGCAGCTGGACAGCGCGGCTGCAACGGAAGGACCGAGTCGGCAGGGTCACACAGAGGTGCAGCACAGTTTGGGAGCCAGCTCAGCTGCTCTGGGTGACTCAGGCGGGTGGGGTGTGCGTGCCTGTCCCACTGTCTCCAGAGTCACCATCTGTCCCTATCCTGCCCCACGGGGCTTCAGCCTCCAGTTCATGGTCCGGGAAGGGGTGGAGACACATCACACAGTCTGTCACTCACACACACTCACAACTCTCACACACACCTCACACAATCTCACACAAAATCACTCACTCCTCAGAACCTCACACACTCATATACACTCATATCTGACACACTCACACACTCTCTCACATACAAACACACACGCACACCCATGTCATCATCTCACTCAGTACAATCCCACAGTGATATCTGACACACTCAGTCTCACACACACTCGCACACACTCATGCCTCACAATAGCACAGCTCTGAGCAATAGCCCATGCTCACGGACATGCACATGTGACAAACACAGTCTCACTAACATTGCTCACTCATACACACTCACATTCCTACACACATGCAGCACACACCTCACACTCACACACATATGCACACCTCACACACACACACGTGTAAACACCCACACACCTCACACTCACACACATGTGTACACACCCACACATCTCACACATACTTATACACAGCCCACACTCACATGCACACCACGCACACTCACATACTTACACTCAGGCTCACACACTCACCATTTACACACATACTTCACTCACAGTTACTCATAAAACACTCATACAGTCACACACACTTACACATATTCACACACCTCACACTCATACTTACACACACATACCTGACACACATGCTCACACACTACACACTTTTAGGAGAGAGGTTTCTGGGAACCACACCATCCCACACACACAACCACTCGTATCCCACATACCCTTACATATGAACACACACACTGCCCTGCCCCCAGTCATGTTACACACTCACACTCCTACACACACACTTATAGGAGAGAGATATAGGATGCATCTATGAAATACATACACATGCTATAATCACACACATACACATCATACACATCCCTACATACACACACAAGAGAGAAATATGGTTTTCCATGAACTACAGACACACTCACGTCTCACACACATTTATACTTTCGTGCACACACTCATGTTCTCTCAGGCACTTACTGACACACACACACCCTTACATTGGCACACGAGCTAACGAGTAGAGAAAAGGCGTGCTTCTCCTACCAGCCCTCATTCTCTCCCAGCCTCCACCCAGCATCCTGGCACAGTGTCCCAGACAGCAGGCTCTCAGGACAGTCTCGCTCCAGCACATCCGGCCGTCCCCAGCTGGGGAGCTAACCCCTAAGCATCTTCCCCTCAAGGTCACAATCTCAGGAACAGACACCAACATCCTGTCCCCTAGGGCCCTCACGCCAAACCTGCTACTCCCCCAGGGTCCAACAGAGAGATTTCTGCACCTAGGCAAGAGAAGTTCTGCGGCCCCCTTCCTAGAGCAGCATAGAAAACATCTCCTTGGTCTTCTGAGCTGTCTGCAGTCATCCCTACTCGGGCTGCTGGGAGCTTTCCTGGGAGATTCAAGCAGTCTTAGGGTTCCTTTCTGCAGCGGCCTTTCATGTCCAAACATCACAGTGCACTTCCTCATCTGCTTGATGATGCCTTTGTGTTGATTCTAATTTAGTCCCATTAAACTTTTGACACATGCAATGTGGCACCCCATGAAACCTGGTTGTCGGCCATATCACCCCTCCTGGGCACCACCATCTGTCTCCCCAGCAGTTAAGGGCTGTCCATCTGGACAGGGTCCAAGCCATGGACCTGGACTCAATTTCTACCACCTGTTCCAATCCAGTCTACAACACATCCTGCCTGCTTTGCCTCCAGAAGACACCCAGGGACCCCACCCTGAATGTTCCCTTCTCCTTGCCTCCTTCCCCTGCCCTCATCTCCATCAGCAACCAGAAGGACCTTGAAAGGAAGCTCCCCCAAAAAACCTCGAGCTCCTCCACGTCTCCAGTGGCCAATGAGAAAGTCTGGTTTACTGGTTCCCCTCAGACCCTTTTCTGGTTTCCACACTCCTCCTTCTCTGTACCCACTTTCCACATGTTCCCTGCAGTCTTCACTGTTACATCCTCACATTTGCTCTCTTGCGTTCTGCCAACTTCGGGTGAAACGTCACGCAAAGGCCGGCATGACCACCAGTCTCCGCTGATGGGGCCAGCAAGCAGCGTCCCAGGCAGAATTCAGGCTTGTGCCCACCACAGCACCAGGAACCAGTGCTCCGGGATGGAAGGACAGACAGCATAGGTACTCCCCAAGTGCGTGCCGCCTGGCATTGATTGGGAAGACAGCGTGTGTGACACAGGACACTCCTGAGCAGCAAGGAAGCAGGGCATCAGGGAGAGGGACCCCATTGGCCCAGTCACAGCCCCCCAGGTATCTAGTTCCCGTCACATCCAGGTTGCATTCATGGAAGACTGACGGGCTGTAATGACACATGCAGTGTCTACCAGGGGCCAGTGAGTTGGGTGGGCAGGACTGTACAGACCCGGGCTACAGGTGCCCGAGCCTGGACCAAGGGGCCAAAGGCCTCAGAGGGACACGGGACCCACAAACAGGAGCCGAGAGTGTCTGTTCGTGCTTTGCAGGCCGAACAGCGGAAGTGCTTCCATCATTGTCCAGACACCAGTGGGCGAGGACCTTTCAACAACACTTCAAACTCTCAGGTACAAGTAGTGGACTTCGAAGTCTGGAGGGTCCACGGTGGTGCATAAGAGATGTCTGAGCCATCTGTCTATGTGAAATAGCCCCCGAGCGGCCTGGGTCTGCAACACACCCACCCCCCACAGCCGTGGGCGCTTATCCCCTGCTGTCCTGGGAACTGCCAACTCAGAGATCCCAGAGGGCTGCCTGGAAGCGAAGGCGCTGGGCTGGGTGTTGACAGAGGTCTTCTGTGAATTTTTGGTTTCCGGGGGGCATTTCCTCCCCAGGCCCCGCCCCTGGCCCCGCCCCAGACTTTCCCTGAGGCTCCGCCCAATCCCTCTGCGCAGCCGCAATGGGCTCAGACGCCTCAAACTTCCCCTTGCGGTTTCTCTGACTTCAGGACCCAAGTGTTCACCGATCCCAGAGGGAGCGGCCTTCAGCGTTCTGGGGGCTTGACATGGGGTGCGGCCAATATTCCGGGCGGCTGCAAACAGGCCTCCGGGAGCCGCGGCGCAAGCAGATGTGTGGGACTGCGGCTAGGCGCCCGCTCCACCCAACCCGGGCCCCTGGTCTAGCCCCCACCGCTGCCCCTCTGCCTGGGGTGGACTTCGGGAAGGGCCGTACCGTGGCCTCATGTGCTGGGGTAGACCAGGACAGGCCCTGGGAAGCAGATAGTTGCTGCTGCAGGCTCCGGGCTGGCCTCGAGCCAGTCTCTCCAAACCCTCTGTGGGTCCTTTCGGAACAGCATAGACTTGTTGGCAGCCACCCCAGGCGTGCCTCCGTGAGCCTTTTAGAGGCTAATGGTCCCCGGTGGAGACGCCTGGGCTCTGTGCCCATGAGGCGGACCCCGCCACCCTGTACACGCCCCTCACACTGAGAAGCCCCTCGGGGACTACGCTGCTAGGCCAGGGCGTGCTGGAGAGGAGCTGGGGGCTCCAGTCTGGCTGCTGTCTGGACTCAGGCCAAACCCACAGAGCCAGAGCTTCAGCAGGGGCACGCCTCCAGCTGTCCTGGGTCCTACTTTGTTGGGCCAGGGGCCGCCAGGCTTGGGACTGCCTCACGTTGATGCTCAGGAGGGTCAGCCCAGAGGGGACCAGGACTCGCTTCCTGATCCCTGTACCCTGTCAGGCTTCATCTCCCAGGTCCCAGGCTCCAGTTGGCTTTTGTGTCCCTCTCAGGAGACCACAGACCCAAGGGGACCCCCCTGCTCACTCCCCACCTCCCCAGCTGCCTTCCCAGAACATTTCCACTACATGCTGGCATGGTTCCTGCCCGTCTTCGCCCTGTGGAGCAGGGCAGGACGGGCTGGTGATGCCCCTGGGGGACAGTAAGTCCCTGCAGTGATCCAAATCTGACCCGGTCTCACTGGACCACACTCTCAGCCTTGCCCGGAAGGACCGCGGAGGAGTGGGGAGGGAGTCTGGCTGACACCGAGGCATCCGGCGTGTCCTGAGGACCTGAGGCCTCTGTCCAGCCTGGGCTGGCCTTCAGAAACCCAGACTGCGCCTCAGCTGCTTGGCCTGGACCGTGACTCAGACTCTGCTGCCCCTGAGGTCACCATCAGCTGAGTCACAGGCTAAGGTCCGGCTGCTATTACCTAGGCCACATAATGTGTGTGACCCCAGAGGCCACCCTCACAGCCCCCTCATCTCACAAAAAGGGGAAGTAAGGGGTCACGTCATGGCAGCCTGGTGTGTCCAGGAGGGGGACTGGTCCCAGAAAGCCTGGCTGTGCTGCTGGACCCAGAGCAGGCCCCAGGCGGCTACTCATCTGTTAGATGTGGGCATCTGTGCCGTGCGCCCAGCCTCAGGGCTGGGAGGGGACACAGTGATTGCACTGATGGTCACTGTGAGCCCACCCCTTTCTGCACTGGCAGGGACCCTATGTAGACCCCACGCTGACCGCTCCCTGAGCTTTCCTGGCACTCACATACTCACACCTGGAGGTGAGCAGGTGAGTCCCAGGTGAAAGTTTGCTGCAGACAGACTGAATGAACCCCAGAGAGGGGGCAACAGCTACCCCACCTGTCCCCCAGGGTGGTGGGCTGGCTCTCCGTCCGGTCCCTGAGTGCTCAGTGACTGCCCAGGCTCAGGCCAGCCCTTGTGCATGTTCAGCAGGGCCGTCAGATGGTTAGTTCTACCATCATCATTTTAATGAAAAAGATAAGAAATAGCCGATCACAGATGTCAATATAATTAGTACCTAACAACACTTGGGTGAATGGACGCTGGTTCACACTTACCCACACAGTTCTCCTGAGAAAATAGAACATTCCGGAAATACGGAATGGCTCCTGGGGCTGCCGAGATGAGGGGTGGAGACCTGGGGATCAGAGGGAGGAGCGTGGTCAGAGGAGGGGCGGGGCCATGTGAGAGGTGTGGGCAGAGTAGAGGTGGGGTCAGAGGAAGGGTGGGATCTGAAGAAGGATTGTGATCAGTGAAGGGGTAGAGTCAAGGGTCAAGTCAGTGGAGGGGAGGGATCAGAGGAAGGGCGGAGTCACATGAAGGTTGAGGTCAGATGAGGGGCGTGGTCATATAAGGGGCGTGGTCAGCGGAGGGGCAGAAATCTTGACTCTGGCCCACTGGGTCTGCACTGCCCTAGAGAATGCATGTCCAATTCAGAGCTCTGTCACCTGTTGGATTGCTGAGTTTCAGAGGCTCAGGACTTAAGTTAGTGCTGGGAGACAGGAGGGGACCCACAATCAAGGCCAACTTGAGAGCAGTTATCAATTGTAGATGGGGACACAGCGCAAATGCCCTGGACAGAGTTCTTCTTGTTATTAGGAGCGCAATAGAACGAAACTCTACCTGGTCCTGGACTAACCTCACAACTGTTGCTACGTTTGAGCCCATCGATGCTGCCTCTGTGTCAATCCATCTCATTGGGGGTCTTTCTCTTTTTCTCCGACCCTCTACTTTACCAAACATGATGTCCTCCTCTAGCTACTGGTCCCTCCTAACAATATGTCCGAAGTATGAAAGACTATGTCTGGCCTCCAAGGAGCACTCTGGCTGCACTTCTTCCAACACAGATCATTTGTTCTTTTGGCAGTCCGTGGTACTTTCAATATTCTCCTCCAACACCATAGCTCAAATGCATCAATTCTTCTACGGTCTTCATTATTCACTGTCCAACTTTCAAATGCATATGAGGTTATTGAAAATACCATGGCTTGCTTCAGGCGCACCTTAGTCCTCAAGCTGACATCTTTGCTCTTCAACACTTTAAAGAGGTCTTGTGCAGCAGATTTGCCCAGTGTAATACGTTGTTTGATTTCTTGACTGCTGCTTCCATGAGTGTTGATGGTTGATCCAAGCAAAATGAAGTCATGATAACTTCAATCTTTTCTCCATTTATATGGATGTTATTTATTGGTCCAGTGGTGAGGATTTTTGTTTTCTTACATTGAGGTGCAACCCATACCAAAGACTGTGGCCTTTGCTATGGACAAAGTGAATTGGTCCATATTTGCAACATAGCAGAGCCCTTCCATGATCCATGGGAAGAGGGATGGTGTTGTGTCCAAGGGTCTTTCCAGGTCTCAAACCAAAATGCCCTTGCTTGTCTTCACAGCCACCAAAGCTGAAAGGAGACCAAGAACCAAATTAGCCAAAGATTTAGCAGAAACTGACTTTATTTCAAAGCACTTTGAGTACTTGCTCCTCAGATGAAGGAAGAGAGGGAAGGAATCTGTCTCCAGATTGCCGAGACTGACCTAGTTTTCTGCCACATGGTACCGCCTTCTGATGAAGCCAGGTGTTCTCGCTGTCTCATGGTGATGACTGAACTTAACCTCCAAGTTGCCAAGGAAACCCCTCTTATTCTATTCAACCCTGTGTCTTCTTATACGCCCTAAACAAATGCTCCCTGAATTAGTAGATGAAGGGTGAGCTCAAGCTTTTAAACCTAGAGTAATTCAAAGCAAATTGTGGAATAGAAAAAAAAGTGTACAATTATTTCTCCTTCTAGCAAGTGTGACCCCTTGGTTTCCCCAGTTTCAGGCATCTCTATATCTCATTGGTTCTTTTTTGCTAGAGAACTCTGACTGAGAACAGGTTTTTGGTACCAGGAAGTAGAGTGAGCCAGTATCTAATACCTAAAAATGTAGACGTGGCTTTGGATTTGGGTGATGGGCAGAGGCTAGAATAATGTTGAGATACTTGATAGTAAGACCTATATTGCCTGGAAGAGACTGTTAGAATTTGGGATGTTAAAGGTAGTTCTGATGAGGTCTCAGAAGGAAGTAAAGACAACTTCAGAGAAAGCATCTATTTCTAGTTGTTGTTACTAAGTGTCTTCCAATCAGTTTCAACTCATAGCAATCCTGAATAGAGAGGGTTTCCGAGGAGCAGCTAGTAAGTTACATTATCCTGCAGCACCACGCCAGGACTCATTTTTTTTCTTAGAGAATACACACATAGTTGTGCACAGAATGTTTCCATAGCCATGAATGTTAAAGGTGTTTCTCGTTAAAAAAAAAAAAAAAAAAAAATTACTTCTGGTAAGCACAAGTATGAAGACCATGCTATTGGAAACTAGAAGGAAGGCAATCCTTGTTATAAAGTAGGGGAGAACCTGGCTGAATTACGTTCTGCTGTTTGTGGTCAAAAGTTCTGCTAACCAAAAGGTTGGGTGTTCAAACCCACTCACTCAGAGGCACCTGGTGATCTACTGCTGTAAGGTCAGAGAACCCTATGGAGTGTATTCTAGTCTGACACACATGGATCCCAGGACTCAGAGGCAACTCAACAACAACTGGCTTTTAGTTTTGTGGAACTGGAACCTGTAAGAAGATTTCCAGGCAAATATTGAAGTTTTGACCTGTTTTCTCCTTGCTACTTAGAGTAACATGCAAGAGGAAAGAGGCAAGTTGAGGAAGGAACTATTAAGTATAAAGGATCCACAACTGGAAAATGTCCATATTGCAAACCATAAGGAAGTTGTTCTGGAGGAAACACCGAAGGGTGGTTGGACAGCTGTTTGCTGAAGAGCTGAAGTATAGTTTATGGACTCAGTCCACCACCTCAACAGAAACCCTGCCCACTTGGATTCAAGGGACAGAGGCAAGACAAAATGCCAGAAGGGTGTCAGACCTAGGGGATTCAACAAGCAAGAAGCCAGCTAGTAGACCCAGGGCTGGCAAGGCTGCCCCACTCCCCCAAGTAGATCCAGAGGCAGAGTACCAAAGACAGAGGATCATTCAGAAGGGTTGAACTTGAGTGGAAGTTGCCCTGCTGGGCTTTGGAGTTGCTTGAGACCCAGTGTCCTTCAACTAAAGTGGGCACCTGTAAACAGGCTCTTTCCCACCATTGTACATTGGAAGCAATAACTCGTCATCTAGGTTTCATGAGTCCACTGATGGAAAGGAGCTTTTCCCCCAAGATGGATCATACCCAGAGTTCCACCCATTCTGGATGGAGGTGGTTTAGAAGATGAGAGACAAGACATTTTGAGTGGATGATATTTAGCTGAGAATTTGGAATTAGAGCTGATGCAAGACTTTCAGGGTCGCGGGGACGAATGAATACATTTGCACATGAGAAGGACGTAAATTTGGACAGCCAGATGGTAAATTGTGAAAACCTGAATTATGTTTCACAAAAAGATAATGTAGAAGTCATAACCCTTGTACATGTGAACGTGACCTTATTTGGAAATAGACTCTTTATTAATGCAGTGAATCCATCCGATATGCTTGGTGGTCTTGTGAGAACAGCAAAAGATTCACAGGCAGATACAGGGGGACCAGCCGTATGAAAATGGAGCCAGAGATTGGAGTGATGCATCTATGATGAGCCCAGGAACACCGAGGATTGCCAGGGGGCACCCGAAGCTCAAAGCAATGAAGAAGCATCTTCCCCTGCAGACTTCAGAGAGAGCATGACCCTGCCGACACCTTGATTTCAGACTTATGGCCTCCAGAGCTGTTTGTGGTACTTGTGATGGCAACTCTAGGAACACATTTCAACAGTGTCAGGGCAGAGGGGCTGCAGATGGAGCAGCTGCTCCTATTTGAACTTGGTACTGCTCTTTCATAGCGGCTGGGTCTGGGCTTGTTAATGTGGTTAAATCACGTCTAAACAGACTCCCCTTTCTTTTAACTAAGAGGAACCTGAGATTGGTTGGATTAGCTCAGCTTTGGGGAATAATTATAAAGTGTGTGTTTCATTTGATCCAAGAGTTTCAACTGATCATCTTTGTGTCTCAAGCTTTGAGTAATGCGATATTATGAGGCCCACCCTCCGTACACCACCAGGGGACATGGTGGCTGTCACCATAAAAATCAAACTGGATCCACAGGGGTGACAACGTGCCCAAAGATACAGACTGTCTTGGCTGCTGCACTGGGGCTCAGCAGCAGTGCTCCAGTCCCCTGGCCCACTGCCACCTTGAGATGGTTCTGGTGACCCCAGATCACAGCCTGGCTCCATCACAGCCTGGCCCCATGTTCTTGACTTGACAGCATCCAGATTAGCAAGAAAAACGCAGTGCTCGTTGTGGAGTTTTAGAGACAACACAAGAGAAGTGCTTTTGAGGACGTCTAAATCTCTTCAGACAGTACCTCCTTCAGCTGTGATGAAAGCCCCGATTCTCCTGGAGTCAAGCTTGTACATACCTGGGATCACACTCGTTCCTTTTGATCGTGTCTCTCAGTCAGAATCTGTCTGAGATCAAAGCTCATGGTGGCAGGCTGTCTTTTGAAGACTTTCTGAGAAGCAGGTCCCGGCACCCACGGTGTTGCTGCTCCAGATGAGCAGGTCGGTTAGAGAACACAATGTCTCAAGCCAGGTTTTTTCATCTCTATAAATACTTTTCCTTCATGTAGCAGGTATTGGCTCCTGGAATCGCCAAATGCAATGGACATGGTTTTTCGGCTCCCCACCTTTCCTCTGAAAATGGTTCTCCCCTGTACAGGATCCTGGAGGGATGGAAATGTGACCTGGATGTGTTTGCCAAAGAGGAGTTTGCTCTATGCCTGGAGTGTCTGTGGCCACCTTTGTCCATCTGGGGACAATGTCCGAGGATGGCTCCAGAGGAGAGGAGAACAGAGACAGCAAGGAAGAGGTGGTTCTGACCACTTTGTCTCCTGGATCTAGCTATACCTGAAGCTCCATCTTTCCCCTTTCACTGCCATTTCCATAAATGGATCGTCTGGTTTCTTAGAGCAGGGTTTGAGACAGGTGTTTGTCCCTTTTGGATGAGGGATTACCTGCCTTTTGGTAATGGCCTCCAAAGAGCTTAGAGCTGGAGCAAGGGTGCTGGCTTATTGGAATACTGGGGTGTGGGGAGCCGAGGGTAGACAGGAGGAAGGGATTATCTCCTGGTGGCTACGAGCTGCCTCCACTAAAGGTCTGGTTCTCAGGGAGCTGAACCCCCAAATCCACAGCTGGGGCCCTGGAGCTTCATGGAGAAGTTATGGTTCAGCCGCCACTGAAGGGGGTCTACCTTCAGCATGCTGGCCATGACTCTGAGTGGCCCCAGTGCAACCTCCATTATAAACCATTACCTGTAGAACCTGCAAACAGGGAAACAAGGCACGGTCTTCATTTGGGTATGGCATGGGGAGGCTCATTGGGACCCAAAGAAGGGTGAGGGATGGCTCAGCCACACCCAGGCATCCAGCAATGTGACCACTGTGGTGGATGGACAGGCACAGAGGCCCTTGTGATGCTGACCAGCCTCTCCTGGTCATTTCAGCCACACCCACGTGAGTGAGTGCCCGCAGACCAACCAGTTTCTGCTCCTTCACACTGAACACAGGCATTGGTTTCACACTCTCACACACACACACACATACACACACACAAACACTCCTACCCACTGCACTGAGTCCATTCCAACCCATAGTGCCCCTACACAGGGGAGTGGCCAGCCTTATTTCTCCATTTCATCAGAGCAGCTGGTAGGCTTGAACCACTGACCTTGTGGTTAGCAGCCTAGTACCTAACCCACAACGCCACCAGGGCTCCCTCCTCACTCACTAGCCACAGATGCTGTTAGTGTACATGCCTCTTAGCAACAGGATCTCGGCCGGAAATGCCCCCGGCTCATGCCCGCTGGCCTATTTTAAAGCCAATGCTGGGTGAACTCATCCCTCCTGCCCCCACCTACGTGAGAAATCTATTTAAAGATCTGACTTTCTTTACATCCACCTCCTAGATGGTCCACAGGAGGTAAGTGGGACATAGAGACAGGAAGGGGTGGGGAGTGTGAAAGGGAAGACCAGCCCCAAGTGGAATCTGGCTTCTAACGCCCCCAATATCACAAGAGACCACCCCAGGAGCAGGGCCCCACCATCACTCCCATGTCACTGCAGCTTGACCAAGGGACTGAGTAGGGCATCAGGGTGGTGACTGGTGCCCATGTTTTCTTAGGGTGCACTGAACCCCCTGCCAGCCTCCCCCGGGGCCCCCAGAGCCTTCTGGGGTGAAAAGCATCCTCTCAGCTTTCTGTCTGGTCTGGGGTATCCCCACTTGTCTGGGACCTCCAGCTCCCATCAGTTGCCTGGTGTCCTGGCGTCCACATAGTGTCCACCTAGGGTCCACTATCATCTACCTAGCACCCACCTAGCATCCACCTAGCACCCACACAATGTGCGCCTAATGTCCACCTAGCATCCACCTAAAAACATCTGCCTAGCGCCCACCTAGTTTCCACCTAGCATCCACCTAGCGTCCACCTAACAGCCGCATAGTAGTGTGGCTCAGGCTGGAGTTCATGTCCCAGAGAAGGCTGACTGTCCCAGGACCCGCCCAGCGAAGCGGACACCTTGATGGGCCCAGGACCTGGCGGATAAGACAGCATCCCGAGCGGAGCATGGGCCCTCTGGAAGGGACAGTGGCCTGCCCAGCTCAGTAAGCCACAGACCTGTCCAGGTCCAGGAGCTATCCCTGCCCGAGGCTGCTCTCCTGAAGGAGCCCCACTCTCCAGCTCATGGCCGTCTGTCTGTCCCTGCAGGCTCAGCCCCAGTGTCCAGTCAATGGGAGGTAGGAGCTCACTAGCAGCTCCATTCTCCAGGTGCGCAGTGCTGGGCTGGGAAGGCCTCAGCGTGGGCCACACTCTGGACTCCTGGGGGCTGAAGTCCCAGTTGCCTCCACCCACCATGAGGCTCAGGCCACAAATGGTGCCCCCTTTCCTGGTTTGCACCTGTGGCTCCCACTGGGTAGGGGTGGGGGGACTGGACCAGGTTGCTGGGCAGGGCCCCACTGCAGTGTCCCCGAGCCCCTGCTCTGACCAGAGTCCTGTAAATGGAGACTCTGCTGCAGTTGCCACCACTGTCAGAGCCCTCCCCACCCAGGGTCAGATGCCCACGGTCCCTGCTCCTCGTCACTGTCTGCACCGTCTTCTTCCAGGACAGTCCAGCCCCTCCCCCACCCCACCCAGGTCTCACCATGTCAACACTCTTCATGACCACTGTGTGGGGGTCTTCCTCTTCAGGAGTCACAGACCTAGTGCCCACCCCCCTAAGGCCGCCTGAGTGCCCTACATCCTGGAAAGTCGTCCCCAATCACCCTGTCCCCAGTCCAGGGGTGTCCAGGCACAAGTGAGTGAAGGCCCTTGGGAGGAAGATGTAGACGCTGGAGGAGAACTCACATGCTGGGGATGGGGGATGACACGGGCACAGGTGGGAGGATGCAGGTGCTGAGGGGGTTGCGGGCGCTGCAGGGATGCAAGCACTAGGGGAGGACAAAGACTCTGGAAGCTGTTATGTGCCATAAGTGGACAACAAGTGGCAGTGGGCAGTGGCCCTGTGGGGGAAGCATCCACTGCCAGGGTGGGGTCACAGCCCAAAGAAAGACGGTGAATCCCTGCTCCCACGCACTGCAGGCTAGCCCCCCCTCCCTGCCCCCTGTCTCTGCTTCAGGTGGGGGATCCAGAACACCATGGGTCTATCCCCTCTCCGAGGTCTGCTGGGCCTTCCTCAGGCTGGATCTCAGCCTCCTCGGAGACTGGTGAACAGTCTGGGACTCCCCACCCCGCCTGGCACAGCTGTGGGCCTTGGTGGGAGATGGACTCCCGGGAGAGGACCCTCATGCTTGACTCAGTGTGGGCTGGGAGGGTCCAGAGAGACCCAGGAGCCAGTTGTGTTGACAGGGAGAGGTGGGAAAGACGGAGGGGAGGCCAGTGGTGGGTGTTCTGGAATAGATGTTCACTGAGTCCAGCCAAGGGTAGGGGTTGCTGCAGACCATCCAGGTGACCCACACCTGCCTGCCCAGTAGTCAAGCCTCCCACCAGCCCCCACTGCTCCTTCTAGGGTCACCCTGTGCCCAGAGAGCCTGCTCCCTCCCCGTGGGTCCTAACCACTCCTTGGGTTTGGCAGGGCCCCCCATCTGTGAGTCCCCTGTGAGTGACTGAATCCATGGGGAAGTGTGAGGTGGTGGGCAGGGCTGACCCCTGCCCCTGACCACCCACCCCCAGCATTGTCCCTCTGCAGGCCAAGGGCAGATGAGCTGGCAGCACCACAAAGGGCCTTCTGGGAAGTGGGGTTATTTTTGCTCACTGGGAACAGAAGTCACTCTGACTGATCTTGGCTGCTGGCTGTCACAAGGACAGCTTTGTGCCCTCCACCCTGGGCCCCCACCCCCAGGCTCAACCAGAAGAGAGAGAGGGAGAGATGCAAACAAAGCCACTGATGACCCTTCCTGTCCCTGGGGCCAACAGTCCTGAGTCAACAGTGGTAGGCAGGAGCCTCTCGGAAAGCCACCACCAACCCAGTAGTGAGTAACCATCCAGGCATTCCCAAAGACGCAAGGCATCAGCCTGACCAGGGACTGACCAGTCCTGCTGTCCCCCAGAGTGTCTCACTAGTCCATGTAGCCCCCCACTTCAGTGGCCATCACCCATTTTGTTCCGGGTGCATCCCAACCCCCCAACCCCTTCCTAAGCTCACAAATGCTCCCTCTGCGCCAGGCAGGACCCACCCTGAGGGGGTACTCTGAGACCTCCCTCCTGGAGGGGCCTGGGCCACCTGAAGCCTCCAGTGTGGCCGTCCCCCCATGAGGGGAGAAGGACACCTGATCCCCAAGGCTCATGTGGAAGGGAATTTGCCAGGTCATTTTAGCCTAGAAATGAGAAGTTGGAGGTGAGACAGAAACCGGACTGGGCTAAGAGGAAAGTGAGGCAGTCAGAGGGACACTTCGGCCACCAGGGGATAGTAAGTGCAGGGGCCCACTCTTACCCCGCTGCACACTAAGGCCCCAGCTCCAGTGCCATCACCATGGTCATTCCCGCATGACTGGCCAGTAGAAGGTGCCCCCACCCCCACCTGCTTATCCTGACACTGTCCAGCAAGGAGGGACCCCAGGATAGCTTCCCACAGGTAAACTATGCAGAGACCCTTCTGGCCTCCAGGGAAAATGCTAATTGTCCTGACCACCACTTCACCTCGCTCCTTTTACTCCCTTCCCAGAATGCAGATGTGATGGCTGGAGGAGCCGCAACCACATTGTAGCAATGAGGACACATGTTTCACACAAAACGTAGTGAAGCACAAGCATAAAGAATCCAGGGTCCTTGTTGGCGCCTCTTCCCTCCTCCCACGCTGTATTTTAGGAGACAAGTGTATCCCTTTTGTTTACACCACTGTTCCTTTTTTCTGATTTTTGTAGGCAAGTCTGTTCACGGCCATCTTTGATTTCAACACATTTTTGTTGAGGACTAGATGTTGAGTATCTGTGGTGGGCATAGCAGCTTAATGTCTTAAAGCAAGTGTGACAGACTCAGTCCTAGAACCTGGAAGCAAAGCACACGAGCCCGTAAACCAGCCTCAGGGGTTCCCTGGAGCCCTCTGGGTTCTGGTTTGGGTCCAGGCTGGTTCCGTGACAGCTGTGGACAGGAAGAAGGCACTGGGGCTGGTTGGGAGGGTCCTGGCATTATCCAAGCCGAAGCCCCTGAGAGCAACAGCAATGGAAAACGGAGTGACAGTGACGCTGGCAAAGACCAAGGGACCATTCCTCTGGGAGCTGGGAATATGTCCTAGCATGGTCACCACAGCAGTGCCAAGGCAGCTCCGGCTTCCAGAGCCAGCCGCAGGGATATGTCAGGCCCTGCGGCATAGAGAAGCACAGTTCTAGCAGACACGTCCTGTCCTTCACATCTCAGGCAGTGGCCCTCAGTCAGTGCCCTCCAGACATCCCTTCCCTGCTGCCCAGAACTTCCTGAAACTGAGTGAAGGTCCTCAGTGAACCATGGCAGCTTTTGTTCATCAAAAGTCACTGTGAGCTGGTAAAATCCAAGCTCCAGAGCCCACAGACCTGGGCCAGACACGCATGCAGAACTGACACGGAATATGCCTCAAGTGCGGGCGACAGAAGGAGACATGAGGGGCATGAGCGAGAGGCCAGGAGAGACGAGATGTTCTCTCACCAGTCCCAGTCCCCTCTCTCCTTCCCAGGGTCACCCTGTGACCCTCCCCGTGGGCTCTCCTCAGGGACCCCCATCTGTGAGACACCTAAGAGTGAACCCAGGGGGAAGGGCTCATGAGCATAGTTCATGAGGGGGGCAGGGAAGGGGGGCAATGCTCACTGCACACTCCGTGGGATGGCTGGAATTAAACAGACAAACAGAGTCAATCCGAAGTCTCCTGAAGCATTGATGGGACTATAAATTATTAGGAGGACTTTGGAAAACAGGTTGGCAGCGTTCACTGAAAGCTGAGCTTTTGCATAATGTGTGACATGTTGATTTGCATGTGTCTGTGAACAGGTGTAAGTATTCCCAACAGAAACATGTCCCAAGAGGCCTGGTGCTGGAGAGTAAGGACAACAGAGCTAAACACACCCTGGTCCTGAAACAGCCTCACAATTGCCACTCTTGAGCCCATTCTTGCTGCCACCGTTTCGATCTGTCATGTTGAAAGTCTTCCTCTTAGTCACTGACCCTCTACTCTACCACACACGATGTCCTTCTCCAGGAACTGGTCCTCCCTGACAGCATGTCCAAAGTGAGAGATGGAGTCTCGCCACCTTCCCTTCTAAGGAGTAATCAATCCACTCTTTCTTCTTCTGAGCCCATCTCCAAGACGGTTGTACCTGTGAGTTCAGGCCATTGAGAGACGACCCTATTTTTCTAGCAACGGGTCCTTCCCAATAACATGTCCAAGTAACCAAACCGAAATCTCACCATGCTCACTTCTAAGACTGATGAGTTTGTTCTTTTGGCAAGCCACAATAAATGCAAGTATTCTTTGCCAACATCATATTTCAAATGCGTCACTTTCTTCCATTTCCTTTCTCAAAGGACAAAAGAGATGTCAATCTGATGACTGAGGCATCTGACCCATGTCGGAGTCTTTTCCATTTCCTCATGCATCCCAAAGTTGGATAATGGGAAAGGAAGAGCAGATACGTAAAGTGCGTGTTCATCCTGTGAGAGGTTATAAAACCCCTTGTGTAGCCGATCCCCAGAGGTTTACCTTTTTGATTAGCATCTGACTTCTTCAACAACTAGGTTCCTTGTGGGATGTTACAGAGCAATGAAAATGACACCTCTCAGCTCCACCAAATGACAAGAAAGTATCTCATAAGCTGAATACATTTGGTGCAATATGGCACATTCTATGAGATCCCATTTGTGAGAAGGGTAAAAACTGGCAAGGCTCAACCACAAGGTCGGCAGTTCAAACCCACTCCTCTGAAATCCTATACAGCGGGGCTCTGTGTCAGAATTGACTCAACATCACTTAACAACACACTTGATGTGGACACCAGATACGGTTAGCCTGTCTAGCTCTCTTTCCCCTGTCTCTCTCTCTGTCTCTCTCTCTGTCTCTCTCTCTGTCTCTCTCTGTCTCTCTCTGTCACTCTCTAGCTCAGTGTCTGTGTCTTTCTCTATCTCTTGTCACTTTCTGTCTGTCTCTCTCTCTTTCCCATGGCTCTCTGTCTCTGTCCCTTTGTCCCCTCTCTCTAGCTAGGTCTCTCGCCGATGACACAGGATGATCAGGTGCATGGTCCCTGGACCGTGCAGGGGACAGGCCAGGTGTCCCCCCTGAAGTGAGGGGTCTGTGCAGGCTAAGGTTGGAGGAGTATCCTGCAGGGAGGTGACCAGAGCTCCAGGTCAGTTTCTGTGGCTTCACTGAACTTCACTGTCCTGGTGTACCAGAAGACTGTCTAGGCTTTGACCTTGACCAGAGAGGATTTGGATGGCACTCCAGCCTCCGTGGATGTGCAGTCGAGACTCACTGAAAGGAAGGAGTACAGGCCCATGGGCATTTGGGGCCAGCAGTTGAAGGACCCATGATCTCCAGGATTATCTTAACTTGCAACCTAATATTTCTTTGAGTTTCCGGAGCTCCTTGGGCCCCAGAAATTGCCTTGCTTTCCAGCATCTTCCACAGAGGTGAACTCTTTAGGGACTATTTTGTTCCTGGACCTGATTTCATGTCAAAAAATCACAGACAATGAAGAGAGTGCAATTGTAGCTCGTGGCTACTGACCCCTCCCCCCTACTTCCTGCCCAGTGACCAAGGCCACCCCTTGCCCTCTCTGTCACTGCCGTTAGGATCGCTGGATATAGGGACAGCTTCTGTCAGGCCAGCCTTGAGCAGGAGGGATCTGGCTCGTCCCAGGACCACAATGCCAACAGCTGTTGCCAGCAGCATCCCAGCTGCTCATCGGAACAGGGACCCTCCCTGAGCACCAACTCCAAGCCCCAGAGGTTGGGGACAGACCTGGCTGAGTCAATGGTAGCCCAGAGCTGTGGGATCACTGCCTGGGGAAGGTCTACTTCATTGTGTCCTTGGCCTGAGGGTGGCCGGGTGCCTGGAGCTCAGGACAGGCCAGTCTCCCTGATGTCCACTGGGAAAGACACCCCCCCCCAAGCCTGCCTGCAGGGTGCAGTGATGTCAGAAAGCCAGACCGGACTAGGTCCTGGTTCCCTGGGGTTTCCTGGTCCTGCCCAGGCCCCTGTCTGTGGTCCGGGTGTCAGAGATGCCCACAGCCTCAGGCTTCTCTGGAGACCCCAGATGGTGGCAGGTGCAGCCAAGCAAGGGGGTAGCACCATCTCCAAACATCAGAGTGACAATCTTGGGGGCCCCTCCCCAGGTACTCCAGGAAGTTCGGGAAGGATACACAGAGTCACGCTGCCCAGCCCCTCCTGGGCTCTGACGGGCTGCTCCATTTGCCTGTTCTCTCTTTCAAAGACAGAATCCCACACACACACACCACCCCCAACCCTAAACCTCAGGGTCAGGTTTCTCTCCCAATGGGGCAGCTCACCAGATAAGAGTGGAGGCCACTGGAGCCGAGGTCCGGTTTCCTCAAAGATAGAAGCCTATTGTTCCCCACTTTGTTTCCCAGGAGCTGGGGGCACAGCCACCGAAACAGATGGGTGTAAGTTGGGGTACCACCCGGGATGATGGTTTGGGGTTGGGAAGGCTCATAGATGACTCTGTAACTCTGAAATCAGGGAGGCCAAGATCAAGGTTTTAGGGTTTCACAAAGTCCCACTGCTGATGGAGTTGGTCTGAGAACGTCCCTGGAAGACAGCTGAACCCCAAGATCTCTGTCTATACCTCCAGTCAATTGTCCCACCTCACCTAGGGCAGGCAGACCCCACGCATCACCCCAAGAGGGTGCACATGAACCCAGGGCCCTTGGGAACCCACCCCTCAGGACAGCTTTTGGAAATCTGCCAAGAATCCGGGTGGGTAGGAGGTGGGTAAGACGAGGTGGTCCCCCCACCGAGTTCTGGTACCCCCTCCCTGACAGCTCTTTGTGGCTGGGCAGCTGTGGCGGGAACCCAGGGGCTGGGCGTTGTCACGGTTTCAGTTACAGACCCGGCAGCCCGGACCCAATCCGGTTACTCTCCTTTTACCTTGCTTTCTGGTAGCACCCGCTGCAAGGCTGTTCCGAGCTCTCCCCACCTCCCTCTGGGACTGGGCACCTTCTCAAACCCACTGAGCACCAATTAATTTGTCTCATTTACATGAGAAATGCAGAAGATGTCTTTTTCCATAATTAACTGTATTTGGCAAGTCATTAAAATTCTGCATCCCAGCCCTCAGTAGCCCCCTATTCACCACCAGATTTAAGTGCCTGCCTTTGAGGTACACCCCCAGAACTGGGAGGCAGAGAGGCTGATGAATATTCATGAGGGGCCTGGGTCTGCGCTCTCCCACTGAGCCACGACTGTGTGAGGACCCCGCCCAGGGGGACAGGGAGGGTCCCAGTGTTCTGGGCAGCATCTTGATACTGCAGGCCAGCACAGAGCACATGCCCTGCCTTCTGGAACCTTCCCTGGGTTCCAGTGCACACAGTCTTGGGCTCAGGGATGAGAACGGGGCTCGCTACACCCCTCCTTGCCTCCTGCCCCCTTTGAAAGAGCAGCATCAGGCCGTTCAAAGGGACGGGGCTCACAGGACCTGCTGGGTCCCAGTGTGGCCTGCTGTCAGGGACACTGGGGCTACAATGGAGATGCCCAGGACTCCCTGCCTGTTCCCCGGCTGGCCTTCCAAGTCCCTCTCCTGAGGGGTGTGCATGAGGCTGAGGGGTGCCCAAGCAGGGAGCCTCCTGCCATCCCCACTTTTTCCACTGGGAGATGAGGGCCACCTTCTTCTTGGAAGTCAGTATTAAATGAAGCCGTGTATGAGAGGGTCTGCCCACACCAACATAAGCCCACCCAGGATGGTCACCCAGAGGCACCCTTCCCCACACACTCAGGATCAAGACCTCAAATGCCTGAGAGAGGGGACACACAGAAAGCGGACGTGCAGAGAAGGGACACGCAGAGAGAGGACACGCAGAGAGGTGCGGTCCAGCAGGTGATGGCATCAGCACACAAAGGAGGACGAGTGTGTCCAGGACAGAACAGGGCACACACGGGAGGGAGGCCAAGAGGTGGAGCCTTGTTGGGGAGGGGCAGAGTCAGCAGTGAGGATGGGGGTGGGCCCTTTGGCCCAGTGGTGTAGGAGCTGGGATGGGTGCCCTTGGGGCTGGGTGACCCCATGGCTGGGTAGCCTGGATGGAGCTGTAAATATGAAGAAGGGGGCTTCTGGGGCCCAGACAGTGAGGGTAGGTGACACAGAGGGGCTGGGGCTCATAAAGGGCCAGTGTGGAAGTAAGGTTTGAGGCAGGGCCACAGCCTGGACATGAGACCCATGTGGACACTTGCATAGGGAGACCCAGGAAACTTGACCCTGTGTCTTGCTGGGACTTTCTTCCTAAAGGGAGGTGAGAGATACTGGAGGAGAGCAGCTGCCCAGGGCCTGTGGGGTCATCAGGGGCAGAAAGGGTTTGAGGCAGGGCAGGTCAGAGGTCCCACCGGCACCTGATCCCTGACCTCCACTCCAAATGAGCCCAGGGCCGGTCTAATTGGGGAACTGCCAAGTCCCAGCCCCTCTGCTTTGCACCCAGGGCCCCACCGGCAGGATACTGCATTAATGTAATTAAATTGGCCTGCCCCCAGGGAGCTCTGGGTCCAGAGAAACTAGGAGTGGAAGCCCAGAATGAAGACAATGAAGAAATTCTCGGTATCACTGGGAATTAAGGAGCCAGGCACCCACCAGACAAAGAGGGAGGGTGTCCCGTGGCGCTGGAGGTCATCTGTGCAGCAGTGACCTCACCATGTGCCCTTTGACCCAGAAATTGTCCTAAGGAGATACACTGTGAGGTGGAGAGTTTGTCCCAGACATGGGAGTAAGGGTGCAGAGGACTTGGGAAGGGGCAGCATTCCTTTTGATAAGACCAGGTCAGAGGCCCCCGGGGGAAGGCTGGGTCACCTTCAGCTCAGGATGAGCCCGATGCTCCACCTCCCAGCCCCAGGCCAGGCCAGGCCACAGAGGGACAGTCTGCCATGCTAACTCACAGACAGGGAAGCAGTGAGTGCTGTCCCCTTGTGTCCCTGGCCCACAGGAGCCGCATCAACTAACAATCAGCCATCTGCTGCCTGCTGCCTCCTCCATGGATAAGCAGAGGCCTGGACCTTTGGCCTGGACCTCTGGCCATGTCCAGAGCCCAGAGGAGGGGTAGCCTAGCTGAAGTGGCTCTCCTCTGAGCACCTACATGAACCGTGTGCCCCAAGCCCCTCCCTGAGAGGAGTCCTGGTGGGACGACAGTTAAGCACTCTGCTGTGCTGAATGAAAGGTTGGTGGTTCAAACCCACCCAAAGTTCCAGGGGAGGAAGAATTGCTGAGCTGCAGCCTGAGAACCCCTAAGGAACTGTTCTGCTCTGTCACATGGGGTTGCTATGAGTCAGACCAAACTGGTGGTACTAACATCATCCATAGGCACTTCCTCTGGCTTTCTCCAACCTGACTGGGTGCTGAGTAGAAGGGCGTGACTTGGTCATTTCCAGGTCCTCAGCACCCAGCCTTTGACCAATGTATGCTGACGAAAACACACATGTCTCCAACATCCAGGAGCCTTGGCCAACATGAGAGTTCAGTGAATGCCAACTGCTGGTGTAGCCTGTCCCTGGCATTGTCTGAATGCCCCCTCACCTCTTTCTCCCTGTGGGGCTTTTAAGCGGAAGCCAGTCGAGGATCATGCCTCCAGGTTGCCAGCGTCAATGCTGACCTCGTATACAAGCTGGGGAATTAGTGGTGGGGGTGGCAGGCTCGGGGAGTAGATGGAAGCTAGGTCAGGGGTAGAGGGTCTGACAAACAAGCTAGACACGAGCTTACCAACCTGTAGGGAACAATTTCACAGGGGTTTCACCACGTCGTTAACATTCACTAGTGATGAGTGAGTAAGCACCCATCAGCCCTGCTTGCCCTGCTCTAACACTGCTCAGGTGCCTCAACTGGGAAGATGCGGTTCAGTCTGTCTATACACACCTGTCACCTGCTCTCTCCTGTCTTAGAATCTTACCGCCTCGTCAGCTCAGACTACATCAGAAGGCACCCCAAGTTGAGGAGCGGGTCTCACCTTTGTGAGGGTGGGCTCAGGACCCCTCGGGCTTGAAGAGATGGTCTAGGAAATCAAGGTCAGTGTGCTTTCTGATGGTCCCCCCTTGCCCCTCACCTACCCCAAGTCAGCACATAGGGTCCCTGTGGGGCAAGAAGGGGGTCCCATGTGCAGAATTTATCCAGAATGTTCCAGGGCTCTGGGGAGGGCAGATGCTCAGTGGGGCCACCATGATTAGTGAAATGTGCTTCTGGATGCTTCTGTGACATCATCTCTCTCATTCTGACTCGGGAAAGCCCCCAATGGCTCTCAAAGGCTGGGGTTTTCTCCAAAGGCTCTCATTGTCTCTGGGGACAGATCTGTGCCTGTCCTGTCCTGCCCAGTGCCACACAGCAGTGTCCCAGCTGACCAACCATTCCAGCCCACTAATTGAGCTCCCTGGCCCTAGTGCTTACCATCCATGTCCTCTGCTCAAGGCCCTGGTTCATGCAGAGGGACAAGAAGTCTAAAAGCCTGGTCCAAGGACCCATGCAATCCATTTTGGCTCATGGGAAACCCTCCAAACATTGTCAAGTGGAAAAATCAAGGTGGGTTTGCTTATGAACGTTAAACCAAATCCATACAGACTTGGACAGGCAGCAGGTGTGAACAGGGGCAGCCCAGGGAGGAGGAGAGCTGACCCTTTGCATCCGCTAGCTGCAGGAATGTTCCTCCAAAGCAAGGAAGGCAAAACTTCATCTCTCATACTTTGGGAGGGACCAGTCCCTGGAGAAGGACATCACGTTTGGTAAAATAGAAGGTTGGCCAAAAAGAGGAAGACCCTCAATGAGATGGATTGACTCAGTGGCTCAAACATGACACCAACTGTTAGGAGGGCGCAGACCTAGGCAGTGTTTCCTTCTGTTAGACACAGAGTCTCTGCGAGTCAGGACTGACCAGACAACACCCAACAACCACAGCACGACACAAGTGTGCATCCTTGTGCAATGCCTAGATGGTCCAGAGTCCACGAGAGTTGGGGCTAGGTCCATTTGTGTCAGTCTTCAAGCGCTGTTATACCAGACAGTGCTGGTGGGGGCTTCCAGGGGAAGGCTCTGTCGGCCAGCTAGGGGGAAGGCCCTTGTCTCTTTGAAACTTCTCTGCCTCCATTCTCAGCGATCTCCATGTGGTGTGTGCACCTTCCCCTTCACTTTTGCTTCCTTCTCAGCGTTAGTAGTCATGGTGGCACAGTGGGTTAAGTACTGGTCAGTGGTAGCAGCCATGCGTCAGTCCATCCCACTGAGACCTTCCTCTATTTGGCCAACCCTCCACTTTAGCAAGCATAAGGGTAGCGTAGTGATTACGAATCGGGCTGCGAGCCTCAAGGTCACCAGTTCAAAACTACCAGCTGTTCCATGGGAGAAAGATGAGGCTTTCTGCTCCCGTAAAGATTTACAGCCTCGGAAACCCTGTACAGGGTCGCTATGAGTCGGAACCGACTCAATGACACATAACCACCACCAATGTCCTTCTCCAGGGACTGGTCCCCCCTATGGCATGTCCAAACCCAACAGTCAAGAGAGAAGATGTGGCAGTCTGTTTCCCTAAAGATCCACAGTCTCGGAAGCCATGTGGAGCAGTTCTACCCTGTCTTCACTGCCAGCTAGGAATCGGAACCCAATGGCCAGCAGGGCCCTTGGTTTGCAGCTCTCCCTGAGTCTGATCTGCTCTTTTTATGGTGAGTTGGAGGGTTTACTGATCACATCAGTAGTTATCCATACAACAGCTCCTACACGGTTTGTTTCATGTTTCGCTTCTCGTCATTGGCTGCAATTCCCTCCATGTAACTAACATTGCTCCTCCCACTTCCTCCCTGTACTTCCTGCTTCCACTCCTCCTTGTCTAGCCCTTCTGAACTTTGTCCTTGGGCAAGTGTCCGTCCCCCTTTTTATATCTCAAAGGTGATGGGCTTCAAACAAGCCCTTCTTCCAAGGTACCTCATCAACATAACAAAGACAGTCCTGTGGCCAAATGGGATGGCATCCAAAGGGCTAGGGGTTTAAGGGTGCTCTGGTGGCACAGTGGGTTACAACAAGCTGGGCTGCTCCCTGAAAGGTCAGCAGTTCTAATCCACCAGCTACTCCTCAGGAGAAAGATGAGGCTTTCTGCTCCTGTAAAGATTTACAGCCTCAGAAACCCTGTACAGGGTCGCTACGAGTCAGAACTGACGGGATGTCACACAACGACCACCTCCACCAGGGTTTAGGATTTATAACATGTGTGTTTGAAGAACACTGTTCGTCCATGTCATCATGTCTGTAGAACCCCAACCAGAGGGCGCCCCCCACCCACCCACACACACCCTCCCCAGGAAGGTGGAGCATTCTTGCTGCTTCTCATTTCTTTCAAATCTGTGCCAATTCCCTGATGGCCAGCCCCACTCAGAACCCAGGATCACACCCACCCGAGCTGTGTCTGTCTACAGGGCTGCAAAGCTTGGCAGGTCAGACAGAGCCCCAGAGAGGGGCAAGAGGTCAGAATTCCCTCTCGACCACCTGCAATGTTCCCTCCTGGGCCTGGGACCCACCAGGATAAAAGATGAAGGACTGGATCCCAGCCCACCTGTCGCAGTAGGTAAGAAGCCCTCACCACTTCCAATGTCTCCCCCTAAATCTCTCTAGGCCTCTTCTTGGCCTTCTCTGGGGACAGACGCTGACCTCAGGGCCTCGGCAAATTTGTGGATGTGAGTGACTCACGGAGCCACTCAGAGCAAGACTGGTGGCAGCAGCTGCTCTTCAGGTGTCCCTGGACGTCCCTGGGGGCAGGAGGGCTCCCCATCGAAGTCCATGAATGACCACTGAAGCTCAGCTGCTCCCCTTCTTCACATCAGTTCTGACTCATGGTGACACGCCCCCACACACATACAGAGAACAAAACGTTGTCCTGTCCTGGGCTGTCGTGAGCCCCTGGTCATCTGAGTGCCTTCCAACCTGGGTGCTCGACCTCTGTCTCTTATTGTGAACTTTCAGGTTTTCTGTGGATGAAGTAGATCACCAGGCCTTTATTCCTCATCTCTCTTAAATCTCTGCTGAAACCTGTCGATCATGGAGGACCCTGGTGCTTTTTGAATGACTAGTGGTCCAGCATCACAGCAACACTACGGCACACTGACAGTCGAAGGGTGGTCTTCACCTTGAGAACCAATTCACGGGTTAAATATATATAATGCACATATATATAATATAAATATATATAATACATAAATACATATATATACACCCATGGGAACTCGTAAGGGTTGAAACCACTTGAAGTTGTTTAGGGAAGAAGCCATCCGTCCACATGGCAGACCCCAAGGTGTGCCTGAGTGCTATCGAGTCAGCCCAGAGGCACGGGGATGGACCGGAGGGCCCATCAAAGACCACCTCCTCAGAAAACGGCATCTGCAGTGTGGGAGGAAGACAGACATCTGCTGAAACTCCACACGGAGCCACGCTGCTGACCCAGTGGGCACAGCCATCCCGGCCACCAGGCTGAAGTGCGGCAGGACTGGCTACAAGGACCTCTCAAAGCAGTGACACTTGGTTGCTTGTAAAATGTCCATCTCTGGGCACCAGATCCTTGTCTCTCCAGTCCTGTTAGCCTGTCATCAGGGTACACTCCATACAGACCTAAAGACAAGCCCACTGCCATTGAGTGAATTTGGACTCATAGCGGGGTCCCAACACTGCAATCTCTACAGGGACAGACAGCCTCATCTTTCTCCCAAAGAGCAGCTGGTGGGTTTGAACCGCTGACCTAGTGGTTAGCCGTCCAATGCTCATCATACAGTGCCACGAGGGCTTGTCACATCTCCCTTCAGCCTGGCCCAAACCTGGGGGCTCAGCACAGCCGAGAGGCAGCTGCCAGGTCAGGATGGTGTCTGTGAACATGAACACAAGACCACCCACCCTGGGGCCTGCATCTCCTGGCCGGCCTCCGCCCCACCTTGGCTGCCCAGCCCCTTCGTCCTCCAGCTGTGGCCCTCAGAATCTCTCACCCAAAGAATTCCAGCGGTCCCAAAGGTTATAGTAGTAGCGTGTGGGGGTGGGGGCTAGGGAGGAGCGGGAAAAAGTTGGGAGCAGCCTCTGGGGGCCTTGAAGGCCACACTCAAGAGTTCATCCCATGAAGACAGAACAAGTGGGGGAGTGACAGATTGCAAGGGCTCAGGGCTGAGGGGAGGGATGGTCTTGGAGAGATGATTTCATCTAGGGGCAGTCAAGGTCAGGTCCTGGACTCGAGACCAGGGCAGAAGAGGAGGAAAGCACTTTCTAAACACACTGTCCACACTTATGTGTCTGTGGTAAATGCTAACCATAAGGTTGACAGTTCAAACCCACCCAGAGGTACCTGGGAAGAAATGCCTAGCAGTTTACTGCAAAGGAGCGGCCGCTGAAGATTCTATGGAGCACAGTTGAACTCTGACACACAGGGGTCAACAAGAGTCGGAATCTGCTTGACAGCAACCGTTTTGATTTACTTTATTTTATTGGTAGTAAACACAAAAGGAGCTCTGGTAGCGTAGTGGTTATGAATCGGGCTGCGAACCTTAAGGCCAGCAGTTCGAAACTACCAACTACCAGCTGCTTCGCAGGAGAAAGATGAGGCGTTCTGCTCCCGTAAAGATTTACAGCCTCAGAAACCCTGTACAGGGTCGCTATGGGTCAGATCCAACTCCACGGAATATAACAACAACAACAACAAACACAATATGTAACAAAGTATTTGCCCTTTCAATGTGCTTCACAGGTACAATCTTGTGGCATTGATCATGTTCATTCTCTTGTGCTTTCTCACCCTTATCCATTCCCAAATTTTCCATCACCTCCTACACCCTCTCCACCCTCTGCCCGCCCATCCCTGGTAACCACTAATAACCTTGGGTCTGTAGCCACTTGCCTCATCTAGAGTCTTCATACCGGCTGAACCATCGCTTTACACCCACGAAGATGGTGATGATAAAAAAGCAGAAAACAGACGAGTGTTGGCGAGGATGTACAGCCATTGTTGTTGATGGGAAAGCCTCAAAACGTTAACCACAGAAATGGCACCCCACTCGGCTATTCCCTCCTAGGTCTTTATCCGAGAGAAGCGAAAGCAGGAATGCCGCTGTTCCCGGCAACGCTATTGGTCCCAATAAACCAAAGGTGGAACCGGATGGATGGGCAAAGGTGACCGGACGTGCAGTGGAGTGTCACTGAGCCTGAAAGAGATGGTGCAACGGCACGGATAGACCTGGGAACCGTGCTGACAGAAAGGAATCAGTCTGACCCCATGTCCCCGTGTCCACAGCACACTTTCTGTCAGCTGCTGAGCACCCCACCCCCAACTGCTGGGGATCCTAGCCCTGTGGACACCTAGAGTGTTCTGCCATGCCTCAGGTTGTTGTGAGTCAGAACCGACTCCACGGCCCCTAACAACCACAACCACACAGCGTGTGGAGAGTGTCAGTGAATGCTAGTAGGGAGATGTAACCCCTTTTCAGGGCTCCCAAGACGAGGCCCCGCAGGCATTGCTGGCAGAATGCAGCAACTGAAGGTGTCCCCCATGTGGTGGAGCAGGACTGAGCTCCTAGGGTTTTCAGCGGCTGACTTTTCAGGAGAAGCTCACCTAGTGGCTCAGCAGTTAACACTCAGGTGCTGGCCAAAAGGTCGGCAGTACGAAGCCACCAGCAGCCCCTCGGGAGGAGATGAGGCAGTCTGCTCTGTAAAGACTGCCAGTCTTAGAGACCCCTGGAGCTGTTCTCCCCAGTCCTGCAGGGTCGCTATGAGTCGGAATGAAACCTACCCAGAACCAGCAGTAAGTTTGGTTGGAGGCTTGATTGCCAGGGTGTTAAGGATTGAACTATATCCCCCAAAAGCATGTGTTAGGTCAAGGGAGAAGAGCACAAGTGGAATGCAGGACCTTATCCAGAGAAGAAGTGACACCAGAGATCGAGGCAGAGATGGGGACATGGAGAGAGGGAGCAGCTGAGGACTCGGGACTCAGGGAAAGAGAAAGGCTGTGTGCTGGCAGCCAGGAGGCAGGCTTACAGAATGTGATCTTTGGTGGTTTAAATGATTATATATTCCTGAGTGTTTTTGTATACATCCCCCAAAAAATAAAACAGGGAATAGAAGCAAATACTGTTGAATGATGATGCATGAAGAAGATTGTAAACATCACAATGAAACAAGTGTAAAACCAATGTTCTCCCATGTAAACTATCCCTCAATTCACAATAAAAACTTAAAAAACAAAAAGACATGTGTTCAGACCCTAACTCCTATACTCCAATATGCAGTGTAATCGCAACTGGAAATAAGTTTTTCTTTGTTATGTCACGATATAAAAGGAGCAGATTAGGAACAGAAGCAAAGACAAATGAAGGAAGATAAGAAAGCCCTTGTGGTAGATACCACATGGAGATCTCTGAGGAATGCCAAGAAGCTAAGACAAGCAGTAAGAGAAATTCTTCACCTACAGCCAGCACCTGGAACTTGACGTCGAACCTCCTAAATTGTGAGAAACCAATTTCTGTTCATGGATGCCAGCCCCTTGTGATATCACTAGATAACAGAGACACAAGCCTTTTTTTGAAGGCACCTCTGTTGTTGTTGTTGTTGTTGTTGTTGTTGTTGTTGTTATGTGTCATTGAGTCAGTTCTGACCCATAACAATGCTGTATAGCATTTCCAAGGAGTGGTTGGTGAGCTCCAACCACAGACCTTGTGGTTCAAACTGCTTTGCAGTCCAGCACATTAGCACAGTGTGGCACCTTGGGATGAGCTCAAACCTCCAGTCAGCAGCCAAGAGCTTAAACATTTGCACCACCAGAAATCCCTTCAGTTGCTTCTAAATGCACACACTGGCAGGAGGGCAGCGTTGTCTAGGGGACCCTTGAACAGTGGGAGATGCCAGTCTGGGGTATTCATACATGATGTCTCTTTTAAAATGACATTTCTACTCTGACTTCATGAGGTTAAAAACAAAGATTTGGGTGTAAATTACACACTTTTAAAGTGAGGAGAGAGCCTGGATGGAGGAAGCGGGTGGGTAGAAGCCATGATGAGTAGTCGGATTAGCTAGGAATCTATCTGAAGACAAACCAAGCACGGGCTGCTTGGCTCCCTGACCTCAGAATCCTGCTCAGCATGATGGACAAACAGAGGAAACATAACCAACAGGCATTCTTTCATTTTGCTTTTTCACTTAAAAATGATGGTTGTTGCCTTTTGCTCTTTTGAAAAGATCCTTTTCTTTACCAAAAAGAACAAAATTAGAAAACACAGAGAAGACAAAAGAACATTATGTGTGGTGTTCCAGCAAGTCCTGTGGAAAACTCCACCGGATCTCGGGAGGGACTGGAAGGAAAACGTCGCCAAATGCTCCCAACAGCTGGAAGGGTCTCAAAGACCATGCCTGGCCAAGGCTGGGAAAGACTCTAGCAAATCCTTCAGGAGTAGCCAGTGCAGCTGCAAAGTTCAAATCAGACACTGGAAAGTACAGTTAAGGAACCCTGGTGGCACAGAGTTGAAGTGCTTGGCTGCTAACTGAAAAGTTGGTGGTTTGAGCCCCTCTGAGGGGTAAGAAGTAGTCTGCTCCCACAAAGTTTCAGTCTCAGAAGCCTAAGGAAAGGTTCTACTTTGCCCACTATTCTGCCATTCTTCTGGTTGCTAAGTGCCCTTCAGTTTCCATTCATAGCAACCTGTATAGGGTTTCCAAGGAGTGGCTGGTTGGAGGTTCGAACTCCCTGTGTGGTCGAGTGCTTAGCCTACAGCACCACACCAGGACTCCAGAGTCTCTATGAATTGGAATTGACGTGGTGGAAGTGAGTTTGGTGTCTTGGGTGACTGGAGCAATGGTCAAGTGCTCAGCTCCAAACCACAACGTGGGCAACTTGAACCCACCCAGTGGACTCGGGATGTGGGCTGTAGGGTGAACACGGGACTTCAAACCACAATGTCAGCTGTTCAAAGTCATCAGCTGCTCCTCGGGAACCCTGTACAGTGTCGCTATGAGTCAGAACAGACTTCTTGTTGTTAAATGCCTTGGAGTCGGTTCCGATTCATGGCGACCCTGTACAGGGTTTCCAAGTCTATAAATCTTCATGGCAGTAGAAAGCCTCATCTTTCTCCCACGGAACAGCTGGTAGTTTCGAACTGTCGATCTTGAGTTTAGCAGCCCGATTTGTAATCACTTTTTTTTTATTGTGATTGTGAAGTGCCGTCGAGTCGATTCCGACCCATAGCGACCCTGTAATCACTAGATGGCACTTAATAACTTAGCCGCGGGTTCCCTGGAGAACGACATGATGATCCCCTTCCATAAAGATTGTTGTTATTAGGTGCCGTCAAGTGTGTTCTGACACACAGTGACCCCGTGCACAACAGAACGAAACACTGCCCAGTCCTGTGCCAACCTCACAATTGTTAAGCTTGAGCCCATTGTCGCTTCCATGTCAGTCCATCTCATTCGGGGTCATCTTCTTTCTTACTGACCCTCCACTTTACCAAGCATGATAGCCTTCTCCAGGGACTGGTCCCTCCTGATAACATGTCTACAGTACTGTGGACATTACAGCCCAGGGCAATCCATGGGGCAGCTCTAATCCATCTCATACAACGTCCATCCACCGTGGGCTGAGCCTGACTGGACAGAAAATGCCTCCAAGTGCCATGTGTCCAACCACCTGCTGAGGGTCTCTAAGAACGCAAACCTTCATCAAGGCACACAGCCGCACTTGCTCCCTCGGAATTTGAACTGTGAACTGTGGTTTAGCAGCCCAATGCTTAACTCCGTGAAAAAGAAGAAGACTCCCCCTCCCCAGTGAGATGCATTGGCCCTGTGGCTGCAATAGTCCAAACGTAGAAATGGTGAGGCCGGAGCAGCCTGGGCCAGGACTCCTCCTGATGTACATCGGGTAGCTCTGAAATTTAAGAAGGGGTCCATACTGAATAGTTCTCCTCTTATCTAGACGGGTCTGGTGAAAGGAGATGGAATACGATTCTTATGATCAACAGAGAGTAACTGTTATCATGACTAATTGTGATTGTCACAACTGTAAAGGTAGATGTTTTGTAATAAATAGGGGGAGTAGTTCATCTTACAGTCCAGGAACAGAGGACCCTAGGACCATCAAGGGAAGTAACATGAGCAGAATGTGGGACCCTATCCAGAGAAGCAGCAACAACACGAGGCAGAGATGAAGACATGGAGAGAGGGAGCAGCTGAGGACTCTAGACTCATGGAAAGAGAGGGACTGGGTGCTGGCAGCCAGGAGGCAGGCTTGCAGAATGTGCCCTTGGGTTGTTTAAATGATTCCTGAGTGTTTCTGTGTACATCTCCCCCCGCTCCACCACCAAAAAAAAAAAAAAAAACCAGAGGGAATAGACGCAAATGCTATTGAATGATGATGCAAAGAGGAAATTGTAATCATTGCAATAAAACTATGAATGTAAAATTGATGTTCCCCCATGTAAATTATCACTCAGTTCACAATGAAAACTTTTTTATAAAGAAGAAGAAGAAATGGTGGATAAAGCAGTGGAGGACACAGACCACCGAGCCTGTGGCTACCCTGGTCCAGGCCTCCGGGAGCCCACGTCAGGCCAGAGGGGTGGTGCCCAGCCCTGCTGATGTGGGTGCCCCCAGAGCTGGGCAGGATGGACAAGAGTGTGTGTGCTGCATGGCACTCACCCACCTGCCCTCGTCCCCACTTGTCTCAAACTCGAGGCCAACCTTCCCCAAGAGCCTGGCCCCAGACAGAGGAACTGTCCCCGAAGCTGGCCAGCGCTGGGCCACATCACTGTAAAAAGGTCTTGTGCAGCAGATTTGCCTAATGCAATATACATCGTTGGCTTTCTTGACTGCTGCTTCCATGAGAGTTGGTTGTGGATCGGAGTCAAATGAAGTCTATGACAACTTTTCTCCATTTATCATGAGGCTTGCTCCAGTGGTGAGGGGTTTTTGCAATTCATACTGAAGTTTGTAGTCTTTGATCTGCATCAGTAAGTATTTTCAGCCCTCTTCATTTTCAGCAAGCAAGGTTGTATCATCGGCATATCGCAGGTTGTTAATGAGTCTTCCTCCAAGCCTGATGCCACACTCTTCTTCATATGATCCCAATTCTTGGATTATCTATCTGCTCAGCATACAGAATGAATAAGCATGGTGAAAGCATATAGCCCTAATGCCCACCTTTCCTGATTCTAAACCATTCCGTTCAATCTACAGCAGAGGACAAACCCAAAGGGTAAGTCTGCCCCCTGGGTCTCCGCACAGTCCCCTCAAACGAGGACTCAGAAAGGACCAGAGAGTGAGTCCTTATCCACCACAAATCAGAGAGCAGGCGGGTTTGGCTCCACTGCAGCATCTGATAAAATGGCATGGGGGACAGTCCCTGTAAGTGTCCTGGGGGAGGACACACTCAGTGGATGTCCCTGTAAGTGTCCTGGGGGGAGGACATGCTCAGTGGACATCCCTGTAAGTGTCCTGGGGGGAGGACATGCTCAGTGAGAGTCCCTGTAAGTGTCCTGGGGGGAGGACATGCTCAGTGAGAGTCCCTGTAAGTGT
>NW_006408832.1:238445-262345 GCF_000296735.1 Chrysochloris asiatica
GACATGCTCAGTGAGAGTCCCTGTAAGTGTCCTGGGGGGAGGACATGCTCAGTGAGAGTCCCTGTAAGTGTCCTGGGGGGAGGACATGCTCAGTGGACGTCCCTGTAAGTGTCCTGGGAGGAGGCATACTCGGTGGCAGATCTCATTACTCACATGAGTGTGCAGGAGGGCCCCAGTGTGGTCCCTGTCATCTGCACGCCTGAAGTTCCCGGGCTCTTGGACTGACAACATTGCTGATTCTCCTGCAGGGAGTAGCTGGTGACAGCTCATTTCGTTCCTGCAGCCGCTTTGGCCAAATACATGACTATAGCGCAAGGGCGGCCCGCTCCCATCAGCCTGTCTGCAGACCAGCCTTGTCATCACCAGCCACCATTTGTAAGACTTTTATGAAGAGTGCATCTCGTTACTGTCGGGTGCAGATGGTTCCTGTCTTGTGAAACGCCCTCCTGGCTTCGATGAAGACACTCGACGTCTGTTTCATGTCAGCTGCCGTCTTTTTGCGGAAATCTGTGCCCCTTCCCTGAGAGTGATTTTCCTCCAGATGGGCACTGAGACTGTTCTGTGGTGGGCAGGGCAGGCTAGAGAGCTGCCGGACAACAGAGCTGAGCTCCCGGATCAAAGACATCATCCTTGTAGCCCAGGGACACCCCCGAGGAGAGGCAGTACAGCTCCACTGACGTGAGACATCCAGGAAACAAGACGAGTCCATGCTACGTCTCCAGTCTTAGTTCATGAGGACACTGTGCTGACCAAGCAGGGGAGACTGGCCCCACTGACAGAGTCTGGCTTGGGCTGGCCGGTGGTTCTGCTCTGCTCCTATCTAGGCACCATAGATCCATGGGTGGCACACACTGTTGGCAGTCGCTCGATGACTTTCCTAAAGATCGGCAGTTCAAACCCACCCAGTTGCTCCATGGAAGAAAGCCCTGGCAATCTGCTTCTGTAAAGCTGTCATCCAGGAAAGCCTTCCGGAACCGTTGTCCTCTGACACACATGTGGGATTGCCGTGAGTCAGAACTACTCGATATGTTAGGTGTTGTTGGTTCCATGTAAGTCTGTACAGGAGGTGTGTGGACTGGACAGCAGCAACGCCATGGACAAAGTCCTGACAGCGTGGATGGGCCATGATTCTCGGTGGCTTGGCAGTGAGGTGATGCCGTAATCATCCACCAGGAGGTGATCCCATATGCTCAGCCAGATCTGATGGTGCTTCCCTGGGATGTGTGGACTGCACCCCCTTCTATGTTACAGGAGATATGAGGAGAAAGAAGTGAAGTGAGCACAGGGAGACGGACCTCCTACCACCAAGGAAGAAGAGCAGGAGGTGAAGGCATCCTTGGGACCCGAGGTCCCTGTGCTGGGAATCTCCTAGACCCAGGGGAAGACTGATGCCAAGACATGGAGATCTCCATGGAATGCCTGTCCCACCGAACACTGCCGAAAAGAGACTGGGGCCTTCTCTCAGAGCCGACAGACAGAGGGTGCTGTCCTGAAGAGCTGAGGCCCCGAACTTCTAGTCTCCCAAAGGGTGAGAGAAAATTTTGTGTATGGAATACTCACTTGTATTTCTGTTAAGGCAGCACTGGATGAGTAAGAAGGTACTGAGATGTGATGGGGGTAGGGGTGGAGCTCTTTGGGGCCAACATGCAGAGCAGCCACCAGTGAAGTAGTGAGTCTACTGACAGCAGAGGCATGCAAGCATAAGCTGACGGCCACATGGGTCCCGCAGGAGGGGCAGTCGGGCCAGAGCTCTGCTGCCTGTCAGCTCTGAACCACGCGCCCACCCTGCCTCTGTCAGTTAGCTGCTGGCTGCATTCTCCAAGTTAAAGGCCAAAAAGAAAGAGCATTATTATTTTTTTTATTGTAGCTTGGGTGAAAGATTACAGTATATTCATTTTCCATTCAACCATTTAGATGCTCTGTATTTGGGACATTGGCTGCAATTTTCAAAACAAATGTCTCAGTGGCTAAAACAGCGTCGGCCTGCGTCTCCCTTCAGCGTCTTGCTTAGACTGTGAGTATGTGGACTGAGTGTTGGACAGGCCCTGGCAGGGACATGGAGCTGTGGCCATGCCGTGGACCTGGGGCACCTAACAGCCCGGGGTCCACACCAGATGGACCAGGTGGGGAAGGCACCACACCATGGCCAGGACAAGGTGAAAGGGGGTCTCTTATACACAACCAGAAGGGAGGCAAATTCCTGCCTCCTTGAAGGGAAGAGAGTTTGGGCTCCGGAGGGCAGGGGAGCAGCATCCTGGGTCCAGTGCAGGTCCCTCCACTGCGATTCCAGTTCAATGTCCTCCCCCTTTCAGAGGGACTTTCAGAAAGACCCGAGGGGCTGTGTGTGTGTCCAATCAAATGCCCTGTTCTTCTGGAAACTCTGATGGAGCCGATGGACTGGGCATTCAAGCCCTCAGATTTGTGACAGTTTGTCTGCCTTCACATCCGAGAGGCTGAGAGTCAGCATGGCATGTGGGAGTCAGCACCCACCTGGGAGAAGAGAAGACCAGAAGAACCCGTGTTGGTCTGCCCCGAGTGTTGTGCTGGGCGACCAGACATGACAGCATGGGTCCAAGTTTCTGAGGGGCACCCTCAGAGGAGCGAGAACTCAGCCATCACCTGAGTGGGCTGTACCACAGTGTCCTCAGGGACGAGACAACTGCCGTGGGGAGGGGACCAGATTCTGGAGTCTCAGTCCTGGTCACAGGTACTGTGGTCTGTGACTCTGCCCATTCCAGGACACCATCAGTCCCATGCGGGGAAGCAGGAAGTGTGTCCTCTCTGAATAATTTGTAATTCCGGGACAGGCAGCATTATCCTGGGACCCTGTCCACAGAGAGGAGCACAGCAGGGTCCTAATCATCCCCAGAAGTCTACCCCATCCCATCTCCTGCTCAGGAAGTTTCTAAAGCTGACTGTGGTTGATAAGTTGCATTTCTACCGAGGCTGGAGGAAGCTGGTTCCCTCTCTTACCCCTAGCATCAGCCCCTCTGGGTCCAGCACCCTCACAGACCCCTCCACCAGCACACCTGACGCACCACAGACATGGCTCACCTCAGCCATGCTCTGGATAGGCCAAGAGTGATTCTTGCATTCTTGGAAAATGGAGTATCCCCGGGACAGGCTCTAAGCACCTCATCTCCTCTAGAGGGTTGACAGAGCTTCTGCAGATACTGAAGTCCCTGGGTTCTCAGTGTGGCCTCCCCGGGCACCCTCGGGTCTGAGGTCCCTGGGCTCTCAGTGTGACCACCCCGGGCACCCTTGGGTCATTTCACTCTGCAGCTGATCAGAACCCCCTGCAGAAGCTTCCTAGAAAAGCGAGGGTCAGCACGGCTCCTCAGAGACACGAGGGCCACCTCTCAGCACCCCCATGCCCCAGGCTGTACCTGAGGACATCACTGCCAGCATGCTGCACCCAAGAACAGTGTTTGAACTTGAATTCTGCAGACGGACTCAGAGGTCAGCTGTGAGGAGTTGTAGAAGGGCTGGGGGCCGGGGGTGGGGGGTACCAGAGCTGGTTGAGAAGAGACTCTCAACATTCAGGTGTTTCCGTGCCTGTGTCGCAGACTTCCTTTGGCCTGGACAGAGCTGAAAAAGAAGGCTCTTTTCTAGAGCTCGCCCCTCAGGTGCAGTCAGTATGCCTCTGCCAGGTGGATGGTCTGCAGCCCACTGCTCCCAGCTGACCTGGGATGTCGTCACCTGAGAGAGGACTGAACCTTGTGGCCCATCCCAGGTTCACCTGGATGTCCCTTCTTGGCCCATGGAGGTAACCCCTGCCCAGGTCATACATAGGCCCATCTGCCTGACCAACTGGACGCTCCCGGGCCGCTTCCCTCTGGAGAAGGAGCAGGCCGCTCTGGAAGGCCAGGCCTGTCCAGCACAGAGCATGTCCTCCAGGTTCCAGGAGCGGCTCCGACCTTCAGACACCACGAAGTCACCCTTTCTCTCCTAGGGCCACCATGGAACCTGAAATTAGTGCAGCCGGATGGTGTCTTAGCAGCCCTGGCCACAGGCTTTCTCTCCACACCCCTAAATCACAGGGGTGCTACCCTGAGGCCTGAGGTGCACCTGCCCTAGTCAGGGTGTCTGTGGTCATCTCATGTGCATGGGCAGCTGGATGATGAGAAAGAATGAACAAGGAAGAATTGATGCTTTTGTGTTGTGTGTTGGCAAAGAATATTGAATGCACATGTCAGAATGTCGCTGTCGTCGTGGGCTGTTGAGTCTGTTCCAACTCAGAGCTTGTAGAGTTTCTGATGTTGTAAATGTTCTAGGAACAGAGTCTCATAGTTCCACGTGAAGCAGATGCTGGATTCAAACTGTTGACCTTGTGGTTAACAGCCCAATGTGTAACCCAATATGCTACCAGAACCCCTTATGTAGTCCCATGCATACTGTTTACTGTTGTTGCTGGGTGCCGTGGAGTCGGCTCCGACTCAGCAATCCTGGATAGGGTTACTGAGGAGCAGTTGGTAAGTTTGAACTGGTGACCTTTTGGTTCATACCGACCTTTCAGTCCAGTGCTTATCTTACAGTGCCATGCCAGGACTTCAAGATAGGGCACCACAAAGACCAAGAAGGGAGTCAGCAGGGCTGAGAAAGCTTGAGAAGGTGACAGACAAGGGAGCAGAGGTGACCACATCCCAGGACAGTTGGGAGCAGTGGGCCCCTGAGTAGCTCTAGAAAAAGACCCCAAAGGCACAGGACAGCCGGGGCCCTAGGGACAGGGGTGGACTGGGGACAAGATCCCAGACCAACTGCTCCCTTCAATACATACTGCACTGCCAGCCACCATGAAAACCGCCCACCCCCAACAGAGTACAAATCCACAGAGTTATGACAACAAGCTGTCAGAGGATACAGAAATCCCAGATTGGTGAGCAGGGCGGGACAGGAATTCAAAGAATGTGAAATAATCACAGAGATGAGGAAACACATCAGAAACTTGAAGCAAGAACAAGAACCAACTAGAACCTTTGGGTCAGATATGAAATGAAAAGTGTGTGGGGCGGCTTTACTAACCTGACGCAACCACCAGCTGAGCACATCACAGGCATCCAGAGGGTCGAGAAGGAGGTGGGCACAAGAAAGAAAGACACTGCCTCCCACCCCCTGTGCATCAGGGGAGAACTGTGTTCCACGGGGTTGTCAGTGGTTCAATTCACAGAAAAAGATTGCCAGACTTTTCTTCTGTGGTGTTTCTCTGGTAAATTCGAACTCCCAACCTTTTGGTTAGCAGCTGAGCACTTAAACATTTGTACTACCCCAGCACTGGAAAACTTAAATAAGGGGGTCCAGGGATGGCAATTAACAACATCTGTAAGACTGAAACCCCAGGGGGTGGGGTGAGCAACAAAAGGAGCAAATATTTAAAGGACCAGTTAATGAAAACTTTAAACTCAATGAAGATGAAAGACCCAGATTACAAAGGAATGGAGAGCCAAACAGATGACATAAAATGGGGGAATTAAAGACCAACCGAGACAGATAAAATTCTAAATGCTCTCAGCTGTTAACTTGGGAAGAGCAAGTATCAAATTTTCATCCAATGCCAGAAGGAACCAGAGCTCTGCGGTCTTTTCAGAGGACTGAAGGAAATGATGCTAAAATCTAGAATTTCAAATCCAGCTCAACTGGTATCTAAGGAAATGTGAAGGTCAACTTCAGAGTATCAAGGCTCAAGCTGACCCCATCAACACCTGCTTTGAAAAGGGTGTCAGGACAAAAAGGAAAACAGGTGTGATGGGATGGTGGGGTTCAGAGAGAGAAGCAGAGACCGAGACAGAGAGAGACACAGAGCCAAGGGGAGAGAACGTGCCTGTGAATGAGCACTCGGTATTCTGACTATGTGTTGCTGTTGCTGTGATTACACTGCGGTGAATAAGGAATGAACCCCCCTGAGCTGCCTCCACTATCCCAGCACAGTAGGGTGGGCAGGGAGGAAAGGCCTGTGAGCTTCCACAGTTCTGTTCCCAGTACAAGGATGAGGTTCCTGCTGGGGACAGTTAGGACAAAGGCAACACACACTTTCCTGGAAGATGTTTGACCTCCTCAGCCTCTAAACACTGAATGAAAGCAACACAAAGCGTTTCACGTACCCTAACCCAAGTACCCTAACGCAGGCAAGAAATCCATGATGGTGTCAGTGACCGGGCGCCTTTACAGGGAGCCTCTGTTGGGGAGTAATTCGGCAAGAAATGTAGTCCTGAAAGTACACATACCCTCTGCCCCTTATATTCCACTTTCTAGTCGTTCTTTGGGAGCACTGTAGATAAGCACTGGACTGTGAACCGCTGGTTCAAACTCACCAGCCATTCTGTGGGAGAAACATGAGGCTCTCTGCTCCCACAAAAGATTTAAAGCCTCAGAAACCCTATACTGGGGTCGCTGAGTTGGAACCAGCTCAACAGCACTTATCAACAAATAACAAATCACTCTTTAAGTCTTAATAGGCTACTTTTAGAGAGCTTTAGGGTTACAGAAAAGTTCAGAGTTACAGAGGGACCCCTATACTCCTGTTCCCTGCACACACTTTCTCCTGTTGTCAATACCTTATACTTCAGTTCCTGTATTTGTTACAATGTCTGCACTTATACTGACTGCTACATTGTTACTAACTGAACTCCATGGTTGACACACAGCTCACTCAGACTGCTGTGCACTCCTATGGGTTTTGACAAATGCATCATGTCATGTGCCTGGCACCACAGCCTCACACAGAATCAGATTACCACCCTAAAAGTGTCCTGTGCTCCCCCATTCATCCCTCCCCCTCCTCCACATCTCCATCCTCCGGACCCTTTCACTGTCTCCCAGTTTTGTCTTTCACAAACTCCATTTTCAGGGATTTGCTATGAGTGAATAGGTACAGATGGGTCCAAACACCCTCCCCGGACCCTTGTTCAGGAGCAGGACCTATTGGAGGTGGCTTGGCAGAACACCAGGCCCTGGTACTGAAGGAGATGTACAGAGCAGGTTCCTTGGAAGGGGCTGCTGGAGGGAGTTCAGCAGGTTGGATCAGTAGGAGAGGTACAGCAATATCCAAAGAGGCTTCAAAAAGTTCCTGGAAAAATGAAATGAGAAGATAGTGGATTGCATACAGCCAACTGATCTTTGACAAAAGGCCAAAGTCCCTTGATTGTGGAGATACAGTCTCTTCAACACATGGTTCTGACAGAACTAGAAATCCATACTCAAAAGATTGAAACAAGACCTTTACCTCACGCCATAAACAAAACCCAACTCAGCATGGATTAAAGACCTAAATGTGAATCCCAGAATTATAAAGGCCATCAATGAAAAAATAGGGACAAATTTAAGGGCTCTACTACAGAGCACACACAGATTACCGAACATTGTGAAATTTGTACAAACAAAAGAAAAAATAGATGATTGGGATATACTAAAAATTAAAAACTTAAGTTCATCAAAAGATTTCACCAAAAGAGTTAAAAGAGAGAGTCCACAGAACGGGAAAAAATCTTTTGCAATGACACATCAGACAAGGGACTAATTTCTAAAATATATGGGAAACTACAACTCTACAAGAAAAAGACAAATAACCCAATTAAAAAATGGGCACAGGACACGAACAGACACTTCACCAAGGAGGAGATTGAGGCAGCCAACAAACATATAAAGAAATGTTTACGATCACTAGCCATTTTTTGTTGTTGTTGTTGTTAGGTGCCATCAAGTCAGTACTGACTCATAGCAACCCTATGCACAACAGAACAAAACACTGCCCGGTCCTGGGCCAACCACACAATTGTTGCCACGCTTGAGCCCATTGATGCTGCCACTTTGCCAATTCATCTCACCGAGAGTCTCCCTCTTTTTCTCTGACCCTCCACCTTACCAAACATGATATCCTTCTCCAGCAACTGGTTCCTCCTGACAATATGTCCGAAGCATGAGAGACGAAGTTTGGCCATCTTGGCCTCCAAAGAGCACTCTGGCTGCACTTCTTCCAACACAGATCTGCTTTTGACAGCCCATGGCACTTTCAATATTCTTCACCAACACCCTAACTCAGATGCATTGACTCTTCTACAGTCTTCTTTATTCACTGTTGAACTTTCACAAGCATATGAAGCTGCTGAAACTACCATGGCCTGGGTCAGGCGCACCTTAGTTCTCAAGCTGACATCTTTGCTCATCAACACTTTCAAAAGGTCTTGTGCAGCAGATTTGCCTAATGCAATACGTCATTTGATTTCTTGACTGCTGCTTCCATGAGTGTTGATGGTTAATCCAAGAAGAATGAAGTCCTTGACAACTTCAATCTTTTCTCCACTGATAAGAATGTTGTTTATTGGCCCAGTGGTGAAGATTTCTTTTTCTTTCTTTACATTGAGATGTAATCCATACCAAAGGCTGTGCTCTTAGATCTTCATCAGTAAATGTTTTAAGTCCTCCTCACTTTCAGCAAGCAAGATTGTATCATCTGTATATCGCAGGTTGTTAATGAGTCTTCCTCCAATCCTGATGCCACATTTTTCTTTATAAAACCCAGCTTCTCGGATTATTAGCTCAGCATACAGGTTGAATAAATATGGGGAAGTCAAAATAACAATGAGATACCATCTCACACAAGCAATAACAGCCAAGTTCAAAAAAGTAGAGGATAATAAATGCTGACGAAGATGTGGACAGACTTGGACCCTCCTACACTGCTGGTGGGATTGAAAAATGGTCCAGCCACTCTGAAAAACAGTACGGTGCTTATTCAAAAAGATTGGAAATAGAAACACCTTATGATCCAGCAATCCCTCTACTTGGTATTTACCCACAAGAAAAACGAGCCATAACACAAGTAGATACATGCACACCAATGTTCACAGCAGCACTATTTACAATAGCAAAAAGGTGGAGACAGCCTGAGTGCCCATCAACTGAAGAATGGATAAACAAAGTTTTTTTAAAAAGACAGTGGATTGCTTCCACAAACTTTTGGACACCTGCTGCTAACTTGAAGTGACAAATCCACACCACAGAGTGTTCATGCAGCCAGCTCTGTTTTTACATGAGCTCATCTGCAAGCTGTGAGTACAAAAGAGCCAGGAGGGCAGTAACCCCAGAAGTGATCAGATCAGCCCCAAGATGGAGCAATGATTAGGGTCTGCTTCCCTTCACTGCTATTGTTAGCTGCACAACCAGTCCTGTACCACCCTCACAATTGCCGCCAGATTGAGCTCATCATTCAAACCACTGTGTCAAGCCATCTTGTTGGGGGTCTTCCTCTTTTTCACTGGTTTCTGAATTTCCTGGATTGCTTAAAATGAACACGTATTGGGAGGTTGGCAGGGGAAAGATGAAGGCAACCAGAGACCCAGGGAGGAATGTAATGTTACAGTGAAAGAGGTGTGTTGGTTATGTGCCGTGGAGTCAGTTCCGACTCATAGCGACCCTGTACAGGGTTTCCAAGTCTATAAATCTTTACGGGAGCAGAAAGCCTCACCTTTCTCCCACAGAACCACTGGTAGTTTCAAACGAACTGACCTTGAGGTTAGCAGCCTGACTTGTAACCACTATGCTGCCAGAGTTCCTTGTGAATAGAGGTAAATACTATTATTAATTGATGAACTGACGGTACAGGGAGAAGATTGCAGTCATTGTAATGAACTTAAGTCTATGATTTGTCGAATGTTAAACTGATGATCTGCCCTGTAAACTTCTACTCAATTCACAATAATAAGCTTTTAAAAAATGAATAAGCATTGTTTTTATAAACAGGGGGAGAAAAAAATGTGCCCACCTATGGAGTCCTGATGTGGCACTATAGGGTAAACTCTAGACTGCTAACTGAAAGGTTAGCACTTCAAACCCACCAACCACTCTTCACAAACCCTATACCAGGTTTGACATGAGTCCGAATCAACTCTACAGTACTTAACAATCTACGATCAAGGAGTTTTTCACAAGGGTGTCAAGTCCATTCCATGGGAAACGAATAGTCTCTTCAACAAATTGTTTAGGGAAGATTGGATTTCCATGTGCAGGAAAATGAAACAGCATCCAGGCCCCACATCACACACAAACACAAGGATAAATGAACTAAGGGACTAAATGTGTGAACAAAAATGCTGTCAAGACCTCATAACAATGGATTATCTAATATACTAACAAAATCACAAACAGCAAAAACCTAAACAAATAAATCGTGGTTTTTTGCTAAGTACCGTCGAGTTGATTCTGACTCTTAACAATCCTGCATAGGGTTTCTGAGGAACAGTTGGTGGGTTTGAACCACCAACCTTGCGGTTTGATCCTGTAGCACCACCGTAGGAATCCAAATAAATAAATAGGAACTTATAAAAAAGTTCTCCATAAACGGTGAAAAGATTGAAGTTGTCAAAGACTTCAATTTGCTTGGATCCACTCTCATCACTTATGGAAGCAGCAGTCAAGAAATCAAACAATGTATATTGCATTAGGCAAATCTGCTGCTCAAGACTTCTTTAAAGTATTCAGTAACAAAGGTGTCAGTTTGAGGACTAAGGTGCACCTGACCCAAGCCATGGTATTTCCAATCACCTGATATGTATGTGAAAGTCAGACTATGAATAAACGAGTCCATAGAACAATCAACGCATTTGAATTATGCTGTTGGTGAAAAATATTGAAAGAACCATGGATTGCCACAGAACAAACAGATCTATGTTGGAAGAAGTGCAGCCAGAAGTCTCCTTGGAAGCCAGGATGGTGAGACTTCGTCTCTCATACTTCAGACATGTCATCAGGAGGGCCAGTCCCTGGAGAAGGACACCATGCTTGGTGGAGTTGAGGGTCAGTGAAAAAGATGACCCCAGATGAGATTAATTAATCCAGTAGCAGCAACAATGAGCTCACATGTGACGTTGTGAGGATGAGGCAGGGCCGGCATTGTTTGGTTCTGTTCTGCAGAGGATTGGTATGAGTCAGAACTGACTCAACAGCACCTAACAACAACAAAAAACATTTTTTTCAGTTTTGCTCATCAAAAGATTTTACCAAAAGAAATGAATAGACAAGCTATTGACTGGGAAAATACCTTCAGAAACCACATGTTCCACAAGAAACTAAACTTCAACAATTTAATGACAAAAAAGCCAAATAGCCTGATCATCACATGAAATGAACAGACATTTCACCAAAGAGGACATTCAAATGATCACTAGACACATGAAAAGATGCCATTAGTCATCAGGGGGATGCAAATCAAAACCACGGTGAAACACCATTTCACTCCTCAGAGATGGTTAAAAATTTTTTTAAATTTTTAAACTTAAGATTTTATTGTGAACTGAGTGATTGTTTACATGGGAGAACATGAGTTTTTCACTCATCGTTCCATTGCAATGATTACAATCTCCTCTGCGTATCATCAGTCAACTCAACAGTATTTGCGTCTATTCCCTCTGGGTTTTGTTTTCTGTTTTTTTGTTGTTGTTGTTTTGTTTTTTGATGTACACAAAAACACTCAGGAATATATAATTATTTAAACAACCAAAGGGCACATTCTGTAAGTCTGCCTCCTGGCAGCCAGCTCTCAGTCTTTCTCACTTTCCATGAGTCCAGAGTCCTCAGCTGCTCCCTCTCTCCATGTTCCCATCTCTGTCTCCATCTCTGCTGTCGCTGCTTCTCAGGATAAGGTCCCACATTTTGCTCATGCTCTTCTCCTTTGATGGTCCTAGAGTCCTCCGTTCCTGGACTGTGAGATTAACTACTTCCTCCTTTTTTGTTACAAAACTTCTACCTTCACAGTTGTGACCATCGCAAGTAGTCAAGATAATAATTATTCACTGTTGAATCATAAGACTCTTTTCTCCATTTCCTTTCACCAGACCAGCCCAGAGAAGATGTAAACTATTCAGTGGAGAGTCTACCTTCTCCCACACACTCTGAAACTAAACCCCCTGTGGAAAACTTGTAAGCCAGTCACTTCATGCCTTTATAGCACTCCCAGTTTAGGTAGCCAATGACTAAGTTGCCATTCCTATCTACCCAGTGTACAGAGGGGATATGTTTGATCCTTGATGTGAAGACTCCTTCCCACTCAGTTGGTATTCTGAGCTACTACATCTAAAATAAACTTTAAAAAGAAAAAACAGAAAATAACAAATGTTGGCAAGGATGTGGAGAAATTGGAACTCTTATCTGTTACTGGTGGGAATGCAAAATGGTACAACCACTTTGGAGAACAGTGTGGCTGTTCCTCAATAAACTGAATACTAGAACTACCACTGGCCCAGCAATTCCACTTCCAGGTATAGACCCTAAAGACTTGAAAGCAGAGACCTAAAGAGACGTGTCTACCGATGCTCACTGCAGCACTGTTACAACATCTCAGACGTGGAATGAGCCTGCATGTCCATCAAGAGATGACCGGATCAACAAAGCATGGTGGATGCGGGTGCCTACAGAGGAGCCCTGAAGGAGACATGAAGCCTAGCTCCAGGACCCGAGGAGCTGTCACCTTGTTGCCTATAGGTACATGGCACAGCCAAACTGGTGTCCAAAGGGGCAGAAGTAAACACAGGTGTGTAGGGACCGCTGTGAACGGTGGGTAAGAGAGTGTGAATCTGTGTCTGAGAGTGACATCACCCCCCTCCAGCTCCCTGGCACCCCAGCACACAACTCAGCCACTGCTTCAGCGCACATCAGAAAACCACATCTTAGGGCCAGGCCTGACCCCCCTCCGAGGCTCCTCTCAGCAGGGAGGCTGGGAGACCACATGCTGCCAGAGAGCAGGGTGGGGTGGGGCTCTATCAGAGGAGTGATCAAAGGAGGTCAGCTTGGTCAGAGCAGTGAAGTGCTGGCCGTGAGACACCTGCTCTGCTTGGGCCACTCTCAGCCCGAGCAGAGCCTGGAAGGGGCTCTGTGAGGGGATCGGTCAGAGGGCATGTTGAGGAGGGGGCCCTCCATCCAGGCAAGGATTGTACCAGGCCTCTGGAGGAAGAGAAGGATCAACTTGGAGAAGCAGATGTGGTTGTGAGGAAGAACAGGTCACTGGGACCCACTTTGCACCATGATCTGGAGCACCCATTGTGTGTGTGTGTGTGTGGGGGGGTGTCTCTAACCCTTCATTCATGTTTAACAACTATTGAAATCTACTTTCTTTGCCTAAATGCTGAATGTTTTCAGTGTGTGAATGGAATGTGGTAGGGAGGGCACCATGGGTGGGTGTGGGAGGCAGTGTCTTCTACAGCTGAGTGAGGCCGTGTCTCTCCTCTTTTACAAGGATTCCACTGAGACTGAATTAGGACCCACCCTGCCCCAGTGGACCTCATGGTGACTGGTTATGTCTACAGACCCTCGTTCCTTATAAGGTATTGCTCACAGGTGCGGGAAGGAGACCTGAACATATCTTTTGGGAGACTCACTCCAATCCTTAATCAGCACTCACCCACCCCACCAGCCATGGTTTCTTGTGCCCTAGGGTGTGGCGCTGTGAGATAATCACTGGACTTCAAGATCAGCTGGAACCACGAGGTCAACGGTTCAAACTCACCAGCTGCTCCTTGGAAATCCTATACAGGGTCACTATGAGTCGGAACCGACTCCACGACACTTACTAACAAGCCTGGGTTTAAGAAGTCCTATTGGTGTCAGTGGGCTAAGTGGCAGGCTGCCAGCCCTAAAGCCAGCGGTTTGAACACACTAGCTACCCTCTCCATGGGAGAAAGCTGTTGCAGTCTGCTTCCGTACAGATTTACAGCCTCGGAAACCGGAAGGAGCAGTTCTCCTACTCTGTCCAGTAGGATTTTGGAGTCCGCCCACTGGACAGCATCAGGAGAGGGGGCTGGGTTTAAATGACCATCAGCTACAGCAGGGATTTGTGACTTGCTCGGGTTTCATCTGGGACTCACGCAGCTGTCACACCTGCCAGATCCCAGGGGGATGAGGGGGGCAGAGGCAGAGCCCCCAACCCCATGCTGGCCTGGCTCTCTTCCTCCTCTTCCTGGGATCAGGCCTGGCAGCCTTCGTATCAGGCACAATGAAGTGTTGGGAGCTCCTAGCCGTGGCGGGTCATGTCCAGCCCCCCTCTGAGGTTGAAAGGAGACCAGGACACAGCAGGGGCCTGTCCAAAGTCATCCCTAATGGAGGCACCGAGCCTCAGAGGACATGTTCCTGGCACAGGACATGGTGCAAGTCTGTCTTTAAGCCATGCTTTCTGTGTGACCTTGAGGTCAATTAAAAGTAATTGGAGATTGATTTTCTTTTACCTTGTGGTCTTTGATTTGAAAGAGTCTAATTTCCAGCTATAGCAGGAATTTTCCTCCTGCCAACTCTCCTTGGGCAGAGGTGGGGACTGCCCCTCGTACACCCAGGCCCAGTGTAAGGCGGGCACTCATGGTAGATCCTCACTGCTCACACTCGGTGGGACTCCCAATATCTGCATGCCCCACGAGCCCTGTCTCGGCGGTCCCCCTGCTGTCTTCAGAAAGGAGTTGGGAACTTGAGGTCCAGATGTTGTGGTGAGGTCCTGTCGTCACCTCATAGAGACCCACCAGAACTGCCCAGCCCTGCTCCATCCTCACAATGGTGCTATGTGTGAGTCCACTGCTGCAGCCACTGCATGAATCCTTCTCAATGGGGGTCTTCCTCTTTCCCATTGACCTCTACCAAGCGTGATGTCCTCCTCCAGAGACCATTCCCTCCTGACAGCATGTCTAAAGTATGTGAGACGAAGTCTTTCCATCCTGGCTTCCAAGGAGCATTCTGGCTTACTTTTTCCAACACAGATTTGTCCGTTCCTCTGTCCCAAAACCACTGCAGTAGGGTCAATTCTGACGCCTAGGGACCCTTTGGACAGAGAACTACTTTTTAGGGTTTCCGAGAATATCAGTCTTTTTTTTTTTTTTAGTTTTTATTGTGGATTGAGTGAAAGTTTACAGGGCAGATCATCAGTTTTACATTAAACAAATCATACACCTTATTTCTTTCATTACAATGATTATAATCCCTACCATGTACCATCAGTTAACAGTATTTTTTCCTATTCATTTTAGCTCTTTAAAAAAAAAAAAAAAAACAGTCAGGCATATGTAATAATTTACTCCACCACAGAGCACATTCTGCAAGTCTGCCTCCTGGCCTCCATCTGTTAGTCCCTCTCTTCTGTGAGTCCAGAGTCCTCAGCTGCTTCATCTCTCCATGTCCCCATCTCTGCCTCCATCTCTGGTGTCGCTGCTTCTCTGGATAGGGTCCCACATTCCTCTCATGCTCTTCTCCCTTGAGAGGCCTCTGTTTCTGGACTGTAAGATTAACTACTCCACCATTTTTGTTATAAAACTTCTACCTTTACAATTGCGACAGTCACAATTAGTCATGATAACAATTACTCACTACTGAATCCTAAGAATCTTATCCCATCTCTTTTTACCAACCCATCTAGACAACAAGAAAACTATTCAGTGGAGACTCTATATTTCCCCATTCACTCTTAAACTCCCTCTTGAAAACTTGTAAGCCAGTCACTTTGTGCCTTTATCCCCCCCTCATTTTAGGGAGACAATATCTAAGTTGCTCTTCCCGATCTACCCTGTGTACAGAGGGGATATAGCCTTGATACTTGATGTGAAGACTCCTTCCCTCTCTGTTAGTATTTTGAGCTGCTACGTCCATGAGTATAGGTCAAGTTTATCTAATTGTAGCAATTTACTCTCATTTCCTTAATCAAAAATTGTCTTCTTTTTTTTTTTTTTTTTTAATCTTCCTATAGTCAAGTTCTGATTATCAAGCCATTGAGGCTAGATCAAATGGGTACTATGTACAAGTTTGGTTGTTCTTGTTCATCTCCCCCACTTCATATCAGCTGGTTGCTTCACTCTCAGCTCTAGCCCTCTGTGGCTAGGTCCTTGTCCATGGGCTCAGGAGTCCCCAGGTCTCACCACACTTTGGACCAACCAGCCCTTCCTCTTCTCTCTCTAATCTTCAGATCAACAGGAGTGTATGGAATGTGGTTGAACTCAGCCCATTTCTTCATTGCTGCCTTTTCCCCTCTTCCACTCACCAATAGACCAATGTGATCACCAGCAAGCTTACGTGCCTGCTCATGTGCCCCTTTGAGTTTCAGTCTTGGAGGAAGGGGGTTGAGAATACCAACCTTGACAGAAGCAAACAGCCTCATCTCTTGGAGGCTGGTTGGTTTGAACCACCAACCTTGTGGTTAGAAGCCTGGTGCTTATTCCAGGACTCACAGAGAGCAAGCTCTCACTACCCATGTGACACTGGCTTCATTGCTGTTTGGTGAGTTGACTTGACCTTGGGTGGAAAGAGGATCTCTGCAGATGTGATCAGTTGGCATGTGGTCACACTGAAGCAGGGTGAGCCCATATCAATGCAGAGACAAGACACAGAGAGACAGAGGGGTGGACGGCAGCTGTGGGAGGAAGGAACAGAGATTGAAGTGATGCTATTTATCAAGGACCTCCAGAGTCACTGAAGGACACGTAGTCCTGCAAACAGCATGACTTGGGACCTCTGGCCTCCAGAGCTGTAGAAGACATTTCTGCTGTCTTAACACTCAGCACACATACTCACATTGAGGTGTTTTCTCACATGACCCAGGGCTTAATAGCCTGTGGTTGTCCCCAAACACACCAAGCTGTCTACCTTCCAGGTGTGGCGGACTGGTTTCTCCCATAGAATGCTTGCCCTCTGTCATCCACAGCTTGGCTGAGACACAGTCAAGTATGGGGCTTGATCTCACTACATGATGCTCATCGGGCCGGGAGCACACACATCAGCCAGCAGAAACCTTGCAACCCCCAGTGAAGGAGGCCTGCCCAGGAACCTCAGCTGGACCAGACCCTCTGCCCTTCTTAGATGGCCCGACCCCAGTGTGTCACGGGGGCTGCTGGATCGTGGGCACTGAGGCTCTGAGCTAGCCCATCCCCACCCCTTGGCTTGCAGAGCTCAGCAGGGGCCTGCTTAGCCGCTGGGGTTGGAAGCAGCAGCAAGAGCTCCCGTGGGCTCCTGAGTGACAGACTGGCCACAGGGACCTGGAAAGGACACATTTCCTCCAGTCTCCTGCCAGCCCACAGGCACAACACCAAAGCCCCGTGTACAGGGAGTTAGGGAGGGAGCTACCCTCTGCATACTGCTCTTTTCACCCTAAAAGGCTGCTGGACACCACTGGTCCTACATGGATGCTGGACACACCCTGTTTGGACAGACAGGGAGCAAGGAGGCAGTCACAGACACAGTCCTGGCTCCACAGGCTTAGTCCCCACCCAGTCCTGAGTCCCTGCCCCTGGGGGGCTGAATACTTCTCCCTAACCCTAAACTCAGGAGACTCAGTTGTGGGGGCCTTCCACGTGGCACATGGCACTCCTGCCACACAGCACACATGATGAGAGTCTCTCCTAGTGGTGGAATCTGAGGGCGACCACAGCCATCACCACCACCACCCTGGATGGTGCTGACTGTGGTCAGCCTGGACTGAGCACAGAGGAGCTTCCTGGCCGCCCAGCTCCCTCCTGGCGGCTCTTAACTCCACCCTGTGGCTTGGGAAGACTTGGGAAGCCTCACGACTATGGTGCCACTTTGGAGCAGCCTTGGGAAGGATGGCCCTGCAATGCTGAGTCTGGGAGGTGCTGGGAAGTGGGGGCTCTGTGACCCCACCCTCACTCTACCCTGGTTCCTCTTCTCAGTGTTTGGGGAGCAGACATTAAGCCCCAAAGCTCTTCTTGTTCTTCAGGAATCAGACTCACTCTGTGTGTGAAAAGGCTGGTTAGAGCCTAAGGGGACCCTGCCACTCAGGACATGACCCTCTAGGACCAGATGGAGGATGCTGACCAGAGCCCATGTCCACTCTGGAGGGGGACTACCCCTCAGACAGCTGCCCCCAGCAGGGTGTAAATTCATCCCCCAGGGGCTGAGAGCTGACCATCCCAACTGAGCCCTGTACCTCCCTCCCCCACAGATATCTAGAGAGGTGCCAAGTAGTAGCCTGGGTGGGCAGACACCCCAGTGCCCACCCTTCCAAGTGGGCACACCCCACCCACTCAAGTCCTGTACTGACCGGTGGAGCTACTAACAAGGGTCCATAGAAACAAAGAGAAATCCCACACAAAGGAGGCCAGGCCCAGCCAGGCCAGCATCCCACCCAGGAGGAGAAGGGCAGGGGCGTGACAGGAGTGGACTTGGTCTCCCAGGAGCAGTGATTCCAGAGGTCCTGAGAGACCATCAGCCCAGGGCTTTAGGTACCCGCTGACCAGGATGAGGCCATGGTGGACCCTGGGGGTGGGTCCACCCCAGACCCCTCCAGGCTCTGACTCCCGTGACACTGGGCAGTCCCCAGGGCCCCCAGGGCCAGACCAACTGTGTCTTGGGGAGGAAGGACTGGGAAAGGGGCTCCAGGGGGACAGATGAGGGACAAGAGGGGCCTTGTCCACACTCCTAAGTGGACCTCCAAGCTGGGGCAGGCTCTGAGCTCCAAACTCTCAAAATAGCTGAGGGAGAAATGAGAGAGGGAGGGGAGGGCAGCTGACTTCATGCTGCAGACAACTCAGGCCCAGCTGTCTGCAGGGCGTACCTGCTCCCTCCTCCCTCTCCTCCTCCTTCTCTTCCCCCCTCCCCTCCCCCTCCTTCCTCCTGCTCCCCTCCCCTTGACTCTCCCTCTCCTCTTCCTCCTTCCCCCTCCTCTCTGAACCCAGGAGACATGTGAGCAGAGATGGGGGGATGAGGGGAGGTGGCCAGGAGAGCCAGGAGCTAGGAGGGAGAATCAGGGGCAGCAAGAAGGCAGGTTTGTCTGGGACTGAAGGGTCAGTAAGATCCAACATGGGGCTCTGAGTTGGCAGGCAGGGGGAAACCGGGTAACCATGGATGGTGAGGGTCCTGGGGGTGTCGCAGGGTGCCTGGAGCCCAGTAAGGACAAGCACACAGTAGTCAGGAGGGGGTGCAGGACACAATGGGCAGGGCAGTGTTAAAGTCAAGGCCTTGCTGGCATGTATATTCAGGATAAAACAGGAGGACACGCTGAGGGGTAGGGAGTGGGGGGCAGAACAGGGGAGGACGCTGGGCTGAGGCCCCGAGGGCTGAGGAGGAGTGTGGTGAAGATCACAAGATAACTGACCGCCATCCTTTGGCGCCAGGTGGCCTGTTGGGAGCCCCCTCCCCACCACGTCTATTCCTGTCTTCACATGTGATCTCTGAGGAAGCCTCCAGACCCTAGCAGGAGCTGCCCTCACAGGAGTAAGGGGTCCCCTCCCTCTGCCCTCCACCTGCCCTGGACACTGGCCCAAAGATTGAGCAGAGGAAACTTGTAGGTCCAGGAACAGAACCTCCTAAGGCCCAGGACTGGTCCCAGGTGGGCACTCAATCCCAGCACTTGGTGGACCCTGGTCCATCTCCTGCAGACACCAAGCAGAGCTGGGCTGACCCAGTATGGCAGGAACACAACTCTGCTCTGTGTTCAGGGACCTGGGGAGAGGCCAGTCCTCCCTGAGGCCTTCAAGGGACAGATAGGAAGACCCATAGGGCTTTGAAGAGGAGCGTCAGTATCGCAGCAGTGTGGAGATGGGGTTGTTGCTGTTGTTGTTATGTGCTGTGGAGTCAGTTCTGACTCACTGAGACCCTGTATAGGGTTTCTGAGGAGCAGCTGGTGGGTTTAAACCGCCGACCTTGTAGCTCGCAGTCCAGTGCTGGTCTTACAGCAGCACCCCAGCAGGATGGGGGTTAGGAAGTAAAATGAGGTTAAGAAGGGATGGTGGAACTGTGGGGCCCCCTGGATTCACTCCCACCTCAAACAGGTCCCTAGGACTCCCCGTTCAGACCCGCCCCCATGCCTGCTGCCCAGAGTCTCTGGAGCAGGCTGGCCAGTTCTGGGTTCCTGAGGGACAAGGACCAAGACCAGGCTTTGGGCTCAGAGACACTGCATAGGAGACCCCTGGGTCCAGGGGCCAGACCCCCCAGTTTCCACAGTCAAAGGTGAGACTGCGAGCTTCAAGGACCCGCAACTTTGGGGTGAAAGTCATCACCCACACATCCGACAGTAACAACTCTCACACCCAAGACCCCCGACCCTGGCTGTCTGTGTAAGACCTCCACACAGATGTCCCCTCCCTGCTCGGATTCCTGAGAAGTGACGCATGAGGCAGCTCCTCCGTGGGGAGGAGAGAACGGAGGGGCCACACTTGGGGAGCTTCCCAGTCAAGAAGAAACTATTCACAGGCATGTCCACAACAAGGGATCACAGCACAGAGAGTATCCAGGGTCCGAACATCCGGCTCCAAGGTGACCACAGAAGGACTGGGTGCAGGTACCCAGAGGCCCACAGCCTTGTCCCTGCCCTCAGCACCATGGAGACTAGACTCACAGCAGGGTGCCCAAGAGCCACCAACAGAGTTCTGAGACCTGACTCCAGCCGGCTTCAATCAAGTTTAAACAAATACAACACAAAGTGAGGTGTTGGCAGGTGAGTGCAAACAACTGCGTAGCCACTGGAACTCACAGGACAGCACTGGCCACGAGATCATTGGTCACCATCCAGGGGACCCCCAGTCCCACATGCCTCTCGGGGACGGGGACTCTGTCTCTCCAGGGCACGTCTTGACTCACGTTGCCATACTGTCCCTGATCTAGGGAGGTTCAGGTGCACCTTAGTCCTCAAGCTGACTTCTTTGCTCCTCAACACTTTAAAAAGTCTTGTGCAGCAGATTTGCCTAGTGCAATATGTCGTTTGATTTCTTGACTGCTGCTTCCATGAGTGTTGATAGTTGATCCAAGAAAAATGAAGTCCTTGACAACTTCAATCTTTTCTCTGTTAATAGGAATGTTGTTTATTGGTCCAGTGGTGAGGGTTTTTGTCTTCTTGACATTGAGATGTAATCCATACTGAAGGCTGTGCTCTTTGATCTTCATCAGTAAATGTTTTAAGTCCTCTTCACTTTCAACAAGCAAGGTTGTATCATCTGCATATCACAGGTTGTTAATGAGTCTTCCTCCAATCCTGATGCCATGTTTTTCTTCATAGAACCCAGCTTCTCAGATTATTTGCTCAGCATACAAGTCGAATAAATATGGTGAAAGAATACAACCCTGTCGCACACCTTTCTTAATTTGAAACCATTCAGTGTTCCACGTTCTGTTCTAAAAACTGCCTCTTGGTCCAGGTACAGATTCCTCATGAGCACAATTAAGTGTTCAGGAATACTCTTACTTCACAATGTTGTCCATAGCTTGTCTTGATCCATACAATCGAAAGCATTTGCATAGTCAATAAAGCACAGGTAAACATCTTTCTGATATTCTCTGCTTTCAGCCAAGATTTATCGGACATCAGCAACAATATACCTCATTCCACAGCCTCTTCTGAATCCTGCTTGAACCTCTGGAAGTTCTCTGTCAATGTATGCTTGCAACTGTTTCTGTATTACCTTTAGTAAAACTTTACTCGCATGGGATATCAAAAAGATTGTCCAATGATTTCCTCATTCCGTTGGATCACCTCTCTTTGGAATGGGCGCAGATACAATCTCTTCCAACACTCGGCCAAATATTGTCTTCCAAATTTCTTGGCAGCCATGAGTGAGTGCCTCCTGTGCTGCCTCACTTTCTTGAAAGATTTCAATGTTCATTCCATCAATTTCTGGTGCCTTGTTCTTTGCCAATTCCTTCAATGGCACCTTGGACTTCCTCCCTAAGTATCATTGACTCTTGATCATATGCTACCTCTTGAAATGGTTAAACATGAACCATTTCCTTTTGGTACAGTGACTCTGGGTATTCCTTCCATCCTCTCTTGATGCTTTCTGCATCATTCAATAATTTGCCCAGAGAATCTTTCAATAACGAAAGTCGAGCCTTGGATTTTTTCTTCAGTTGACCCAGCTTGAGAAATGCTGAGCGTGTTCTTCCTTTTTGGTTTTCTGATTCCAGATCTCTACACATTTTATTGTAATAGTTGGCTTTAGCTTCTTGAGCTGATCTTTGAAATTTTCTGTTCAGCTCCTGGACCTCCTCATTTCTTCCATTTGCTTTAACATCTCTACGCTGGAGAGCAAGTTTCAGTGTCTCTTCTGACATCCATGTTTGGTAAAGTGTAGGACCCTGGAAAGAGAGGAAGACCCCCAACAAGATGGACTGGCACAGTGGCAGCAGCTGTGGGCTCAAGTGTAGTAGCAATTGTGAGGTTGGCCCAGGACTGGGCAGTGTTTCGTTCTGTTGTGCGTTGGGTAGCTATGAGTCAGTACCGAGTCACTGGAACCTAACAACAAACACAACACAATCATTAAGGCTTTAGTGTGTCACTGTAGGATAAGCACTGGGCTACTAATTGAAAGGTCAGTGGTTCAAACCCACCAGCGTCTCCTTGGAAACCTTATACAGGGTCACCATGAGTCATAACTCAATGACACTTAACAACAACAACACAACACAATCATTGTGTGGGAGCTACCAGCCCATACAGACTGTATTAAGCAATCCACTGCTCCACAGGCAGAGTCTATGTGTGTCAGACTCCCACATGACCGTGACGATGAGAAAGGCTGACAGGAGTGAGGATTCCAGTAACTGCAGAGCCACAGAAGTGTCAGAGCTTATGTCAGAACCAACAGCACCGGCACCTTTAGAAAACTGTTGGTATTTATACTTGTGGGGTACAAATGAATGAATGAGACTCTTATCGTCTACAAACCTACTGGAAGACAGTGGGTGCTCTCTCCAAGTCAGCTCAGCCATCCCTGGTGAAACAATTCCAGCCTGAGAAATGCTTACTCGTGTTCACTAAAGGCCTGCGAAGTCACCAAGCGTGGAGCTGGGCAGTGTCATGGACTGAAGTGTGTCCCCTAATTGTGCGTCAGCTTGGCTGGGCCGTGGTCCTCACTGGTTTGCAATTGTGTATGATCCCACATGATGTGATAAACAATAAAAGGATTAAGGGATACATCATACTTGGAAAAGTGGAGGGTCAGTGAAAAAGAGGAAGATCCCCAAGGAGATGGGTTGACGTAGTGGCAGCAGTAATGGGCTCAGAAGTAACAACCATGACGAGGCTGACTCGAGACCAGGCAGTGCTTTGTTCTGTTGTGCGTAGGGTCGCTACGAGTTAGAGCCGACTCAAAGGCACCTAGAACAACAACAACACACTACCCTTAGTCCCACCGTTGACCCTGATCCAGTGTCAGGGAAATTCCTAAGATTCTTAAAGAGATAAAAGAAGAGAGATGAGCAGAGATAGAGGAACCTATTGCCACTAAGAAAGAAGAGTTGGAGAGCAGCTGAGGACTCTAGACTCATGGAACGAGAAAGGCTGTGTGTTGGCAGCCAGGAGGCTGGCTTGCAGAATGTGGCCTTTGATCGTTTAAATTATTATATATTCCTGCGTGTTTCTGTGTACATTAAAAAAAAAAAAAAAAAACAGGGACTGGAAGCAAATACTGTTGAATGATGATATACTGAGGGGATTGTAATCATTGCAATGATACAATAGGATGAGTGTAAAACTGATGTTCTCCCATGTCAACTATCACTCAATTCACAATAAAAGCGTTAAAAAGAAGAAGAAGAAGAGTCTTTTGGACCTGGGGTCCCCACACTGTGAAACTCCTAAATCCAGGGAAAGACTGATGCCAAGACACATGGAGATCTCCAAGGAATGCTGAGTCTGCAGATGCTGAAAGGGAACAAGGACCCTTCACCAGAGCCAGACCTTTCTCTGAGTTACGCTTTCTAGTCTCCTAAACTGTGAGAAAATAAATTTCTGTTTGCTAAAACCATCCATTGGTGGTATTCCTGTCACAGCAGCACCAGAGAACAAGACATGCAGCATTGTTTGTAATAACTCCAAACAGTAGAAACAGTTGTCCATACACAATGGCAGTGAATGGAAATATACACTGTCTATACACCACTGCAGTGGATGGAAATATACACTGTCTATCCACCATGGCAGTGGATGGAAATATACA
>NW_006408832.1:262445-279557 GCF_000296735.1 Chrysochloris asiatica
TGGATGGAAATATACACTGTCTAGCCATCATGGCAGTGGATGGAAATATACACTGTCTATACACCACTGCAGTGGATGGAAATATACACTGTCTATCCACCATGACAGTGGATGGAAATATACACTGTCTATACACCATGACTTGATGTGGTGCTGTGGGTTAGTGCACCAGACTGCAAAGCCGTTTGAACTGCAAAGTTGGCGGTTCAAGCTCACCAGCTGCTCCTCGGAAACCCTATCCAGGGTCGCTATGGGTCGGAACCAACTCGATGGCACTTAACAACAACAATCTGCAATGGCAGTCATTGCAGTCTACCCACCATGGCAGTGGATGGAAATATACACTTGATCTGCATTACATATGCATGCATTAGACATTCATACAACATGCATTGTGCATTCAGCCTACTGAGTATAGGACTGAAAGAAGAGAATGGGCTGTTATCCATCCTAAGCTGGATGAGTCTCACAAAATTAATTTAACAAAAGAAAGCAGACACAAACACGTCCGGCAAGCTGCAGGATTTCATTTACAAAGCGTTTCATCTGTGGTAATGGATGTCAGACAGTGGTCCTGGGAGGGGACCGTGTCCAGAGGGGAGGGAGGCTGGGAGGCAGCGGCGATGTCCTATAGCATCTTTCGTCTGGATGTGGTTTTGTGGGTGTGCTAACTTTGTCATATACATCAAGCTGTCCACTTGTGATTTGTGCAGTTTGATGCCTGTATTTCATTCATCAGCAAATAGCATGTGCTGTCGGGTGATGTTCCACCTGCCGCCCCGTCAGAGGAATACGCAGGTGACTCCAGGAACGACCTGCAGTCCAAATCCGCCTCCCCAAGTCTGTGAGCCTCTGAGCTGCTCTCATCTGGCGCTAATATTTATTGACAGTCATCACCAGTTCCTTAAAAGGAAGAGAACTTGAGGGCCTAGTCAATTTTTAACATACTCTTGCTGGCTTTTTCATGTTCCCAGTAAAAGATACATCTCAAGTCTATTGCTTCACCCAAGACGACTGAGAATTTGGGTTCCTCACTACAGAACCACCTCTCTAGATGTATGAATTTTGTACATATCAGGCTTTCTGTCTACTAAGCCCTGAGCCAGTTATGCCGTTCACACCCGAGCTGGGGAGACCTGCCCAGAGGGAGAGGTAGGGCCCTGCATCTCCACCCTGAGGGGGCTCAGGTTGCTCCTTCCCAGCCTCTGAGCACAATAGCAAAGTACCACAGACTGGGGTGCCTACAGGGTATCGGCCACACTGATTCTTTCTGAACCACAGCCTCCGCTCCCTGCCACTCCTCACCCCCCAGTCCTCCTCATACTACCTTTCACTCCCCAAATCACGTTTGTATACAATGTCCTGATTTAGGAAGAGGTTGGACTGGGCTGGACTAGGCTGGACTGGGTTGGCCATTTTCCTAATGGCTTTAGCCTCCTCTGAGGGCTGCATTACTTGCCTTGTACACTCCAGGCTCTTTGGGTTGATGGGGCAGTTCTGCCGGCTAGGTCAGTAGTGGCTGGGCCCCTTCTCACATGATCTTTCACCGGGGTTCTCCTCAGAAGGCTGAGGGCAGCGTCTCCATGAAGACTGCCCTAAAACTGGTGCCTGGTCACCTGCCCACCTGCTCTTGGTCAAAGCAAGTCTGAGGCCAGCCCAGGGGGAAGGGAACTTGACCCTATTTGATAGGAGTGGCAATAGGGCCACTGGGAGAATTGTGGAAGTTCCAGGGCTTTGTAGGATAAACAATGGACTGCAAACCACAAGGTCAGCAGTTCAAACCCACCAGCTGCTCCTTGGGAGAAAGATGAGACTTTCTCCTCCTGCAAAGACTTACAGCCTCAGAAACCTTATACAGGGCTGCTGTGAGTTGGAACTGACTCGATGGCACTTAACAATAACTGCATTCTTTCCTCATGCTCTATGAAAGAAGTCAGACACAGAGAGCATGGATCCTAGAAATTGTGTATAGTGTCCTGATGGAAAGCAGATGAGTGGCTGCTTCGGGATTGGAGGGCAGGAGAGTGACAGCTAGAAGGAACAACATATTCCCTTTTGAGGAGGTGAAAATGCTGCAAAACTGTCCTAATGTCTGCACAGCTCTGCATGTGCTAAAGGCCACGGAATTGTACACTTTCAATGGATAGATTCCAGACCATGTGGATTGCATTTCAATACAGCTGTTCTTAAATAAATCAATAAGTCAATGTCCCCAACACAGCAGGTATTGTCCCTGCCAGCCCGGAGTCATTCCTCCAAAGACTTGTGCTGGCTCTTGGAGCTGGGCGAGGTCAGGTCAGAATCGCCATGCAGCCTGTACTGCTGTAACAATCAGAGCTCTCCAAAGAACCAGGGCCACCAGGAGGTAAATGTTAGGAGATGTTAGATGCCTTAAATACTGTCTGATACAGATAGATACACACAATAGATAATGCAGGCATCAGATGATGTGTAGCTATCAGACAACGCAGAGATACTGGGTGATAGAGATACAGTATTAGACAGTACAGATATGTACAGGTCATAGATATGAACATTAGATGACATGGATCTATAGAAACAATAGATGGTTTAGACATATTGCTACTGTTAGGTTCCCTCAAGTAGGTTCCGACTCATAGTGACCCTGTGCACAACAGAACGAAACACTGCCCGTTCCTGCGCCAACCTCACAATTGTCACTAACCTTGAGCCCATTGCTACTGCCACTGTATCAGTCCATCTCATTGTGGAGGGTGGGGGTCTTTCTCTTTTCCGCTGATCCTTCACTTTACCAAGCTGATGTCCTTCTATATAGATATAGAGAGGCAATAGACTATATATTAAGGAGCTTTGGTAGCATGTTGTTGTCAGGTGCCATCGAGTCAGAACTGACTCATAGTGACCCCATGCACAGCAGAAAGAAACAGTGTCTGATCCTGGGCCAACCTCACCACCGCTGCCACACTTGAGTCCATCAATGATGCCACCTGGCTGATCCATCTCGTTGTGGGCCTTCGTATAATAACATCTAATTCGTATAATAACCACTTGGTAAGCATAGTGGTTACGAATCAGGCTGTTAATCTGACAGTCAACAGTCCAAAACTCCCAGATGTTCTGAAGGAGAAAGATGAGGCTTTCTGCTCCCGTAAATATTTACAGCCTTGGAAACCCTGTACAGGGTCACTATGAGTTAGAACTGACTCCATGATGCATTACAACAACACGTTATATACTACACTATTTAAATGTGGATATTAGATGATATTATTGTTGTTAAGTGCTGTCAAGTTGGTTCTGACTCATAGAGACCCTGTAAAGTGTTTCCAAGGAGCAGCTGGTGAGTTTTGAACCAGTGACCTTGTGGTTCAGACTGACCTGTGGTCCCGTGCTTACCCTATACCAGGACTCCATATACTAGATGTTGCTAAGTGTCATCAAGTCAGTTCCGCTCACAGAGACCCTACAAAAAGTTTCCAAGGAGCAGGTGGTAAGTTTGAACTACCGACCTTGTGGTTCACAGTTCAGTGTGAATCCTACAATGCCACGCTAGGAGTCCACATGGGTATACATATTAGATGACATACATACAGTTGGCATTAGATGATATCTCATATAGATACCAGACGGTACTGATACAGACAACAATAATGAGACCGAGGGATCAGCAGGGGCAAGTCTAAAATCTTTAGGCCGAAACCCCAGCAGGCTTGAGTCCAGAACCTGTGTGCAGGGCTGGCTGGGACTCCGGGAGGGCGTGCATGTTACAGATAGAACCCTTCTCCTCGGGAACCTCAGTGTTTGCTCTTAAGCCCTTCATCTGAATAGACCAGCGCCATCCACAGCATAAAGGGTCATCTCTTCAAGTCAACTGCTTGTTAATGGTGACCACTTCTGCTAGTCCTGTCTAGACTCGGGCTTAACCACAGCCCTGGACACCGTAGCCAGCCACGTGAGATCCTCGTGCATTTCACCATCACAGCTGCCATGACTCCCAGGTCATTCCAGGTGACCCTGCCCGAATGGCCTGTTTGAAAAGTGACCAAGCTCATCCTGATGTTTCATACTTGATGTGACCAGGGGTTTTGCCTTTTATAAGTAAACTCTCAGTTGCTATTAAAAGAACTACCTTTCTGCAGCATTCTACCGCATAAATATAAACACAGCAACAGCCAGGGGAGTTTGGATAATGATTCACCACCGACGACAATGAAACAGCTGCAAAGCCTGGCCGCTCCCCGGTACAGCAGTCCAAATGCTCCACTGCACTGGGAAATGTCGTCTTGGCAGCTCACTCAGAATATCCCATTTTCAGGCACTTCTGAAACCCGTGCGGTAAGGAGAATACTGATGAGTCACCGGCTTTAAAAGAGCTCAGTCAAATGATCTCAGTTGGCTTCAATCATAAAGCTTCTGCGTCATCGCCCCTTCACCTGAGGAGTCCTGGGGCTCAGAGCCTAGATTCCTGGACTTGGGGGTTCTTGGACAGAGGAAGCTTCTGCAAGGACTCAGCGCCTGACGCAGTTCCTTTGCTGCAGCCGCGTACGGCCAAGTACACCGCCATCTCTGGCTGCTAGATGGTGCAGGCTACTCTATAGCCCCGGCCCTGGGGCCTAACTCAGGCACATGTGCCACCGTCCAGCTGGAGCTCCTGGCCACTCCTGGGGACCCCACCTATCAGTGCTCTCATCAGCCTGTAGACAGGTCCTCTGCTGGAGGGAACCCAGACCGCAGGATGGCATCTAACGAAACTCAGATCTGGACTCGCCAAAACGCACAGAGGGAAACTGAGTCTCACAGGAGTAGTGGGGGTTCACAATTACAGTTTGGAATCAAGTATTCCATCACCCCATCTGAGTGAGGTGTCATTCAGGGTACCCCCACCCCAAGGGAGCTCACCTGGGCTGAGAAAGTCTCAGATGAAGGCCAACATTTGGACAGACGTGCCCCTCCAGATTCCAAGGCTCGTGCAGCTGTGGGCTCCCCTGCATGTGACCAGTGCCCTTACCAGATGGGCATTTTGGGGAGGGGTCTGTGGCTGGGGAGACCTTGATGATACAATTAGCACCTCAGCTACTAAATGAAAGATCATAGGTTGAGTCCACCCAGAGATGTCTTGGAAGAAAGACCTGAGTCTGAAAAATCAGTTCACTGAGAATCCTATGGAGAGGGGTTCTGCTCCAACCCCCGGTTCCCTGGGAGTCAGCATCAAACCCACAGCAGGTTCTCACTGACTGCAGTGTTGGGTGGGCGGGAAGCAGGCTGCGCTCTCATCAGACTCAGAGAGAAACTGAGGCAGGACCAGCATGTGGACATCAGAGGCAGGAGCCACAAGAGGACAATGGCACTGGGGACCCTGAGACCTTGGCTGGAGGCCCTGGGGGTCTCCTGGGGAGAGACGCTGGGAGCCAGGAAGATGTCTGAGGGCCCATGTGGTCTCCTTGCATCTGGCTGTCGTGAGGCTTCTGGCAGAGAGAACCCGGAGGGACCAGGAGCGCCCAGGCCCAGGCAGGGGCAGAGGGACCTGGTACAGTACAGAACTCTTAGGAACCAGATCCCTGTCTGTCTGGAGTGGGGAGAGGGGCGTCAGGAGGATGAGACAAGCCCGTCTCTGGGGCCTGGGACAAGCTGAGCTGGAGCTGGTGGGGGAAGGGGCGGCTTTCTAGAGCTTTCTGTCTGGGAGTTCCCAGGGTGAGTTCAGCTCTTTGCTCAAGGCCTTCATCTGGTCAGACACAGATGAGTACCCCCCAGACAGTGTCTCCACAATTAGAAACAGCCACATACAGAGCTGAAAATGTCAGGCATTCAGTCACACCGCATGTATTCCTAAAGACCAGAGCCCGATGTCTTGTAGACAGAACATATTTCATCCCGATGTTTGATCTGGAAGAGTTTAGCAGCTTTCCTACTCAAAGCCAATGCCTGGTGTGGCACTGTAGGATATGCACTGGACTGCTAATCACAAGGTTAGTAGTTCAAACCCACCAGCCACTCCTTGGAAACCCTATGGTGTTTTTAAGTGCCATTGAGTCAGTTCCAACTCATAGTGACCCTAGGAGTGGCTGGTGAGTTTGAACCACCGACCTTGCAGTCCAGTGCATTATCCTGAACGCCACACCAGGACTCCTGGACACCTTCGACAGGGTCACTGTGAGGCAGAACTGACTCAATGGCATTTAACAACAACAACAACAACATGAATAATACCAACAGGATCACCCATAGTGGGCAGGTTCCAGCAGAACTTTCTAGACTAAGAGAGACCACAAGGGAAAGCCTGGAAATTATTCCAATATGTTGTCCTGGATTCGTTGAATTTGGTCGTATCATCAGGTGGACAGGGTGTTTGGTAAAGAGGAGGTCAGGGAAGACTAGGGGAGCCTTTGAGGAGATGGGCTGGCTGACCCAGTGACCACAGCAGAGGACCCATACACACTGACCCCCATGAAGACAGTCAGGAGCAAAGTCCTGCAAGCTGTTCAAGATGCTTATGTCGAAGGCCAGGCTGTCATGCACAGAGAGGGCCGGCTCCTGCAATGACCGCCGAGCCATGGGTAACCCTGGCCCACTGCAGCATGAGGACCCACATAGGTCCCCAGAGACACACACAACTGCCTGTGAATTGGGGAATTGACAGGAGGAGGTGTATCCATCCCAGTGCAGACCCCCATCTGAGACCCTGCCTACTGTTCACGCCTGAGTCCCCTCCTCCTGCCTCAGTTTCCCCATATAAGCACTGTGGGAGGTGGGGGAGGGGTCTATGAGACCAGAGAAGTGTCTGAATCAGCAAGAAGGAGAGCCTGCGGCTCTGGGACAGGCCTGTCCCTGCAGCTGCTGCCCTCCCGCCCCCACTCAGGGCCCACAGCCAGCAGGTGGGGTGTGGAGCCTGTCCAGACTGGGCCTGCCCGCAGGACCAGGCATAGACATCAAAGGGGCCGGGCCGCCCCTGCAGCAGGCAGGCTGGGGCTCTGTCCTGGGGCTTGCTGCCCACTGCAGACCAGTGTGTACCAGGGGTCATGTTCATGGGCCAACAGGGAAGCAGGAGGGCAGTGTGTGTGAAAACAGCCCCCGCTTACCCAGAAGACCACCGGGGGTCTCTGAGACTGCTGTGGCAGAATCCACTCATAGGAGGGTGGGCCCTCGCCATCTCACGGATATCGTAAGGCCGTCACCCCAATTTAGTTTGGAGGGCAGACTGAGTAACACCCACCTTGTAGTCAGAGGGAGGGGTATACTGGGCAGTCACCTGTACTTGCATCTCGGTCACCAGCCCAGAGCCCCGTGGAGATGCAGTGGACACTCAATGACAAGGACTGACCTTTGACCATCATGGATGTGAGCACTGTGTTCCCCACAACAGACCAGGAGTGTCCTCGGCTGCCCAGTAGTCGGCAGGAGGGGCCCTGCTGGCACAGCGGTTAGAACACTTGGCTGCTGACCAAAAGGTTAGTGGTTCGAAGCCACCATCCGCTGTATGGGAGAAAAATCAAACAGTCTGCTATGAGAAAGACTTACAGCCTCGGGACCCCACAGAGCAGGTCTGCTCTGCCTTACTGGGTCACAATGACAAAGAATTGTCTCTATAGCAGTAGGTCTTTGGGGAGGTGAGGGTGGTAGCAGAAAAGTTGGCCACCAAGCGTGTCCACGGCCTCACTCCTGGAGCCCATAAATGTGGCAAAAGGGGCTTGAATGTGAAGGCTTGTCCGGCTTACCTGGAAGGTCAGTGCTGTTACAGGACCCATGTTGGAGAGAGGAAGGGGTCGGATGGAAAGGCAGGGTCTGGGAGCACAGGGACCTCTCCAAGCTGGAAGGAGCCAGAGCCCCCTCTCCTGACCCCCAGAAGGACCCAGCCACCGTGATATTGTGTCTGACTTCAGAGCTGGCCAAGGGTACCTGTGTGTTGTCTTAATACTCATGAGACTTTGTTACAGGGGCTTAAAGAGCCCCCAGCTGAGACCCGCCCAGCCTGTGGGAAGGAAGAGGAAGTCAGGGGGAGTCATCCATGGAAGAGCCCCCAGCACCCACCTCACCTAGGGTCTCCCCCATGACGCCCAGCCCATGTCCCTGCTTCCCAGAAATAAAGCAGAAGCCAGGGGCAAGGGACACTCACTCTGTTTGACCTCTGACCTGGGACAAGTCTGAGACATTTAGGCATCAGTACTAAAAGTCAACCCCTCCACCACGTGTGTGTCTTGGTGGCTGTAGCTGTCTGCCAAGGGGGCTTCTGAACAGCAAGACATCACATTGCCATCTTTCTCCAGCTTCACTGTCCTGGTGTGCCCGATCCCTCAGAACCATCTGTCCTACCGACGGCTTCCTCCTTTGCACCATTTCTCGGTTTGATCCACCATGTCCCTGTGAAGTGTTGATCTGCCCTGGTGATCATTAGCTGAGAACCAACAGAGATTGAGCAGGGAGAAGCATACTAAGACTTTCTTTCTCCATATGGTTTGAATTTTCAACACATTATTAGAAAAACAACACAAGATTTATCTCAAAAAGTACTTTGAAGCTATCCCCTTAATGTTCTGAATTAGAGTACTTAATTCTTTGTAAATAAGCTGGCAACCCTCCCTTCTGAACGGCTGTGCTTTGCCTTAGTCAAAATGATCAGGAAATGTATTGAGGATGTTTACCACTTTTTTATTGTTGTTGCCATCTTTAATGGCTTTATTGATACTAAAAATGATAGACTATTTATAATAATTGATTGATATAATTTACAGTATACAATTCAATGGTTGTTAGCATACTGACAGAGTTGTTCCTAATCTAATTTTGAAACATTTTCATCATCTGGTAAAGAAATTCCGTACACATTACCAGTTACTCCCCATTGCCCTCACCCTACCCCCAACCCCAGGCAGGTCTGCTTTCTGTCTCTATGTTTTTGTTGTTAGATGCTACCCAGTCAATGCTGACTCATAGGGACTTCACGAGCATCCTCCTCCAGCCTCACAAGTGTTATATTTGCTGCCACTCTGTCAATCTGTCTTGTTGGGGGAGTCTTCTTGTTTTTCACTGAACCTCATTTTTACCAAGTGCAATGTCCTACTCTAGGGACTGGTCCCTCTTGATTACAGGTCCAAAATATGAGCGATGGAGTCTGGCCATCCTGACCCCTAAGAAACATTCTAGCTGCGCTTTATCCAACACAGATTGGTTTGATCTTTTAGCAGTCCATGGAACTTTGAGTATTCTTCTCCAACACCATAAGCCAAATGCATTGATTCATCTAAGGTCTTCCTTACTCATTGTCCCAACTTTCACACATGCATATGAGGTCATTGAAAACACCATCATGGCTTGAGTCAGGATCACCTTAGTCCTCAAACTGACATCTTTGCTCCTCAATACTTTACAGAGGTCTTGTGCAGCGGATTTGCCCAATGCAAGACGTCATTTGAAATCTTGATTGCTGCTTCCATGAGTGTTGTGGATACAAGCAAAATAAAGTCTTTGAAGACTTCCATCTTTTCTCCATCTATCACAATGTTACTTATTGGTCCAGTAGGGAGGAATTTTCTTTCCATTACATCAAGGTGCTCAGGCACATCACTGAGGTACTTAAAAACCTGAAGTTGTCAAAGAGTCCATACCATTAGCTGTGGTCTTTGATCTTCATCAATAAATATTTTAAGTCCTCTTCGCTTTCAGCAAGCAGGGCTGTATCATCTGCATATCTCAGGTTGTTAATGAGTCTTCCTCCAATCCTGATGTCATGTTCTTCTTCATATAATCCGGCTATTCAGATTATATGCTCAGTCCACAGATTAAGTATGGTGAAAGAACACACCCTGGTGCACGCCTTTCCTGATTTTAAATCATTCAACGTCCCCTTGTTCTGTTCAAATGACTGCCTCTTGGTCTATGTACAGTTCCTCATGAGCAGCAAATTAAGTGTTCTGGAATACACATTCTTCACAATGTTGTCTATAGTTAGTCATTATTTACACAGTCTAGAGCCTTTGCATCATCGGTAAAGCACAAATAAACATCTTTCTGGCATTTTCTGATGTCAGCAGTGATAGCTCTCCTTTCATGTCCTCTTATGAATCAATCCGGCATGAATTTTTGGCAGTTCCCTGTTGATGTACTGTCGCAACTGTTTTTAAATTATCTTCAGCAAAGTTTTACTTGATGTGATATTAACGATATTGTTCTGTCTCTATAGATCCAGTTATTTGGAGCATTTCATATTAATGGAATCAGAAGGATGCGGCCTTTTGTGTGTGGCTTCTTGTGCTGAACATCATGTTTTTCAGGTTCTCCATGATGGACCAGGCATCAGAACTTCATTTCTTTTTATTGACAAGTAATATTCCAAATCTGCCTTGGAGGAAGTACAGTTAGAGTGATGCTTAGAACTGAGGATGGTGAGACTGTCTCATGCACTTTGGACTTGTTATTAGAAGGGACCAGTCCCTGGAGAAGGACATCATGCTTGGTGGAGTAGAGGGTCGGCAAAAAGAGGAAGACCCCCAACAAGATGGGTTGACACAGTGGCTCTAACAATGGGGTCAAACATAACCATAGTTGTGAGGATGGTACAGCCTCCAGCAGTGTTTCATTCTGTTGCCCATGGGGCCTGCTCTGAGTTGGAGCTGGTTCTACAACACCTAACCACCAATATACCCTCTTTAGTTTATTCAGTAAGCAGTCTTTATGGTGAATTTTAGTCATCTAGATTATGAGGCCCAGCTGTTTGGTCAAATATTCATCTAGCTGTTGCTATGTTGTATTAAGTCAGTTTCAACTCATAGTGACCGTGTTTAGGGTTTCTAAAGAGGAGCTGGTGAGTTTGAACCACCGACCTTGTAGTTCACACTGATCTGTGGTACAGTGCTTTATCCCATAGTGCCACACTTGTGATTAGCATCAGCTTAGTTGACGTTTAAATATGATTAACATCAGCTTTGTTGGACTTAGAAGATTAATTTCTGTAACAGTGTTGGGTCTTATCTAATCAGTTGATGGCCTTAAAGTTTCTGGAAGAAGAAGGACTTGGTCTCAAGTCTCTTGGCACAATATTGTGAAGAGCCTCCAAGCCTGCTGGACCCACAGATGTGGACAGAGTCTGGCAGCATTCCCTGCCCTGTGGCTGTTGGGTTTCCCATCCCCCACCCGGTGAGCACTGTAGAATAAACACTGAACTGCTAACCTCAAGGCCAGTAGTTCAAACCCACCAGATGCAAGACTGCTATGGGTCAGAACTGAGTTGATGGCATTTAACAACCATTTAACGATCTGGTAGCGTAGTGGTTACGAGTCGGGCTGCCAACCTTAAGGTCAGCAGTTCAAAACTACCAGCGGTTCTGCGGGAGAAAGATGAGGCTTTCTGATTTACAGCCTCGGAAACCCTGTGCATGGTCACTATGAGTCAGAACCAACTGGACTCTACGGTAATCAACAACAACAACCATTGTTATGGACCAATTCCTTTAAATCAATAGAGAGAAAGTGGAGAAGGAAGTGAGAGGTCCCTCCCAAGACTGTCAGATGGGTGTGAAGTCTGAGTCTAGCCCTTGGAGCTGAGGAAGGGTCCCGAACAGCTGCACCCCCACCCCCATCCCCATCCCATCCCGAGCAGTGTTTCCAGTTACGTCTGGAGCCCAGAATTCCAGAGCTGGCCGGGTGCTGGCTGGTTTATGAGGAACTTCAGAAAAATGTGTTCCATGTCTGGAGGCTCCATGTGGGGACTCTGGGTCTGCCCATCAGAAGCCCCAGAGGCAGCCTGGGGGTCTCCATCCCTCCTGCAGCTGCTCCCTGGGGGTGGGGTCCAGCTGGACCCAGAGAGGCTCCCTGCCATCCAACATGGTGGGGGTGCACTTCTGCCACTGTCACCGTTACTGGACCTTCTCCCAGGCCAGAGTGGCCATGGCACTGACAGGAGGCCAGGGTCCCTCTCCTGACTGAGGTCACCTCTGGCCTTGGCCACCAGCAGCACCTATAAGATCCCTCTGCTGCACTGCCACTGTGGCCCCTGGTCCAGGCCCCAGCCTTGAAGCAGGTCCTGATACACTCTCCACTCCATTTGCTGGACCTGGGTCCCGCCCTCACCTAGGGGTGGCCCTCACTACCCCTCATGGCCTGAATGCCTCCCCCTGGTGTGGTTCACTCTACCCCAGATGGCTTCCCTCCCCAACCAGGTGGACCTCACTCTGCACCCCCATGGCCTCACTCCCTGCCCAAGCAGGTGACCCTCACTCCCCATTCCCTAATGTGGGGGCTCTCTCCTGGCTTCTCCACCCTCCGTGTTTCTGTAGATCACACATGATACTAAAAGTCCAACTGTCCTGCATGCACGAGGTCCATCAGTCATGCCAGAGGGACCCAGAGTGCTCCCAAGGCCTGGAACATTCCTCCACTGGGTCCAGAAGTGGGTGAAGGTCAGGGGATCTGTCCACTGGAGCCCTGAAGGAGGCTGGGGAGAGGCAGGCTGGGCCGTGGGGGATTCTCTGGAATCCCATGAACCATCGGACAGCTTCAGTGTTGGGTGGCAGTGGCTGCATCAGTTGGGGCACAGTGCCCCCCGCCCCCATATCCACATCCTGGATGTCAACAGCCATTGTCTCAGTGTGGGCCATGAGTCCCCACCCCCTCCCAGGTGAGACCCCAGAGCTGATAGTGAGCTGATACAGGAGGCGCCCTTGTCTAGATGCTTTGCACGTGTAGCTGGCTAACAGCCACAGTCTGTACTGTGGGTGGGCCTGGTCCAATCAGTGGAAGGCCTTAAGAGCAAAGTTGAGGTTTCCCAGAAAGAGTCTGCCAGTGGACACAGCTCCTGTGTGCCCCTCCAGCCCACTTCCAGCTGGCCGCTCCCACCTATGGATTTGGGCATGCCCTGCTGGTTCTCCATCTCTTGGAATACACCTGTATCCTATTGGACTGTTATGGGGGGGTGTCAAGAAGATGTGTGCCCCCTCCCTGCTCCAGCCCCATAGCCACCGTGTGCTCCACTCTGTCAGCTGGGGAGGGGTATGTAAATTGGTTTTTTCATTATGCATCTGCTGCTGAAACTAACATTTGGAAACCAAAGAACCAGGGTTCACCAGTATCCTTGAGGCAGTGTGAAGGCTGAGCTGGGAGCCAGTGTCCCTCCCCAACCCCACGTGTCCTCCCAGGGTCCCTGGCAGCTGCTCCACCTCTCCCTGTCTGCACCTGTAGGGACCACACCACAGAGTATAAGGCGCTGGGTGGAGTCACTGTGAACTGGGCTGATAGGAGGGGTTCCATCCAGCTGCCTCCCCAAAACTTCACCAAGGTCCTGGGGGAGCCACTCCCAGGCTGTGCTCCTTCCCCAGACCCCCGAGGGGCCGTCTCTGCTGGCCCTGTCTCTTCAGCTGAATCAAAGGCTTTTTAGATTTTAGTAAAAAATCATATGTATGTGTTTGTGTTCGCAAATAGTTTTGGCTTGGCGAGTCTTTAGTCCTCCTCTGCCAAACCTTCTGCCCTCCTATAATTTAAAGAAGCGAAAACCGACAGATGAAACCACCGTGAAACTTAATGTGCGGCTGCTGATTCTGCCGCATCATCAGAATTGCAACGTGGAGAATCTCCGTAGCCCACAAAGCTTTGAGGGGCCCACTCCACATCTGGGGGCTCTTTGTACTTTCAGGCTGCTGGAGGGGAGGGGAGGCAGGGAGTCAGGTGAGAGTGCAGGTCACCAGGCAGGTCCCTCCGAGCCAGCAGGACATCGATCCTCAGCAGTAGGAGAGTCCACTAGTTCGTGGACAGCCTCCCACCAGGCCCCCGCCGCCTGCACACTCCCCTACTGTGCAGATGGAGCCCCTCATTGTCTGACAAGCTGAGGGCCTGTCCCCACTCTTCCCAACCCCCCGCGCAGCCACACACACACACACACACACACACACACACACACACACACACACATGACCAGAAGGCAGAGAACACCTTCTTTCTGGATTGAAGAGTACAACCCCAATTTGCATTGAATTCTGGTTCTTGTGTCTGTTTAGAAATCAGGGTTTTCTTGTGTTGTTCATGAGATCTTGCTGGAATAGGGTGGGCTCTAAACCTAAATCCCTCCTGAGAGAAACCAGTAGACTCAACAACATGTATGTGAGTTTCCCTACAAACCAAGAACTTGAGGAACCCCAGGGACTCCTGGAGAGTGGGACAAGAAAGGACCACCACTTCCTGATCCCCAGCTCCCAAAGAATCAGGAGAAGAGCATCCCAGGTCCTTAAGGCCATTGCTGTGACCTTTGTGTTCCAACAGCCCTAGGAGACCAAGGCGCCTCTGCCGAGCTGGGGCACTGATTCTGGGAGGGTCCTCAGGACAGTGGCAAGAAGGGTGGAGGGAAGGCCCCTGGGAGCAGGACCACAGGAAGAATTCCAAAGGAGAGAACTTCTGCTGGTCCGCAATCCTGACATTGTTGCCTTCCGCCTGTCCCCGCACCCCCCGGCATGTGCTCAGTAGATTCCGCCCAGGTCCACGTGCTCCAACATCAGTCGTTGTCCATGGCCAAAGAGGAGGACCAGCCAGCCCACTGCCATCTGCAAATGCACACCACACCCCAGGGGCTGTGGAGCCACAACTCCGTGTGGTTGCAGGCCCTCAGCCCTGTCCCGCTCCACAGCCAAGAGTTGGCAGTTTTGAACAGCTATTTGATGGGGGATGGAGGGAGAAAAGTCAGCTTCCCATGCCTCTGTGTGTCCTGTTCTGTGGCACCGCCACACTCACAGTGAGGAGCTAGGACCCCGGCACACCCACCCTCCAGATACATGCCCCCGTGGTCCCCAGCCCTGTACCTCCCTCCAAGTCTTCTTAAATACTTAGAGACCATTGGGAAGAGAGTCTGCAGACCTCAGATCTCAGCTGTGGGGTGAGTGGGGTGGAGACAAACCCCTCAGGTTGCCCTCACTGTGTCCACTCAGGCAGGAAAAGCCCATCCCAATGAGCATCCCACCCATGCCAGGTGACCCCTGGGAGTACAGATGGCGCTGGTCCTGGACCAGGCTGCCTCAAGGGGATGAAAAGGGCGCACGGAGTCAGCAAGGGCAGGCTGCTCTCATGATGGGAGGCCAGGAGAACATAGAACAAGGGGAGGACAGTGCCCATGTTCTCACCGGGCCCCAGGGACATGGACACCTTCCCTGAGCTGCGGGAAAATCTGACATGTACGTCAGGACATGGCTGAGAGGCTGGTGGGGCTGAAGGACAAAGCTCCCTGAGCCGGGACTCCATGGACTCCATGAACCCCAGACAAGGGAGAAGACCACCAAGAGGGGTAATGCACACGGGGTTGGAGCCCCCAGAGACAGGCATGTGGAGGACAGTGACTTCATGCTGTCCAGGAGGGGGAGCAATGCAGGGAGAGTAAGCAGCTCCCGCAGGGTGTTGGCATGTTGGGGTGCTGTTGTGTAATGGAGAGCCTTCTCTGGTCTCTGATGGGTTGTGCACAGAAACAGGTTCCAACAAGACCACCGCCATGCAGCCAAGGGGATCCACTCTGTCCCCTTCATGAGTCTCTCCTCCCAGAGCCCTCTGCCCCCTTGGGACCTCCTGCTCCCTGTTCCAGACACCAGGTGGGTGTTCTTGGTACACAGCTGTGCCGGGGGCAGTGGTCCCTCCTGGCACTGGCCACACTCTATCTGCTGACCTTCCACCATCATTCCACTCCCATCCTCCTCGTCCCGGCTTCCCTGCACAGCAGAAACTCCCTGAATGTCGCTGGAACCGCTTGGTGACAGCACCATGAGAACATCGAGGCTTCCCTGGCACCGTCTTTAACCTTTATCCTCTGCCAGTGAGAGGAGAGGACAGACAGGACATGTACCCCTCCCCAGCCATGCCCACACCTCTCTCCTTGTTTCCCGTCTTCTGGTTGGCTGTGGAGGAAGCCACCAACAGAAGTGACCACCAGTGAGGAACGTAACTCTTGGGTCTCACATGAGGTGGCTGTGGCCCCCACGCGTCTGACTTCCTGAAGGCTGGGGGCAGGTCTGTCCCCATCCCTGTAGGAGGTGTTCAGGGATGCTCAGCGCATGGTGAGGGGCACTGCATGCTTTTATATGATCTTCCTCAAAATCCTCCCTCCCCATGGTCCTGTTCATTTCTCTCTTCTTGGGATGGTGGGTCACCTCTGTTGGGCCCCTTTTTTCCTAGAGTTTTTGGGTTTTCACTGTAACCTGGCCATGGGTGAGCTCATGTTACAAATTGTGGTAGTCCTAACACCTAACCACCCAAAGATTGAAGTTAGGGGCCAAGGCCACCTAATGCCCACAGGTGTGACAAATTCTCCATAAATGTCAGCCAATCATCGTAACTGGTGTCTTCTGACAGTGACTTCATTTCAAGTAGAGTTTAATCTAATCCTAGAATGCAAGGTTGGATCAACATCAGCAAACCTCTGAGAAGAAAGCCAAACGATCATCGAAACAAATGTGGGGGAAAAGTCAATATCCTCTTGTAATTAAACTTCAAAAGAAACTCTTAACAAGGAAAGGATAGAACAAAACCCCCTTACCTAGACAAGGTTTTCCTCCAGACACCTTCAGCCAACCTCATGGTTAGTGGCAGAACTTCAAAAGTATTCCCTTAGGAAAAAAAAAAATATATATATATACAGACATTCCCTTCAAAGTCAGGAGGAAAGTTACCAATATTTTTACTATTATACTAGATAGGCTTTTATATACTATTATAAAAGCAATGCAATTATGAATATATGTGCATATATTTATTTACTATATTCATGCAAAAATGTGTATGTCTAGATGCACATTGTTGTTGCTAAGTGCTACAAAGTCAATACTGACACATACCAATCCTATATAGGGTTTCTAAAGAGTGGCTGATGAGTTTGAACCACTGATCTTTCAGTTCAAACTGACCTCATGACCGAGTGTTTATTCTACAGTGCTACACAGGACTGCATACATATGTATTGTATGAGCACCATATTACCATATATGGGCATCTATATTTATGTGATTTATATGTATATTAATGTATATGTGTGTGTATACATAGGTTTTATGTGTGTGTGTACATAGGTTGTGTGTGTGTGTGTATATATATATACACACATAAGTTGTATAGGAGCTCTGGTAGCATAGTGGTTACAAATCGGGCTGTGAACCTTAAGGTCAGCAGTTCGAAACT
>NW_006408832.1:279657-281902 GCF_000296735.1 Chrysochloris asiatica
CGCTATGGGTCGGAACCAACTCGACGGCACTTAACAACAACAACAACAACAGCAATAGGTTGTATATGTGTATATGTATACATAGGTTGTATATATTTGTGTGTGTGTATACATAGGTTGTATGTGTATGTGTGCATACATAGGTTATATGTGTGTGTGTGTGTATACATAGGTTGTATGTGTGTGTATATATATAGGTTGTATATATGTGTGTATATATACATAGGTTGTGTGTGTATACATAGGTTATACATATATGTGTGAATACATAGGTTGCATGTGTGTGTGTATACATAGGCTGTATATGTGTGTGTACATAGGTTGTATATATGTGTGTGTGTATACATAGGTTGTATGTGTGTGTGTTTATACATAGGTTGTATTGTGTGTATGTATATATACATAGGTTGTATTGTGTGTGTATATACATAGGTTTTGTGTGTGTGTGTATATATATAGGTTGTGTGTGTGTATACATAGGTTGTATATATGTGTATACATACATAGGTTGTATGCATGTACATGTGTGTGTGTATACATAGGTTGTATATGTGTGTGTGTACATAGGTTGTATGTGTGTGTGTATATACATAGATTGTATGTGTGTGTATATACATAGGTTGTATGTGTATGTGTGTATATACATAGGTTGTGTGTGTATACATAGGTTATGCATATATGTGTGTATACATAGGTTGCATGTGTGTGTGTGTGTATACACAGGTTGTATATGTATGTATATACATAGGTTGTATGTGTATGTGTGTATATACATAGGTTGTGCATGTGTATACATAGGTTGTATATATGTGTGTGTATATATATAGGCTGTATGTGTGTGTATATGTCTGTGTGTGTATACATAGGTTGCTGTTAAGCACTGTCTATTCAAAGTCTATTCAAACCCATGGTGACCATGTACAGGGCTTTCTTAGACTGTAATCTGTATAGGAGCAAAAGGCCTTATCTTTTTCCCATAGAGTAATTTGGGGACTCAAACTCTCAACCTTGTGGTATGCAGTCCAGTGCTTATCATACAGGGCCACCATGCTCCTATATATGCATGTGGGTTGTTGTGTTGTTGTTGTTATTAAGTGCCATCGAGTCGGTTCCAACCCATAGCAACCCTGTAGAGGGTTTCCGAAGAGTGGCTGGTGGGTTTGAACCACCAACATTTTGGTTAGTAGTCCACTGTTTATCATAACACAACTCAGAGTCCTGGTGTTGCACTATAGGATAAGCAGTGGACCACAAGATTAGTTTGAACCACAAGGTTGGCAAATCAAACCCACCAGCATCTCCTCAGAAACTCTTTATAGGGTTGCTATGAGTTGGAACTGACTCAACAGCACTTAACAACATACATATACATATATGTATACTAAAGACCAAAGGCCAGAAGAATTGTGGGATGACATCATGAATATCCTACAAGCAAAAGGTCGTTAGGAAGACAAGAAAAAAGCAAAAGACCAAAATGGATGTCAGAAGAGACTCTGAAACTTGCTCTGTAGTGTAGAGATGATAAAACAAATGGGAGAAATGAGGAGGTCCAAGAGCTCAATGGAAATTTTCAAAGGTCAGCTCAAGGAGACAAGTCAAATATTATAACAAAATGTGCAGAGACCTGGAGTTCAAAAACCGAAAGAGAAGAACACACAGCATTTCTCAAGCTGACAGAACTGAAGAAAAAATTCAATCCTTGTCTTGAAATATTGAAGGATTCTACAGACTCAGTAACCATTAAAGAAGACGAAAGAAATACACAGACTCACTGTACCAAAAGGAAATGGTTGATATGCAACGATTTTAAGAGATTGAATATGATCAAGCGCCAATGATACTGAAGGAAGAAATCCAAGGTGCACTGGAGACATTGGCAAAGCACAAGGCTCCAGGAACTAATGGAATATAAATTAAAATCTTTCAACAGCTACCTGGCCAATCAATTGGAAAAGATTCACATTTATTGCCCATTCCAAAGAAAGGTGACCCAATGGAATGTGGAACTCATTGGACAATATCAGTAATAGCACATGAACTAAAATCTTGTTAAAGATCAGTCAAAACGGATTGCAACAGTACTTCAAATCGGATTCAGGCAAGGATGTAGAATGAGGGATATCACTGCTCACATCAGACGGATCTTGGCTGAAAGTAGAGAATACCAGAAAGAGGATTGCCTGTGCTTATTTAACTATGCAAATGCTTTCTGCTGTGTGGATCATAACAAAGTAGGAGACGA
>NW_006408832.1:283177-319071 GCF_000296735.1 Chrysochloris asiatica
TCTGTGTTGGAAGAAGTACAGCCAAAATGCTCCTTAGAAGCCAGGCTGGCCAGACTTTGTCTCTCAGACTTCGGACATATTATCAGGAGGGACCAGTCCCTGGAGAAGGACATCATGCTAGGTCAAGTGGAGGGTCAGCAAAGAAGAGGAAGACCACCAACGAGATGGACTGGCACAGTGACAGCAGCAGTGGGCTCAAGGGTAACAATTGTGAGGTTGGTGCAGGATGGGGCAGTGTTTCATTCCATTGTGCAGAGGATTGCTATGAGTCAAAACCGACTCAACAGCATCTAACAACAACAAAAACAACAAATGTATACGTATGTGGCACCATAGGATAAGCACTTGACCTCAAGATCGGTTTGAACCACAAGGTCGGTGGCTTAGACTCACCAGCGGCTCCCCTGTAACCCTATACAAGTTGCTATGAGTTGGAACCGACTCATGCACACCACAAGTAGCGCATGCTCACAGTGACGTTGTAAGTCAGCATAAGCCCGCCCCATCAGATCGCTAAGGCCGCCATCTTTACAGATTGTGCACATGCTTCTCCCAGGAGTGACTCGTGGGTTCCAACTGCTAACCTTTGCTAAATGAACACTTTAACCACTGAGTCACCAGTGTTTCTCAAACAGAACCATTATGACTGGGAATCATTGAATCAGTTCTCATAGTGACTCTATGTAGGATTTTCGAGGAACAGTTAGTGGGTTTGAACCACTGGCCTTGAGGTTAGCAGTTCAGCGCTTATCCTACAATGCCACTCCAAGACCCCGCCGTAGACAGGCAAATAGATAGGTAGGTAGGTAAGTAGTGTAGACATCCAATTCAGAATGAAACAATATGTGACCCTGTACTGCATTTATGATTATTATTGGTATGTATACATACGTGTGCATGTGCGTGTGTGTGTGTGTGAGAGAGAGAGAGAGAGAGAACGGAGCCCTGGTGTGGTGGGGAAGGGTAATGCATTGGACAGAACAGTCAGTTCGAATTGGACAGACTCCAACATGGTTCAAATTTACCAGCTGCTCCTTGGAAATCCTATAGATTGGAACCAACTCGACAGAACTTAACAACAACATATATATGACTAGTCATTATTATTCCTCATAAGGATAATATATCAGACCATCCCTATATAGGGTTTCCAAGGTTGTAAATCTTTTGTGGGAGCAGAAAGCCTCATATTTCACCCATGGAGCGCCTGGTGGGCTTGAATGCTGACCTTGTTGTTCACAGTCCAGTGCTGATTCTATAGAGTCACTGAACTCCATATACATATGGAGTCCTGGTTTGGTGCTGTAGGATAGCCACTGGACTGTGAAACCAAAGGTTGGTAGATCAAACCCACCAGCCACTCATTGGAAATCCTAGACTAGGTCTCTAAGCTTCTAAGGAGAATGGCATTTTTCCAGGAACTTTTTGAAGCCCTCTGGTGTTTGTTGGTTCCACCTGCAGACTAAACTGCTGCACAGGGTTTTCAAGGCTGCGACCTTTCGGAAACCGATCACCGGGACTTTCTTCCAAGGTACCTCTAGGTTCAAACCGCCTACTTTTGGTTCATTGTTGTTGTTGTTAAGTGCCGTGGAGTCAGTTCCAATGCATAGATGCCCTGAACAGGATTTCCAAGGAGCAGTTCAAACGGACCTTGCAGTCCAGTGCATTAATCCACAACACCACACCAGGACTCCAGTTCATAGTTTATATGAAATATATAAAACGGAAGGCAAAATTATATGTAAAACATCAAAGTAAACAGAAAAAAAAAATCATTCATTTCAGTGCTCTGTTTGGCAGATCGACCGTCAGTAACTTTCCCATACAGAGCAGTGAACAATGAAAATATACTGTCAAAAAGACCTGCTCATCAAGAACACCCACACCTGCAGATGGTACCCACGTGACCGGGCCCCGATGAATGGATGATCAGAACTCAAGCAGGAGAAGAAAGAAGAGGGGGAAAAAAAATGTGATCTGATACAATTTGATGAACTTGACCTACACCTATGGATGCAGTAACCCAAAAGAGGGAACAAATCCTTACAGCAAGAAACATTCCCACCCCCTCCACACACAGAGTAGACAGAGATGGGCAACTTGGACATTGGATACCCAAATTGGGGGGGTGGGGGGATTACAAAGGCAAGAAGTGACTGGCTTACAAGCTTTCCAGAGGGAACCTAGAGCTAGAGGGCATGGAGGAAGGCAGAATCTCCAGTGAGTACTATCCAATCTGTCTAGGCAGAGCTGATGAAATGAAATGCAGAAGGGTCACTTGTGATACAATAGTGAATGATTGTTACCAGGACTGATTATGAGGGTTGGAAATGTAAAGGTAGACATATTGTAGCAAGGAAGGGAGTGATTAACTCTCAAGTCTAGGAGCGGAGGTCTCTAGGACCATCAACGGAGAAGAGCCGAGAGCGGGACCCTACCCAGAGAAGCAGTGTTGCCTGAGATGGAGGCAGAGACGATGACGTGGAGCGATGGAGCAGCTGGAGACTTTAGATCCAGAGAGGGAGAGGGACTGTGTGCTGAAGAATGGAGTGGGGTGGTGGAGTGTAGGGGGCAGGTTTATAGGATATACCCTTTGGTCGGTTGATGATGCATGGAGGGGATTGGAACCATGGCAATGAAACGATATACGGTGGAATGAATGTAAAACTAAAGTTCTCTCATGTAAACTATCATATAATTCACAATAAAACATGAAAAAAAAAAAAAAGTGCTGCTCACCAAAGCCAATATACTTATAAACCTTCCGTTAGGCCTAGGTCATAAAAACTGTAAAACTGCTGAAAAGCAGAGAAAATACCGAACAAAGGGAGAGATTTTTAATGCCCAGAATCCCTGGCTCTTTAAACTCCATTTTGAGAAAACAGCTTTCTTCCAGAATGAATCTATAAACCCAAGGCTCTTCTCATCCATTATTTATGGGACCTGACAGGTCACAGCCAAGGTTCATAGATAGGAGAAAGTTGGAAAGAAATTCTGAAAAATCAGGGACTCAGGGTCCTATAAGAAGACTCCAGACCCAGAGACAGCGAGGTGCTGGCCCCGGAGTCTGTGGGATCAGCCCAGGAGGATGAGGGTCCAGAAATCGACTCTGTTTGGGCGGGAGGCACGTTTACTGGCATTGGGCATAAGTGGAGTGAGGGAGACGATATTTGCAACATAGATTCCAGGCAAAGTGCCTGATCTTTAGTCCATAAAGAGTGCCTCAAAAATCAATACAAGAAAGACCAACAGTGAAGCTGAAAATGGCAATCGGGCTCCGCCAGCCAGGTCTCAGGGAAACAGAATGCAAGAAAGCAAGTTTGGTGTCTCCAGCAGCCAGGGCAGAGACTAAAGCCAGCCTGGCTTTCTGTGTGTGTTTCCTCAGCTGCTGTATGTAACAAAGTATCACAGATAGGTAGGGGGTCCCCAATTCCGGAGGCTCTGAGGAGGATCCTTCCTTGACTCTCAGCTTCCGGTGGTCTCCTTCTTAATCCAGACCCCTGTGCTGCTGTGGGGCGTGCTCATCTGACCTGGCAGGAAGGCAGCCCCAGGGAGGGCGGGTGGAGCCCAGCTCAGCATCCCCTGCAGGCTAGATGCCAGGTGCGCAGATGAGAACACAGCCCTTCTCTAGGGCACAGCCCCACCCTACCCTGCCTCCATCCCCGTGGGTGGCAGTGGCTTTCTGAATCCGGGCTTCTTGCTGCTCCTGGTTAAGGAGGCATGCCCAAGACTTCCGGACGATCAAAGGGACGTGGGCAGAGTCCGGCAGGCTGCCAGAGAGGTTTGCCTTGAACTTGACGGCCTGAGGCAGGGAGCTTGGAGGGAGGGGGCAGGGTGGGCACCAGGTGGGACCACCCTGTGGGTCCAAGTTTTCTCACTCCTGAAAACCATGTGTGGTGTCTCCTGCCACTCCTTCATGCAGCCAGGGGCAGCCCAGGTTTGGGGACGAGGAACAGCTCCTCAGAGACCAAGGTCAGGCTTGCAGGCCAGGGTCCATCCAGAGTCCACCCGTCTCAAGCTGAGCTGGAGTGGAGCCCCATTCAAAAATGAGGGACCCCTTGAAGTAGTTTCTTGGGAGAGTGGGAGAGGCAGGTGCCCAGAGTACATGGGTGGAACCCACAAAGTGAAGCCAATACCGGCCCAGGGCCCCTCCAGCACCCGACATGCTGACCTCCTGCAATCATACAGGGAAGCACCTGCCCAAGGTTGTGGCCACCTGCTCAGCCGCTCAGGGCCGCCTGCCCAGCACAGCCGCTGCCCTGTGTCCTCCACTGCCCCCGGGGCCCCACACGGCCTCAAGGGCCCACTGCCATGGGTGGGTTTGGGCCAATCATCAGTCATCATCCCACTTCCAGCAGAGCTGGATCCAGCACATCCATGTGGACACAGGGCCTGTGGCTGCCTGGCTGCTGGTGCTTACGGTGCAGAACCTGCCCGTCCCAGCTGCTTGGGAAGGGACAGCCTAGCTCCACAGAAGTCACCAGATGAAATGCTGATTCACCCTGACGTCCGGGACCTGTGGATACATCGTGACCAGCCCCAGATCTCCTCAGCAAGTGTGTGGGTCAGCTCACAAGGTCCTGCACCAAAACCACCTCGGGATCCAGGGAGTCACCCATACCCCTCAGCCTCTGTCCTGCCCCACATCTGGGGAGAGGTCCAGAGTTCACCGTCCCCACCCCAGGGGCAGCCCCTCACCTGAGGACAGATCCAAAGTTAGTCTTCTTCTCTGGTTTTCTCAGAGTCCTGAGTGCTGGCGGGTGGGGTGGTGCTTGGACATCATAGGAGGGGGTAGGTGGGGTGTCTGACCTTCTTTCTAGGTCACTGCTGGAAAACCCCCTGCAATGAAGGGTGATACCCAGCAGACAATGCCACCCCAGCCCCTGCTCCCCAAGTGTCCAGCTGCATGAGCCATACCTCACCTTGGTTGGGGTCAGTGTGTGAGGGTGAATAGGGTGGGCCTAGTGGTGGCGGTGGCTGGGGGTGAGCTGGAACAGTGTGAACTGAGGTTGGCACTCAGTTTCTCCCCACATGTGACCAGGGTGCATCACCTCCCCCTCAATCTAAAACCTGCAAACACTCCTCCTGGGGGGTGGGTGAGGGGCAGTGGAGGGAGCCGAGAGGCAGGTCTGAAGTGGGCAATGGGACATAAGAGTAGGTGGAACCGCCTACTGCTAGCAACCTCGGCAAAGCCTCTCAGACCAGTTTCCCTGGCAGCCACTGGTTCAACGCTTCCTCTACTGTGTCCAGAAGACCAGCCACCCCTAGCCTCCCACCAGTCCCCTCCAGAGCAGGGAGACTTCCTAGCGGCACCTCACCGCCCCTGGCCTCCAGATGGAAGTTGAGTGGGACCGCTCTCCACAGCCTTCTGCCCTGATGGAGCCTAGATACCCATCCTCCAGAGCTGAGTCCCACATTTAGTCATGGTATCTTTGTCCCAGGCCAGACACATGCAGGGCCGTGATGGTTCAGTGGTTGGATCCTCTCTTAACAGGAGACCTGGGTTCGATTCCTGCCAGTGCCCGTCATGCACAGTCACCACCTGTCTGAGTGGACAGGTTCCAGTGATGCTCCTAGATGGACTAGGAAGAATGACCTGGCAACCCTTCTGCAAATCAGCCAGCATAGAGCGTATGGGTCACAACAATTGAGTCCACAACTGACCAGTCATGCAGACGGCAAAAGGCAAGGGTCCTCATGCGTTTGGATCTGACAAGCAGAGAAGGTGGCCACCGTTACACCTCCAGTGGAGAGTGGTGCCGCCAAGATTGGAACTCAATAAAGGGTGGGGCTCCCTTTATCCACACTGACTGGAAGAAAAGTGACTCCCACCCCGGGCCCCTTCCTGGGCCCATCTGCCTGACTGAGGCATGAGCTCACCAGAACCTGGGCAGAGGGTGTGCGGGGTGGGGATTCCTAACCCCGGGGGACCTACACTGTCCACATGTGTCATACTGCCTTACTAGACAGGACGAAAGGTTCTTCCTGGGGAAGGACTCGCCTGAGGGTCTGGGACAGAGTGACAGACAGTAAGGAGAACAGCCAAGTCTAGGCTCCTGGGCAAAGGGTCTGCCCACCACAAGGAGAAACTAGAAAGCCCCTGCTTCTGTCCCCCACCGAGGGGTGGTCTCAGCCGGCCTCCAGGGAGGAGGAGACAGGAACGAGCAGGTGCGAGGGGGCGTCCAGGCAGCTGGCCTTGTGCACAGTGGTGAGTTACAGCGGAGGAGCTGGGCTCCAACTCCCGATGGCTCCCCAGCCTCCTCCAAAGGAGTGACTCACTGTTCCTGGAGGGGAGTGGCCAGTGTGGGGGCAGAGTGAGACCCCTGGAGGTAGCAGGAGATCTCAGGAACAAGGACATGACCCTAGGGGCAGTGCAAGGCCTCAGGGGGGCTGGGAGGGACCCTACTGGACAGGATGGGGCCCTAGGGGACAGCAAGAGACCCAGGAAGCAGGCGGGATGCTCAGGGAGCCAGAGGATACTCAGGAGGGGTAAGCAGAGGGATACCCAGGAAGCTGCCCTCCAGCTCACAGCCACACAGAGCAACAGACAAGAAGCCTGGGGTGGAGATGTTGGTGCCACCTCCGGGGAGGCCTGTTCCATCCCCGACCCCTGCTGCCAGGGGCAAACCCGATGTGGTGGAGTGGATTCTGGTACATAACGCACGTTTGTCGGAGCAGAACTGTGCTCGGTAGGGTTTCCATTTGTTGCGTTTTCATTTGATCACCAGGCCGTTCCTCTGAGGCGCCAATCTCTGACTAACACATGCGCAATAAGCATCGTTCAGGGAGTCCCAGGTGAAACCGAAGCCTGGAAGTTACATCTCCACATGGTCAATCTCATCACACGAACTGTTTGCCCTTCTCCAGATCCAAGGTTCATGGTCTGGCTCTGACTCTCTTGGTCTTTGGGGCCTTTGTCGACCTAGAAGGCGAGGGTTGGAAGCGCAGACTCTAAGGCCAAGACTGAAGGGCTCCCTTTCCCAGGGCCCACGTACGCGCCCAAGGCCTCGCTCAGTTCCTGCATTCTCACCTACACGGTGTCAGCTCCCGGCCCCTGCCTTAGCTCCCGAGGTCAGTGGTCACCGCCCCACGCCCAAGACAACAAGACATCTCCTGCTAGAGCATCCCGTGGAAACGGAACCAGTACTTTCCAACCACAAAAAGTCGTTGGTCCTTGCCTCCACTCAGGGCTGGGGTTGGGGACTTGGTCAGGTTCTCACGTGCACCCCCACGCTTCCCCACAGAAGCCATTGGTGGGACCTGGAGCCCAGAGATGGGCTGGTACACGAGGCACGGAGCGCGGGAGGACAGTCCACCGCGGGCGGCTGGCAGGGCCAATTGCCAGGGTGTGGGTGAAGGCTGAGCCCGCGAGCCAGAGGGAAGGATGCTGTTTTTTGGGTTGGGGGCGGGGAAGCCCCCGATTGGCGGCCGGAAGGAGTGATGTCACGTCCGGCGGGGGAAGCCCTGCCTCAACACCCCTCGCCTCCGCCCCCGCAGGTGGCGCCCCGCCCTGGGCGCTGGGCGTGGGGGCCCGCCCTAGGGTCCCCTGCTGATTCGCGCCCGCGCGCCTCCTGCCTCCGGTCCCAGCCGAGAAAGCTACGGGGTTGCGGACCGAAGGGAGCCCCGGCTCCGTGGGAGAGGAGGCGCCCCCTGCGCCCCAAGACCTCCCCTGCCGCCCCGCCCGGCCGCCCCGCCCTGCGCCGAGGGGCCGGGCCGCTGGGGGAGGGCCGACTGGGACCGCGCGCCGCGCTCTGGGCGCCGGACCAGCGCCGGCCCTCGCGCCCCGCGCTGCTACCGGCTTTGTTGTCGCCGCCGACTCGGAGCGCGGGCCGCGCTCGCCGGGACCTTGGCGCTGCCCTTCGTGGGCGCCGGGAGCCGGGAGAGGCGTGGGCCGCCGGGCCTCCATGGAGCGCCGGGCCCGCGGCTGGTGGCTGCTGTGCGCGGCCGCCGCGTTGGCCGCCTGCGCCCGCGGAGACCCAGCCAGCAAGAGCCGGAGCTGCGGCGAAGTCCGTCAGATCTACGGCGCCAAGGGCTTCAGCCTGAGCGACGTGCCGCAAGCGGAGATCTCGGGTGAGTGCGGCGCCCGACCCGGCCGCCTTGTGTCCATGGGCACCCCTGCTCCACCTGAACCTCCACGCACCCTGGCGCGGGGTCCCGCCGCCTGCCCTAAGCTCTGTGGGGCCCTACGCCCCCGCTCTATGCGGTGCTCCGGGCCGCAGGCGTCCCTGCTCCTTCATCCATGGGTGTCCCCACTCGGAGTACTCCTCCGAGCCGCCGTTCGGCCCCGCGCGGCGGCGATGGCCGGGAGTCGGAGCCCCGCTACGCCGGCCGCCCTCATCGCGAGGCTGGTCCGAGCGCTGCTGATGGTGCTTCGGACTCCCACGCCGCTGGGCGGCCTTTCTCGGAGTCTGGTCGCACCCCGAGGTGCCCTCCCGGTCCTCAGCGAAGGCAGCCTAGGGGGGTTGTATAAGCGCCCTGCCCTCATGCTTGGCGGGAATGAGGGCACCAGGGACGTAGGAGCGAACGGTGCGCTTCGTGAGCGGGACTCCGCCGGGAACTTGTGCTCGCGTGGCCTCAGCTCCGGCTGCGCACCGGCTCGCTAGGCCGCCCGGCACGGCAGTTCAGCCGCAGGTGGTGGGCGCCTTGGATCCGCCCAAGTCGTATCATTTCTTTGTAAGAGCGCTCAGCCTGGCCGGCCGGCGGGACCCTCAACCTTACCCTCACTCTCAGTGCCGGCCCCCCCGAGAAGCTTCGAGACAAGAGCGTAGGGTGAGGGATGGGACGGGAGCGCCTCTGTGACGGGTCCTATGGACTCTCCAACTGCAGACGTGTTCAGAGCTGCCATGTGTCTGTATAGGGTGCCTGGGCCTCAGTCAGCAGGTGGAGTAGACCAGGGGGAGGCCGGTGAAGGGCCGGCTGCTGGTACCCGTCATTCTGACTGAGAAAGTGCTTCAGTGGGGACTGGGAGTGAAGGGAGCCGGCTCAGGACCCCTGCTCCCAGAGGGACAAAACCCACAGAGAGTCCCTGGCCGCGGATTCCAGCCTTTTTGTTGTTGTTATGTACCGTGGAGTCGTTTCTGACCCATAGCAACCCTGTACAGGGTTTTCAAAGCTGTACATCTTTACGGGAGCAGAAAGCCTCATCTTTCTCCTGGGGAACAGCTGGTAGTTTCGAACTGCTGACTCTGAGGGTTAGCAGCCTGATTCATAACCACTACGCTACCACAGCTCCTGCCTGGGGATTAGTAATGTCCCTGGGGCGAGAAGGAGTCTTGCCCACCCTCCTGCAGCCTCTCTGTCACATGGATCCTGGGCCCATAGAGGCACTTGTAGGTCATAAGGGCCTGGGGAGGAGGGCGGGCATCATAGACCCCCACACACCCAGGCGTGCCTTCCTGAGCCCCACCCCTGTTAGTGCTGTGGCTGGGTCTGTCTGGGGCTGCCCTGCTGATCTGCACTGGGGGGGTTGGAAGGTATAGAGGGGTGTGAACTGGAGCCCCGCTAAGTGAGTCCTGGTTCAGCTGTGCACCCCCCCCACACACACACACACAGATGCTTTCACCTGCATCCCTGTCAGTCCCTGAGTGTCCTCTAGAAGACCCCATCACCCACCCTGATACACCCACAGCCCCTTCCCACCATCCCTTGGCACACCAACTCCAGCTCTTGCACCTCCAGCTCCTCCTCCCTCTTCCCATGCACCCAGGTGCACCCTAGCTCTCCCCTCCTCTGCCTGTGCACCCTGGTAGAACCCAGCCCCTCACTACCAATGCCCGTGTACTCTGGCCCCCTCTGTCTCTTGCCCTGCACCCCAGTACACCCTGGCCCCCTCCCCTAAGCCTTGCTCACAGCCACAGGTCTCTGTCCCTAGTTAGGGCAGGAGACAGTCAGACAGTCAGGAGTCTGGGCAGCTGCCCTGGGCAAGCACGGGGGGGCCGGACCCAATGGTAGGAGGCCAGGCTGGGGCAGGGCCCAGGGCTAGCAGAGCATGTCCGGCACCTTCGTGTGTAGTGAGGAACATGGACTTTCCATCACCTTGTCTGCCCTGATCTCCCTATATCCCCGGAACTCAGGAGCCCTTACCCCATCATGTACCCGGAACTCAGGGTGCCAAGAAAGTGCTGGTACCATGTGAGACAGGAAACAGGATGACCTCCTTCTGGAACAGCCGTTGTCACAGGGCGCTCAGCCCAGGGTCCCATCCCATTAGGCACTGCTCTTAAGTTAGGCTCTAGTCATCTGGCTTCGTGTTCAGGGCGCCACCTGGTGGCCGTGAGGCGCACACCAACCTGGAGCGTCTGACCTCGCAGCATGTGTGAAGCCACCTCTGGGTGGGACTGGTAGAGGTTCCACTCTGGTTCTCTGGGGACCCCGGCTGGTGAGGGGGGAGACCCAGGATGTCTAGTGTTTGCAGAGTGGAGTTGGCCTTGAGTATGGAGGATGAATGGGGAACTTTAGCTCATAATAGAGGGACTGCTCAGCACAGTGGGCTCCACTCCTGTTCTTGTCTGATACTGGACGGCTCTGTCCTTGTCTGGTACTGGACAGCCCAGGCAGAAAGCAGGCCCAGGAGTCACCCTGCCCCTGAGCCAGACACTGTGCCAAGGGACAGTGGCCAGGCTTTGAGTGGAGTGTCTCAAGAGTGGATGAGACCTAGGTCCCACCAAGTGCCCACACCTGTGCAGATAGGGTGTCACCTCTACCAGCCAGGTGTTTTCTGAGGACCAGCTCCTTGGCCAGTGGACAGCCTGCTGCGCCTCCCAAGAAACAGGTGGCATTTTCTCTCAGTCCTTTTGTTGGTCCCTGGGCCCAGGGGCAGGGACAGCATCTGTCTGTCTGTCCATCTGTCTGCTCTGTTCAGTTGCAGAGCCTGTCCCGATCTAGCATAAAGCAGGTCCTTAACAAACATGATGCAGCCTTTCTGGGGGTGCACGTGAGGCTCAGGAGGGTGTCTGGGGGAGGACTATCAGCCTGGGGCTCAGTGTGAGGGTCTGGAGTGTATAACTTTCAGTGTGAGCAGAGCTGTGCCTTGTGGAGCTGGTATAAAGGACCGCCATCAGTGGCAGATACCTGTTCTTAGTGAGAGTCCTCCCAGGCCCTAGGTCCCCTCCCAAGTCCTAGAAGGGAGTGCCTTAGCTGGTCCCACAGCTGTGGTCAGGCGTGCCCAAAGTGGACCTTCTCAGGTCCGTGGGGGCTCTGCCTGGGTCCCCAGTGTGCCGCTCTCTGGCCACCCGTGTGAAGCCACCCTTGGGCGGGACCTGTTAGAGTTTCCACTCCGGTTCTCTGGGGACCCAGCACCCTGTCCCTTCCCTGCATAAGGAGCTAGTGGTTTCATCATCCCCAGCACAAGGACCCAGCTCGGTCCTGTGGGTGGGGGCATGGGAGGGGGACCCAGGGGAACGGTGATGGGCAGGGCTACCAGCGTGACGGGTCCCTTGTTGGAACGTGCACCGCCATGCTGGATGGTCTGTCTGCTCCGAGCAGTGGGGTCCATGGTGGCCTGGGAAGGGAGACAGTGCTGCTCCCCCAGTCTGGACACCCTACTTAACCGCGTGTGCCTGTGAGCCTCCGTGGGTGACCTGAGATGATGACTGTCCTCACCGGACCCACTCTCTTCCCGCCCCCTCATACTGTAATTACAAGTACTAGTCCCAAACCGATACCCCTTCCTGTCTAACAAGTGAGTGGGTGAGGGTGTTAGTGTGGACCCCTTTTACAGTAAACCGAGGCTCAGAGAATTTTGTTCAGGGCTGTCCATGCTGGCTGAGCTTTCGGGAAGCCATGTCTAGCTCCTTCATGGAAGTCCCCGGCTCTCAGAAGGTGAACCAGGTGGCCAGGGTGTGCCGCCTGCCCTCCCTGTCCTGAGGGACTGGCTAAGACTCCCTTAATTCCAGGCGGGCCTAACCATGCTGGACCACGTCCCCTAAATATGCCACTGGGCCGTGCTGAAGAGACAAGGTGGTGGGTGGTCTGTGTAAATTGCTGCCCTTCTTGGCACTGCTTGCAGGGTGAATGGCAGCTGGACTGTGTTTGATGCGGCGGTAGGCAGGGCTCCTGCGATGGGAGACAGCCCAGGATGGGTGGGCACAGGGTGCCAGAGGCTGGGGAACGTCTGTCCTTGGGACCCTCCTCCCCAGACCCGGAGGTGGAGGTGTTCCCATATGGAGATTTGGGACTTGTGTCAGGACGTGGTGAGAACCAGGCCCCCACCGGGCCCTCACAGCCTGACACAGTACCGTGGGTGCACTGGAGTCCATGCTGTGGGGGAGGAACCAGCCCAGAGGGGGAACGTCTCTGGGCTAGCTGCCCATCCAACCCCTGCTTCAGCCGCTGTGGCCTTTCCTACTGTGTTTGTCTGAGAACAAGCCTGGGCAGGTGCTGTAGGTGCTGAGTGGCCCTGGGGGATGGTGGGGTACCGTGAGGGGGTGTTGTTGGGGCCTTGGGGACTTCAGCTCTCCTCCTCCAGCCCTGCCCACATCCAGGCTGAAGGTCCCATCTGCAGCCGGGTGTGAAGTGGGGCTGTCTCTCTCCCCAACCCCCTGGTGCACACCTGGCTTGTCACATACCCCCCGCACCCCAGGGTGTGGGGAGCAGGTCCCTTCTCCAGCTTCCTTAGGGGTTGGGTGGGAGGTAGACACTGTGGATGTTGCAGGTGAGCGGGACACTGTCCTAACTAAAGTGCAGTAGGCTGTTGCTGTCACTATTGATCCTATAGTTGCTATTGTGTGCCGTCAAATTGCTTCCAACTCACTGGGACCCTGTATATGGTTTCCTAGGAACAGCTAGTGAGTTTGAACCACTACAGCACCATCGGAGTCCCTAACCCTGCTGAGCAGTCTCATCTTCCCCGCCACCTTCCAGCTCACTTCCTCCCTCTAGGACCTGTTATTACAGAGTGGGGTGGGCCATGAGACCTTGGGAGGAGGGGCTGGGGGGCAGTGAGGTGAGGGTCTGAGCAGCAGCAGAGACAGTCCGGGACTGCTGCTTCCTGGCACAAGGCCCCACCTAGGCACTTGCTGCTCATTTGTGCTAAATGCTCCCTGAGTCCCGGGGCTTGGCGGGATGACAGAGCGGCCCCGGGGGCTCCAGTGTTCCTGTTCCCACTGCATGCTGCTCTCCATCTCCTGGGCCCTGGGCTCTGCCTGCTGCACTGCTGTCTGCTTCCCAGAGGAGGGTGCTGGCAGGGGCTGCTTACAGACTGTCCCCGGGGTCAGGCCGGGGCTGGGACTTTATGTGTGCCAGCTTGAGGACTAACAGTGAAAGGTGTGCCAGCATGCAGCACCAGTCTGCGGTCGCCTCCCACCTCCCTTGATACCCCAGGAGCTGAATGCAGTCTCTGCCCAGCTTTATCAGCAGCTCCTGACCTGTACCAACCCAGTGCCCAGAGGTCCTGCTGGACTTCCAGAATGGGCAGGATCAGGGTCCTCGGGGCAAGCTAGACCCCACTTGGTCAGAGGGAAACTGAGTCCCAGAGCGTGGCTGCCGGGCTCAGGCGGAGAGCCAGAGCTGGGTGCCCTCTCCAGGCATGCTTCCGTCCCATCACCTCGAGGTCCCAGCCAGGTACTGCCATCTGCTTGCTGAGTGCATCTCGCCCTCTGGCCAGAACGTGCCAGGTTTCATCAGTGATGAAGCTATTTCCTTAGGAGAAGCAGGAGCGGGGTGGGACTACTGGAGCCGACACACTTAGGGCCGGGCTGGGTGGTCCCTGTGGACCTGAGCCACGGCCACAGGAATACGTGCTCTGGAGACAGGGCCAACCTGAGAGCTGGGGTCAAGGCCAGGGATGAAGACTTCCTGCAAGTACAGACGGAGAGGTGGGCGGTTGAGGAGGCCCAGGGCTGCTCATAGGAAGGGTCCAGCCTGTCAGCACAGCACAGCACAGCCCTACACTCTGCCCAGCATCAGGGATATACAGGACCACAGGCTGGGGAGCAAGCGTCAAACTCAGCTGCTCAGTCACCCCCTCAGAGCTTCACACGGTCAGCGCTGGGGGCATCAGACACGTGTGTCTGTTACCCTGTCTTCTCATGAGGGACAAGGAAGAAGTGGACAGGCCAGGCAACATGGGATGTTCGTCTTTTCTTCCACCCATCCATCCATTCACCCGTCTCTCCATTTATCCCTATCTGTCTATTCTTCCATCCATCCCTCATCCATCTGTTTACTCACCTACCACCCATTCATCATCTGTTCATCTATCTGTGTGTTCATCCATCCATTTATTCATCCATCCTCCCACCTACTCATCCTTCCTTCCTTCTGTCCATCGTCTGTCTAGCTATCCATTCTTCTTCTGTTCATCCATCCATTCACCTATCCATCCATGTACCTACCCTTCCTTCCATCCATTCACCTACCTGTCCATCCATCCCTCATCTACCCATCCATCCATCTGTCCTTCCACTCATCCATTCGTCTGTCCATCCATCTACCTAAGCACCCTTCCTTCATTCCATCCATCCATCTAACCATGATCCACCCTTGTGTTCATCCTCTATCCCTACCACTCATCCATTCATCTATTCATTCATCCATCTACCTACCCAGCCATCCTTCCTTAACCCGTTCTCCTGTCCAACCGTAGTCCATCCACCCTCTACTCTGTGCTCTGCCCAATGCAAGTTTCTAAGTACAGAGATGACAAACTGCAGTCCTTCTTCCCCACAAGTGAACACAGCTAGCTAGTCAGTGTCCCCAGACACCAACAACAGTGGCCTGAGCGCTTTGAGGGGCTGAGGCTAGTGGTGGCTGCTGACTAGCCAGTGACCAACCCCATGGGGAGGTGAAAGGAGTCTTGTAGTTGGGGCTGCCTTAGCCCTTCACACCACCCCCGGGGATGAGCCGAGTATGATGTCCAAACTTGTCCTCAGTGCCCGTCCTTGCTCATGGAGCGCATCCCCCACCTGTGACCATCCGCAGACCCTGGGGACAAAGCTGATGCCACCCGCTGCTAGTGTTGGCTCAGGCGTCCGCACATCCCCGTTGTCACGGAGCTCGGAACACACCACACTAACAGACTATTCAAGGGACTAGGCTATTGAGTGACTCGTCCCCTCCGGACCCATCACTCACCTCTCAGCCTAGGGGACTGCCCTTGGGACTTGTTCAGTTCACTCCCAGGACAGGTACCCACTCAGGGCTGGGTCCCAAGACCTGGAAGTGGGTGGGACAAGGTGGAGCCCCCAAGAAAACCTCCCCCTCCATTGAGAGAGGAGCGGTCAGACTCACACTGCCTCATCCTTGGGGGAAAAGCGGATGCTCCTAGGAGTGTCACATGACTGGGGGGACCCTCCTCAACAACAAGGGGTTCCCCCGAGACTCCAGCAGTTGCTTCTATGGAGAACACCAGAACTGAAGCTGTAGACCACTCCCGGAACGGGGGACACCTCTTTGCTTCCAGGGCCAGGAAAGAGCCAATTCTAGAAGGACAGGCAGGCTGGGAACAAACACAGCTATGAACGGGAGGTCTTCTGAGGCTGGAGTTTCCTCATCCGGGTCCATGGGAGCGGCCAGGGTCGGCCTTCACACAGCTCATGCACTGGGATGAGCCACCATACACCCACCATCATCCCAGGGTCTCCTGTTCCTCTGAACATAGATTGTCATGGTACATGGAAGCCCCCGAGACCTGCTCACTAACCACACCATCAGTATTCCCACATTCCGCCGCACACAGAGCAGGCTGTGCACCTAACCCTCACGCTCACCACGGGGCAGTCGGTGACAGGTCTTGTCAAATGAACCTCTCTAAGAGCCGTCTGTGATGTTCTGACAGGTTCCCATTGTGTCCTCTGCACTGCATGCTTTTAAACCAGTGTTATCCATAAACTGGGGGTGGGGTGGGGTGGGGGAGCTGTGGGCAGGACCTCGTGCTGTGCCTCACCCAGCAGTGCCCACTGTGGACTGAGGGTCTGCAGCAGGGAGCGGGGAGCCAGGGCAGCATCTCTATAAACCTTGTGTTGAGCAAGTTGTTACGTGTGAGGGGACCCTGGGAGATACAACCAGTTAACGGGCCATGAAATCGACTCGCACTTAGGGCCACCCCGCATGTTGACGGAGTAGAACTGTGTACCACACGGATTTCAATGGCTGACTGTTTGGAAGAAGATCACCAGGCTTTTCTTCTAAAGCACCTTTCAGTTAGCATCACCCCAAAGCTCTCCACGGGTGTCCAGCAGGCCCACTGCATACTAGGTGCTTCAAATGGCAGCCAGCAGAACCGAAGTTGAGTCCGTGCCGACCCCATGTGTGTGGCAGTAGAACTGCACTCCACGGTATTTTCCAATGACTGGGTTTTCACAAGATTGCCAGGCATTTCTTCCCAGGCCCCTCTGGGTGGATTCCTAGGGAACAGAACACCACCCTTCAGCCATGTGCCTCCGGGGCTGTGGAAGACACAGTGGTATAGCGCTCAGCACCTTGGAATTGATCACAGCTATCAGGTGTTGGCTTTGTGGTTTTAAGACAGAGACAAGTCAGGTGCAGGGGTATAAATGTACCACAGTCCACAGTCACGCCCACACGAGTGACACCAGCCTCCCTCGGCTGTAAAGACCCCAGCTTGGGGATGAGACCAGAGCCCCGGGGCTCAGCAGTGCCCACATCAGGTTTTTGCACCCCCAGCTTTCTGCATGCCATCACAGACCCCAGGGGCTACCCTACCACCACCTGAGGAGACGAGGCCTTCCCCAGCATCGGGGACGGCTTGGAAGAGGAGGCACGTGGGAAGGCGCTGGGAGAGTTGGGCTCCGGCATCTGCATGCTTGACCACAAGAGAAGAAAGAGGGGTGGTGAGCTGGTCCCTGGCAGGATGGAAAGGCTCAGATGCCTCATCAGCCAGAGCGATGGTCGCGCACTGCCAGCTCTGACTCGTGAGGACCCTGGAAGACAGATGGCTGCGCCCGCCCTATAGGGCTTCACAGAAGCACAAAGCCGCAGTTTTCTCCCTTAGAGCCACTGCGGGGTTTGAACCGCCAGCCCTTGCCAGCGCTTACACCACTGGGCCTCCTAAACTGAGCCTTGTGGTAAAGTGCCGTCGAGTCGATTCTAACTCATAGCGACCCCGGATAGGGTTTCCAAGGAATGGCTGATGGGTTTGAACCACAGACCTTGTGGTTAGCAGTCTAATGCCTATCCTACAGCGCCACACTAGGACTCCTTACTCATCCATAAAGAGGGATGAAACAGCCTGAGTCCCCAAAACGCCATGCTGAGTGAAGTAAGACAATCCCAAAAGGGCTACCATGAAGTGTCCAGGTGGGGGCCCGGCTCTAGCTCTCTGGCCAAGGAGTGGGTGAGGCACAGCACGAGGTCCTGGTTCATGAATTGGATGCAGAGAGCAACACCCCAGCAGGGAGGGACTCATCCCACATAGGGCAGCAGGGTGTGGGGAGGGGCTGTCCAAGGGACATCAAACTACATCCTGGAAGGCTGAGGGGGAGCACTGAGGTTTCAGAGCAGGCTTGAACTTGGGGTAGAGGAAGTGCTGGAGGGAGCTTAACACCCAGACAGGTACGGGCCTGTACACTTGTGGTGCTGGAGGGAGCTGTACCCCCATGTGCTTCTCGGGCAGAGGCTGTGTACGCACCACAGCCAGGCCTCTGCCCCCAGAAGCTTCCGTGTGGTGGGGCAGGTCAGTGGCTAGGGCAGGAAGCAGGAGTGTCCCGTGTGGGTGCCCCTGTGGACCTATAGTAAGTACCTGACTGTATGCGCCATTTAGTGACCACGGAGCCCCGAGAGCCTCTGGGGCCCTTGAAAGTGGTGGGCTTGTGCTACCGGCAGTAGGGGGCGGGGTGGCGCTGTGGCCAGCTAGCCCTGGCCATGTTAACTGGAAGCAGCAGCCGGCAGTGGTGGGCAGGCTTTTCGTTTCCCCTACAGTGTAGATGGCACCTCTTGAGCCAGTTTTGTTGTTCAGTGGCTCATCCTACAGAGCATATTCGGCAGCAGGTCTGAGACGTGGACAAGTCATGGAAACTCTCCAAGCCTCTCAGTGTTCACATCCATCAGGTGGGGATGATTGTGTTTTCCTAGTCCCAGCAGTCATGCTGGTGAACCCTGATCCTTGGGGGTTCTCCAGGAGGCTGACACCCCCTTTCCCTCCTGCTGCCGACCTGTGCAGGGGTGAGGCTGCCGAGCCAGGGAGGAGTGTGTGAATATAAGTATGTGCATGTAGGGAGGCCTGCAAAGAGATGCCAGCATCCGCAATAAAACCACAGCCTCCCATTGTAATGGGATTCAGGATACATGGGGGCTGTTTAGGGTGTTTTCATTCCAGATAAACAACAAATAGTATTTAGCATAAGTATGCCCCAGATACCAAGTAAAAGTAACATCCCGGGCTGTTTGACAGTAAGAACCACTGCTTCTTTGCCTGAAATTCACACATGCTGGACGTCCTGTACTAGATCTGGCCACCTGACCCACGGAGTGTCCCAGGCTCGACTCAGCTCCCAGCTCCAAGAGGACACTTACCATGCTGGGCAGAGAGGTACTGCTTGGCAGCTGAGGCCACTGGGCAGGGCTCCAGGAGGGCTGTGCCAGGCAGGCAGGCGGGTGGCGCCTGCAGGCTGAGCTATAAGCATGTCCACTCCTGCCTCAGCCTCTGCCCGCCTGCTCAGGAATTCCCCGGGGGTGAGAGTCCAGGTTGCTGATCTGTAGAGGCAGCGGGGGAGGTTACTCAGCATGAAACAACTGGGTCAGGCTAACAGTGGCCTCCAACACATGTTCCTTTAGTGAGCAGCTACAGGGTCTCTGTGACTTAAGGACACATAGGGGGGCTTGAGGAGTCCTGATGTGGTGCTCCAGGGTAAGCACTGGACTGCTAATCACAAGGCTGGTGGTTCGAGCCTACCAGCTCCTCTGAGGAACAGAAATGAAGATGTTTGTTCCCTTTGAAGATTTACAGTCTTGGAAACCTATGGGACAAATTCTATTCTTCCCTGTAGGGGTCTCACTGTGACTCAGAACCAATTCAGAAACAGTGGGTTTGGCCTTGTGGTTTGAGGGAGTTTGAGCCCATCTCAGCACCTAATGAGTGTTCGATTGTATCAGGTTGGGAACCTTGTGAGCGTAATGCCCCTCACTGCCCCACACCCCCTTGCCCTGTGTGCTGGTGGCTCCCCTGGCAGCCAGGATGGATGGCCTTTCTTGAGTTCATGGCTGGACGTGCCTCTCCCTGTACTTGTTTATACCTGTGGATTATTCATTCAGCACAAGGCCTGGTGTGGGGGACTGGACAGGAAGGGAATGGAGACTCCACACACACACACACACACACACACACACACACACAGCTGCCCTCCCAGTGAGAGAGAGGGAGAATTCTGATGGGGGCTGTGGCCGGGACAGACTCCCAGAGGGGGCAGAGAAAGGCAGGGCATGGATACCAGACAGCCAAGACTTAGGGCCCCTAGTTTGTGGGAGGCTTCAGCAGAAGTGCTGGAACTCTGAGGCAGGCTGATAGCTTGGGGAGCATCTGGAGGGAACAGCCTTGTCACCTTGAAAATGCTCCTCTGAGGCACTTTGCTAAAGTGCTTCATCCTGCAGGTGGGCTTTTGAGTGAGATGAGCGGCCCCTCCAGGAGAGGTTGGTGCTGGAGCCAGGCTGTGCAAAGTGTGCCCCCAAGGCACCGGGATCCTGGGTCCGCATGCTGACTGGGAAGGGAAGGGAAATCAGTTGTCTGTCCGGACTGGGGCAGCCAGGCTAGGTGTGCAGGAGGTGTGGCTGGGTGAAGGTTGGTTATGTCAGAGGGAGTCCATTAGAATATTGGAGCCGGTGGTTCGGGGGTTGGGGGCCTGGTCCCTGTGGAGGAAAGGGTAAGGAGAGGGTGTGGGGTGACAGTTGGTCTCTGAGCCCAGTCAGTGGACAACTGGTCTTCAGCAGGACAGGGGACTACCAGGTGTCCAAAACCTAGCAGACATACCCCAACCTTAGCACCAGCCCTGGTTAGAGCAAGGCGCGCCTGAATTCAGGTCTGTGCTGCTGGCGGGGAGGAGAGCGATCTGCACCCCGAACCCAGGAAGGAGGACTGGCCCAGGCCAGGGGCTGGGCAGCGGAGAGGAAGGGCTATCCGCACGCCCCCCAAGGCGGGGTGCGCGCAAGGCGCCGCCTGCAGTTTCCAGGGAGACAGCGGTGGCGCGAGCGCGGGGCGGACTGCGGGAGGCGCGGGTGCGCGCGGGGAGCCGCCTCCCCTCCACCGTGCGCGCCAGTGCAGCTGCGGCGCTGCCGGGGGCGGCGGCGGCCAGAGTCCTCGGAGCGCCGACCGGGCCGCAGCCGTTCGCGTCGCTCATCCTCTGGCCCCCAGCCCAAGCCTATCCAGCCAACCTGCCCGACTCCTCCGCCTTGTCCCTGCCGAAACCCCGCACGCACACCGCAGCTGGGGACGCCATCGCTTGGAGCCGCCGCCGTCGCCGCCGTGAAGGGGTTTGGGAGGCCTGGCTGGTTGGCGCCAGCGGAGCTGGAAGCCGGGCTAGGCGATCCCGCCACACTGCAGCTCCATCTCCCGCATCGCCACTGCCCCTCAGCCTGGGCGCTCCACCCAGAATGCTCCGTCATCATCATTTCCCCACCGCCTGGGTACCAGCTTCAGCTCCATCCCTGCCTCCACCCTCACCATCGCTCTACCGTCGCCGCCGCTCCTGTATCCCACCTTCATCCGCACCCATCGCCATCGTCACCCGTGTGCCCGCAGCCAGCTTTCCCTTCCCCCACCTCTCCCCGCCACCCTTGCCTGCCGCAGCCCCCTTCCTGCAGCAAGCCCCCCTTCCTCCAGCCTTCAGACCTATCCCTCTCGCCCCCGCCACCCCCTCCCCACACCCGCCGCACCCACTGCGGCAGCCCCTTGCCCGCCAATCGCGGCGCCCTCTCCCCTCCCCCCTCGCCTGCCGCAGCCCACCGCGGCGCGGCCCCCTCCCCTCTCGGCCGCGCCCACTGCACCAATGCGGAGCGCAGCGCGGCTGAGGCTCCCGGCCCCTCAGCTCGCTCCTGGAACTCCGGACCACCCAGCTACCCCGCGGCCACGCTCGGGCCGCCACCGAGCACTTGGCTCCGCGGACGCCTGCCCATTTGGCGCTGGTCGCCGGCGCGGACATCAGCGGGTGGCTGGAGAGCTGCGCTGGCCTGGGGGCGGGCCGCGGAGGGGCTCCTTGGTGACGCTGTCAGTTGGCTGAAGTGGTGGCGGGGTCAGGTCTTTGGTGAGGTTGTGGAGAGGGGCCGGGAAGCTTTGGGAAGGGGAGGCTGCTGGGATGGTTATCCTGGTGTTGGGGAACTAGAGAGGGCGACAGAAATGTGCTCGGTGTTGGTGGAAGTAGGACCGCCTCCTGTCGGATCTTAGGCACTCGGGTGCCCCCACCGTGGCAGACCCCCGCCAGGGCTTCTTGGTGAGGGAGGAATAGAAATGGAGGTCTGGAGTCCGGCAGGGGCGCTGTCCGGGGAACCTGGGCCTCCCTCCTAAACAGGCTGATGGGCATTCTGGAAGGGTCCTGGCCCCGAGCAGAAGCAAGCACACGGAGAAGGGTCTCTGGCCAGAAAGCCTGTCCCGCCCCTCCCCCAGCCAGCTAAAAGCAGGGTGGGGGGGGGGTGCGTGGAGTCCATTCCGACTCATAGTGAGCCCTGTACAGGGTTTCCGAGCAGAAAGCATCATTTTCCTCCCGCGGAACAGCTGGTAGTTCCGAACTGCTCACCCTGACGTTAGCAGCCCGATTCGTAACCACTATGCTACCAACGCTCCTTAGAATGGAGGGCTCCTGATTTCCAAACCTGCCCTCTCTCCCTGGCTTCCTCTGGGCGGGTTGCTTGGACTGTGTCAGGACTGAATTCCAGGGGGCTTTGTGGGGTTCTGGGAAGTGGCTTTCCGGCAGGTTGGGTAGGTGTGAGCAGCGGAAGTCCTTCGGAATGGGGCTTGGCTTGGTGCCACTGACCCTCTGCAGTCTCCGTGGCGGAGCCGGCACCAACTGGTCACATTGCTCCCAGGGCCAGGGTCCACACCTGGGGTGGTGACTGTTGGGAGGTGGAGTGTTGGGAAGCCGATGATGATGGGGGGGAGAGGGGGCAGAAGGGGGTGTGTCAGAGCCTGTAGGACACAGAACAGCCGGTGGTTTAGTGAGGAGAGGGGGGATCTAGGGTGACTCCAGCGGTGTAAGTCTGAGGGGAGAAGATGGCATGTGGGCCTACCATCTGGAGGAGCCACAAAGGGCAGGTGCATTTAGGGAGGTAATATGTGCACAATGTTCCAACCCTGGACATGCTTGGCCCGAGGGCACCTGGCTGGCTGGAGCCTGGGGATTTGGGGTCATGGAACAACCCTGCTCAAAAACAATTTAAAACAACAACAACACTGCCATCGACTCCGACTGTAGGATAGAGTAACAACCCTGTAGGATAGCTCCTTCTGGTCTCCTAGATTAAAAATCTTTACAGGTACTGGGATTTCACAGCAAAAATCAATACCCCTAAAAACCAAACCCCAGAGCACCTGGCCAGGGCAGTGTCCCTGAAGCTAAAGGCACAACCAACCACCTGTTGAGGCAAAAAAAAAAGGATCAAGGAAGAAGGAGGGGACATTGGTCCGAGTGATGCTGACCAGAGGGGCCCGGGGAGCAGGGACACTGATGCAGAAGGGCTGCTGTTGGCTGAGGCTGTAGACTTGGAATGGGCACTGAGGTGTAGGGAGGGGGCACTGCTTGGCAGCTCTAGGAGGGAGGGAGGGTCTTCCTTTCCTTGGGTGTGCTGAGAGAAGGAGGGGGTAGGTGTTTGAAATGACAGAAAACAGAATCCATCTTAGGGGCCAGACCACCTGAGACATACAGGGAGTTCATCCCGAGCACACCCCCTTGAACTACTCGGCTCCAACCAGGAGGGGTGGCCGGCTGTGCTGGCTGGGGTGCCTAGGACTAGCAGGCTGGGCTTGTCCCCACGGTCCCCAGGGCTCAGCAGGAGGGGAGCGGGAAACCTCTGTGCCTTCGACCCACCCCCACCCCTAGTGACTCTCGACTTGCCGTGGCCTCAGGCCACTGCTTGGCCCAGCCTGCCCCGGGGGCCTCAGGCCGGCGCCCAGGCTCTGGCTCCGTGTCTTCACTCCCGTGACTGTCCGAGGAGGGAGGGAGGGACGGGGGCTGTGCTGGGGCGGCCGGAACGGCACAGGTCTCCGGGCTGGCTGGGCGAGGTGGCCAGGCAGCGGGGAGGAAGCCCACAGGGTAGGGCCAGCTCACATCTAGGAGTGGGTGCGTGGACTGGCATCACAGCCCCCTCACCTTCGGGTCTTCCTCCTGCCTGTATGGATGGGTGGGCGTTTGGTCCCCAGAGGATGGGGCCCCAAGAGGGAGGAGCCAGCAAGGGTGGGTTCGGGCCTAATCCACACACAGACTGTGCCCCCCTCTGCCTCAGACTCAGCAAAATCCCACCCTAGGATATCAGCTGGAAATGCTAACTGCTCCCACTAAGAAGTCCCCAGGCCCGTCCACCCCACCCTTACGCTTACCCTGGCTAAGACACTCATACCCGCACACCCCAAGCTCTCTGCTCCAGACAGCCCCTGATGAGAGGCAGAATAGTGCCCCTTCCAGGTGCCTCATTGCTCTGCCCCCCACCGAAATCACCACCACCACCAGCAACACCCATGGCTCCCAGAGGCTTTCTATAGGCCTGGGTGAGGGTCTCTGGCACCATTTCCACCCCCTTGTAGCTCAAAGCCTCTCCTCAGGATGCCCTTGGTGTGAGAAGGGTGCTGACCACCGACCCAGGGAGAAGCCTATACCTACCCGAATCTTGCCCGAGGGTGGGGCGGGGGGTGGGGGGGAAGGTCCCGAGTCTTGAGATAGTCAATAAACAGCTGAGACAAACACTGAAGACTGGTCCCTGGGTGTGGTCAGGCCTGGGCGTGGTTAGCGGGGAGCGGGGATGGACGCTGCTCAGAGCTGGGTTAGCTCCCCCAGTACCCCCCCACAAAGGTACACCGGCCTCAAAAGGGCCTGACCCACTCCGCTGGGGATCAGCTCTGAGCACCCTGATGCCCCCATCTTAGGTGGGGAGGCCACAGCAGCCCCCTCAGGTGGACACCCCTAGAGCAGCCCTGCCCTGTAGGGATTGGTCAGCTTTAGCTCTCTGACGTCTCTGCATGGGCCACGAGGTCCCCACCTAGTACACTGCCCCTCCTGTCCCTGGGCTTAGGGTGGTGAGAGACCCGGGTAGGAGCCAGGGATGATGTCACCACAGGCCCATGTGCCCCCCCCCCGCGGAACCTTCCAGAAAACCCGTAAGGAAAGTGGGGGCAGGGTGCCAACACAGCAGGCTGCATATAGGGGTGGCTCCTCCCTGCTCTCATGTCTCCTGCCCTCTGACCTCCCCCAAAGCGGGGGCAGCAGACTGAGCTAGCCCCCAACCCATCCCCAGCCTCCTGCTTCTGAGCTGAACGCAGAGTTAATTCAGTCCCTCCATCATTTATCTTAGATGCCAAACCCCCCCCCAATTAATTCAGTCTCTCCATCATTTATCTTAGATGCCCCCCCCATCATGGCAGGGTGGGCAGTAGTCCAGCCCTCCCTCCCACAGCCACAGATTTCTGGGTCCTTTCCTCCTCTCCCCACCCTCCTCTTCTTGAAGACCCCTAGAGCAGCCCAAGGAAAGGCTGAAGACTGGCAGAACCACCTGGTCAGGATCCCTGTGCATCCTCTCCTCCTCCCCTCCCCCACCCTATCGCTTAGCCCACCCCTCTCCTTCCTTGGCCTCCTCTCCCTTGAGGCCCCCAGGTTGGGGTATGGGCTTTCCTTTCTGTTTGCTGGCTGTTTGCTCACCAGCCTAAACCCTGACACCTGGGAACCACACTGACCCCTCCCAGCCTAGGACCCTCCCCCACTGCGCTATCCTATCCCCAGCCCAGGCTCCTGGTCAGAAAGTTTGGTCCCGAGGGAGCATCTGGTCCAGGACACGGGGTGGAGCCTGAGTCACTTTGTAACTTGGAGAAAAACTTACTCTCCTGCCCTCAGTTTCCTGGTCTATAAAATGGGATCGCCACCCTCCACAACACTGTTTTTTTGAAGATAGGATTCTAACCCAAACCACAACTTTGGCTTTGCCCTTGACTGTGACTTACCCTGTCCCGGTGTATGTCAGAGTACGCTCTGAAGATTGCCACACCTTTCTTCTGCTACGTCTCTGGGTGGGGTGGAGCCATCAACATTTTGTTTAGTCATCAAGTACTTAACAGCCATTTGTGATGCCCAGGGACCGCTTGAAATTGGGGTCAGCACATGAACTGTACCCCCACCCCCACCCCTTCTCTGACCGCCTCTGAATGGCCCTTGGTGTACTTGGGGAGGGGGGAGGCTGTTGCTCTCTCACGATTGTCCTCAATCCTGAGTTGAATGTCCCATGTGTGATCAAGTGTCACTGTGCACAGTCTTCCGATGCAGGAAACGCAATGGCAGCAGTTTGATGGCATGGGGCATCCAGTGTGGAGAGGAGGAGGCGGGGCACACCTGGGTCCAGGTCACTGGGAGGAGCTTGGGTGGCCCCCAGAGGGGCAGGGCGTTAACCCACCACCTGTCCAAGGTGAACCTGTCTCCACCCCCCTCAGACTTGTACCAGGACCCTGTCCTGACCCTGCAGGCTGTGCTCAGGGGATAGATAGTTAACTCTGGCCAGCCCAGACCACCATCCCAGGTCTCTCCATCACTCTTTCATGGTGGGCTCCCTCGGTCTGCCCTGCCCCTCTGGGGTACTCCTCTTCCTCCCTGTCCCCTCCCTTCAGGCCTGGTGCCAGCCCTCTGCCTGACTTACAGGTGGGAACCAGGCTGCTTGGAGATGGGGTAGGTTTCCTCCTCAAGTGTGAGTGAAGCAGGGGTGGTCTTAGCCTTGCCTTACACCCCACTCCCAAAGCCCTGGCCTGGACCCCAGTGGAGCATCTTCCCCTTGGGTCCCTCCAGTCCAAAGATGCCTGAACGGTGCCCGTCCAGTTGTTCCGGCTGTGCCCACCCCTCCCCTGACACTGTCCTTCCCCTGACAGGTGAGCACCTGAGAATCTGCCCCCAGGGATACACCTGCTGCACCAGTGAGATGGAGGAGAACCTGGCCAACCGCAGCCGCACCGAGCTGGAGACAGGCCTTCGAGATAGCAGCCGTGCCCTGCATATCACACTCACCGCCCAGCTGCGCGGCTTCGACGGTAAGCGAGAGGGGGTCCCAGCAAAATGGAGGAGGGTGGGGTAGGAAGCAATCCGAGGCTGGGCTGGTGCAGGTACCCCCAGAGATCCAGGGTACAGTTAAAAGAGGGGCTTGGATGGGGAATGTATGTCAATGCTGCCCCCAGACTCGGCACACTTGTCACTTCCTGGGGCCAGGGCAGAGTGCCCACCTGGCCTCCTGCCCACAGCAGCAGGACCCCCATTTCTGAGGTCCCCAGGAGTGAATCACAGACCCACCCCATGGCTTCAACTCACCTAGTTAGGTTCCTGTAGGTCTCAGATGAGGCCATTCAGAACTAGACCCGCCTGTGCCTAGGGTGGGGTGGGGCTACAGGTGGTCCCTCTAAGACCCACCCTCTTGCACAGCAAGCCCTCAGGCTGCCCCCAGACCAGTTGACTCAGGATGGTCCAGGACCCCAGTACCTCTTAAGGCTGAGAGGTATCTAGTCCGACTCCCTGTACCGGCAGAGCCACGGTGCACCCCCCCAGACTGGGGCACAGACAAAGCAGCTGAGTTTCAATCTCAGGATCCGAAGATAAGGTTTACAAAAAAACCATAAAACCCTGTCATCATGTCAGTTCCAACTCAGCGACCCCACGTGTCAGAGTCGAACTGTGCTCCATAGTCCATGCAGTAGAGCTTCAGACCTTTCTCCCAAGGTGCTTCTGGGCACACGCCTTTCGGTTCCTAAGATGTAGTGAGTGGCGGGGCTGGTCGCCCCATCCTTGGTCCCTGCCCCAGCACCTCCTGCCACCTCTCTGCTGCAGACTATTTCCAACGCCTACTGAATAGCTCCGAACGGGCACTGCAGGACACCTTCCCCGCAGCCTTTGGGGACCTGTACACGCAGAACACCAAGGCCTTCCGAGACCTGTATGCCGAGCTGCGTCTCTACTACCGAGGTGCCAACCTGCACTTGGAGGAGACACTGGCTGAGTTTTGGGCCCGTCTGCTAGAACGCCTCTTCAGGCAGTTGCACCCACAGCTGCTGCTGCCCGAAGACTATCTGGACTGCCTGGGCAAGCAGGCCGAGGCCCTGCGGCCCTTCGGGGATGCCCCTCGTGAGCTGCGCCTACGAGCCACCCGCGCCTTCGTGGCAGCTCGCGCCTTCGTGCAGGGCCTGGGCGTGACCAGTGATGTGGTCCGCAAGGTGGCCCAGGTGCGTACTGCTCACTGCCAGGGTCTTTCAGGAACCCCCAGACACCCCCACTCTCTGCCCTGTGCCCCATACTATGGCCCAGATGCTGCTTTGGGATCCGCCTCCTGACAGCTGGTCCAGATGGGAGCCTTCTGTCCTCACTGCCCAGTCCTATCCTCCAGATCATGACTGAGGTCAAGAAGGTCAGGCTTCCAGTGGACACTTCACCCAAGGGCCCCACCCTTCAGACCTGCCTGGTGTCCTTAGCAAGTCACCCCACCTCTGAGCCTCAGTTTCCCTGTCTTCATGGCAGGATGGTCATGCTTCCCAGTGGTCATGACCATGATGATTATTCCCACGTGTCCTGGGCCAGGCTGCCTTCTGATCCCACTGGGCCCTCCCCAAGTGGGGACAGTGAGGCACACAGTCCAGACGAGGCTGCCTTTCCTACAGGTGCCCTTGGGTCCAGAGTGTTCAAGGGCCATCATGAAGCTGGTTTATTGTGCCCACTGCCTGGGGGTGCCCGGTGCCCGGCCCTGCCCCAACTACTGCCGAAATGTACTCAAAGGCTGCCTTGCCAACCAGGCCGACCTGGACGCGGAGTGGAGGAACCTTCTGGGTGAGCAGGTCCCAGGCGCCCTCACGCAGGGCCTGCAGGAGAGGCGAGGGGGGGCTGGGCAGTGACTCAGAGCTGCACTGGGGCAGGTGCCTGGGAGGTGGCCCAGTGGGATTAGAGTGCTGAGTGACACCTGGCCAGCATGCATGTGTGTCAACATGTGATCTGATATGCATAGTGCTGATGATTGCATACACGCTAACACGTGAGCTGGTACATTCCTGTGCCCACACAGTGCGTTAACGTGTACATGCCAGTGAGAACCAGCACAGGAACCAACATGCACATATTGACACGAGGATCAGCATCCATACATGCCAACATATATGTAAGGTAACACATACATGCTGCTGAAATGCGGTGAGTCTGCCTTCATATTTGTCGGCAGACGTGACTGTGAACCTGTACATGGTGGATCCACATGTCAATCCCCTTTGTGTGGGATGGCAAGCCATTATGTATAAATACCAGCTCATACAACATAACATGCACATGACCTGATACATGGCAGGTCACTGTGCAGACATGCATGGGAACTGGTATGTTTTGACAGTAGGTGAGTCAATATGCATAAAAACTATCCCCTGTGTGTACCAGTGTTCTAGTGTGCAGGATAACATGATGGACCAGCCTGGGTATGCACTCCCAGACGAGCCCGGGCCTGTGCCCCGCGTGTGTATCCACATGGTAACGTGTGCATGTGACTCTCACCCCATCAGACTCCATGGTTCTTATCACCGACAAGTTCTGGGGTCCCTCTGGCACCGAGAGTGTCATCTCCAGTGTGCACATGTGGCTGGCGGAGGCCATCGATGCCCTCCAGGACAACAGGGACACGCTCACAGCCAAGGTGAGGGCAGTAGGGCATGGAGGGGTGGGTGTGTCTCCAATGTGGCCTCCTCTGGGCCTGAGACACCCTCCTGAACCCTGTGGTATTTCCCAGGTCATCCAGGGCTGCGGGAACCCCCAGGTCAACCCTCAGAGCACTGGGCCGGAGGAGAAGCGCCATCGGGGCAAGCTGGAGTCACAGGAAAAGACCCCTTCCGGCGTACTGGAGAAGCTGGTAAGAGCCCCATCACCGCGCCACCCCAGAACCAAGTCTGAGGCTTTGACCGTGGGAGGCTGGCAGACTAGCTGTGGACCACCCAGCAACTCTCTGCTGCCTACAGGTCTCCGAGGCCAAAGCTCAGCTCCGCGATGTCCAGGATTTCTGGGTCAGCCTCCCAGGGACACTGTGCAGTGAGAGAGTGGTCGTAAGCACCGCCAGCGATGACCGCTGCTGGAACGGAATGACCAAGGGCCGGTGAGATGCCTGATGCCCAATGCCCACCCTCTTCCCTGGGGCCCCAAGGGGCAGCCCTTATGGCCCTAAGTCTCCATGCTGGACACAGAACCCAAGGGTGGGCAGTTCCTAACAGCAACCGATTGCCCCCAGGGACCCTCTGGTGTCTCAGGTTCTCCCTTCCCAAGGGGGTGCAGTGTTAGTTACGGTGTCTGCCACCTGGGGCCAGTGCTTGGGAACCTACTTCCCAAGATGGCCCACTGTTGGGTTACCATCTACTGAACAGAGCCTCCCTTGTCTGTGTGGCCCTAGGTACCTCCCCGAGGTGATGGGAGATGGCCTAGCCAACCAGATCAATAACCCCGAAGTGGAAGTGGACATCACGAAGCCAGACATGACCATCAGGCAGCAGATCATGCAGTTGAAGATCATGACCAATCGGCTGCGCAGCGCCTACAATGGCAAAGACGTGGACTTTCAGGACGCCAGTGAGAACTGGAGGGACCTGCGTGTGGGGTGGGCCGGGGCAGGCCCTGAGCACTGGGCCTGGCCAGGAGCAGAAGAGAGGGAGGGACCCACCAGTGAGTGGGCAAGGGGACCAGGTAGGGATGGATGGAGGTGGGATGGCCCTTAACCTCTGGGCTGCAGGCAGCATGGAGCTGGTCAACCACAGCACTGAGAGGGCGGGACTCACACTTGGGCAGGGGGCGGAGGCCAGGTCCTAGGGTCTTGGTAGAAGTGAGGCGACCAGGAACTGGTTTGTGGGGTGGGCAGATCCAGGGGCGGGACCAAGAGGGTCTGTGGGAAGGCGGGGCTCTAGGAGAGGGACACCCCCACTCAGGTTCTCTGGGAGCCGTTGCTCAGCAAGAGGTCTTCCCAGATTTAGCCACCAAGTCCCCCGCGTCTCCATGCACAGTTGTGTCCTACCTGGGGCACCCGCGAGCGCCAGGCTGGCGGGGTGGAGGTCCGGTTGGAGCCAGGCACAAAGCCAGCAGGCGAGGCATGAGGACCTTGGAGGGGGGCTTTGCGACCTGGACCCTGTTCCTCCCCAGGTGACGATGGCAGCGGCTCCGGGAGCGGCGGTGGCTGCCCAGACGATGTCTGCGGGCACAGAGTCAGCAAGAAGGGCTCCAGCTCTCGGACGACCGCGACGCACGCCCTCCCCGGCCTGTCCGAGCGAGAGGGCTCGTCCTCTACTGGCCCCCGGCCCCAAGCGCCCCTCTTCCTTCTCCTCCTCACCTTGGTCCTCGCAGCTCCCAGGCCCCGGTGGCGGTAATGCCACCTGCCCCAGGGACTGGGGGCCAAGGACTGACTTTGCCAAAACGCGAAACAGACTCTATTTAATGACCCTTAGCGAGGGCGGTGGCGGGGTGACCCAGAGGGGTGGCTCTGTGTCTGCGCTGGCGTGGGGTGCATGGGGGTGTGGCCCCCAGGCTTGACCTCGCCACCCTGGCTATTTACTTCCTACAAGGCCCTCAGGTCAGCAGGGAGCAAGTGTCCCCCAAGCCATGTATTTTCAGGGACCTCAGGGGAACGGTGGTGGCGGCTGCTGCCTGCACGTGCTGCCCTGCCCACCCGTCCACCTCCGCCCTGGGCATCCCTAGGACCGGTCAGCAGTCCCCCAGCCTCCCACAGTGCTCCTTTGCCTTCCTCGCTGTGCTGGGAGCTGTGTGGGGTCCTTTCTCCACCTCCCCAGAAGCCCAGTGAGGTGGGAACTCTCCACCCCCCAGGGCCTAGGGAGGCCTTGAGAGTATGCTTAGGCACCTTAATGTTCACTGGGGCCTCGGGGGCTCCATCCTCAGTGGAACCCCCCAGGGACGGGGGTCTGAGTCGGTGGAACCTGAGGCGCCGGGTGTGAGAACCTGGGAGTCCAGCTGGCCACGTGTCTCTGTGGTTTCTGTGTGCTGTTGGTTGGGGGTTGCTCTTCCTACAGTCCTCTGCAGCTGCGGACTGTCCCTGTGCCCTGGGGTCCACCTCCAGGCTGAGAGAGCCAGACCATTGTCCTACCCTACCCCCGTGCCCACCCAGGGCCAGGCCAGCTCCAGACGACCTGTACTGTGAGCTAACCACAGCTCAGCTAGGCATCGAGGGCCTTCCCTGCCCTCAGATGGCTGCAAGGGCCAAGGGGGCTGAGCAGAGCATGGACAGTTAAGGGCTTTTACAGACATGCGTCCCATGCAGCCCCCTATAATTTCTGCCTCCCAAGAGCTTTTTGGGGAGTAGCTGCCCTTTGACCTTGATGCTCTTCCTCTAACCTCACTCAGGTTGCCCCAGCCCCTCCCCAGCCGCTGCCTGCCCTCCCTTCTCCTGGGCCCAGCTGCCCACAGGACCTGGGGAAGGGGCTCAGGTAAGGGGAAGGAGGCTCCTAAGGGGGCGAGGGTTCTAACCAGCACGAGCCCCCGGAAGACCACCTAGCACTGCTTTGCTTTTCCCCGCTGGGTTGGAGGATGGAGGTCTCCTGTCTTGGGTGCCCTGGCCAGGGAGAGCTGTTCCCACAGGGAAGCCCACCGAGTAACCCCAGATATTCAGGGGCAAGGAGGTAGGCCTAGGTTCTCCTTCCCTTAGGGGGCTGGATGCTGTGGCCCTCCACCCCCACACCGCCTGTTAACAGGTGCAGTGTCTTGTATGAATAAAAGACTAGAGACTTGCAGAGGATCCCTTGTCCTGATGGGTCCCCAAATGCACCCCACAAGGGTAGGAGTGTGTGTGTGTGTGTGTGTGTCCGAGGAGGGGTCCAGAACATCAGCGTTGAATGATATGAGCACATGTTACCCCTGAGGATGGCGGGCTGTACCCCTGGGAACCCAAAAGGGGGTTGGGCTAGGGCTGCACCTGGCAGTGTGGTCTGGGACCTGCATGTGTGGGATACCAGGCATACCAGCTTGTCCGGGTCAGCTTTGAATGGTTTCTGGGAGGAGGGAGAGGCTGGGACAGGAGAGACCCCAGGTGCCCTGCACATGGGACCTATTCAGCTGAGGTCCTGGTGGTCCCACCCAGCCCCCTGCCGGCCAGCCCTGCCATGCTCAACAGCGCCGGCCACAGTGGGGACCTCCCCAAGCAGGGCTTTCTTCAGTGACTGACAGCTGCCCATCTGTCCCCTATGGAGTCACACGGTGCAGGGTTAGAAGGTGGACAGGTACTGGGACCCCACAGGGACACGCCAGCTACTTTAGTTCAGAATCACAGTCACAGGGTTTGCCTGGCAGGCATCTGAACCGCGCTCTGTTCCCCAGATACCTATTTCACTCTGCATCCTAACTGTGGACTGCCCCACACCCCCATGGGATGTCAGGCACAAAACCCCACCCCAACACAGAGGAAGGTGGGCAACTCCAAAGTGAGGGGACCCCTCAGGGCTGTTGTCTGAGCTGTAGCCCCCGGGACCTCTGCAGCATCCCCACCTACGTGGCCCATCAGTCTCAGGGCCCAGTTCCTGGACTGTGAGATGACGTAGGGTACAAGGCCCCTCCTCAGGCGGTTCCTGTGGTGCCCCAAAGCTGAATGAGCATCATGGTGGCCCCGGGAGATGGGACCCCCAGAGCCTGCAGGCGGGAAGGCGTGTGGGTACAGCCCAGTCCCAGGCTTACTTGCTCACTGTAGGTGGAGGAGCCCCGGGCCTTACAGTTCAGCTTCAGGGGCCACCAGTGTTGCTGCTTGAGCCTTCTCCCTGCCCGGAGGGAACAGATGAGTTGACAGCCATCACAAGACTGGTTCCGGGGGAGAGGAGCACTCCAGGGGAAGAGGAGCACTCCAGGGGGGAGGAGCACTCCAGGGGGAGAAGAGCACTCCAGGGGGGAGGAGCACTCCAGGGGGGAGGAGCACTCCAGGGGGAGAGGAGCACTCCAGGGGAGAGGAGCACTCCAGGGGGAGAGGAGCACTCCAGGGGGGAGAGGAGCACTCCAGGGGGAGAGGAGCACTCCAGGGGGAGAAGAGCACTCCACGGGCCCCTTCGGAGCTCTCGAGCCCAGCCCAACCTGTCAGCATTGCTTCTGGCATTCTGGCCTCCCTGAGAACAAATCCAGTCAGGAGGGCCCAGGTGCCAGTGGTCCCCCGTCCTGACTTGGGAGTTGTAAGAGCAGGAAGAGACTCCTGCACTTGGTGGGCCCAGTTAAACGGCATTTCCCTACAAAGCGCAGTGAGATGCTTAATCAAACCCAGTGAGTATTTTCAGAAGTCAATATCCAAGAGAAGGGGCTTCAACAATTCCCAGAATGGCCATGGAGAGGTGGGCAGTGCCCAGCTACTACTACCAACTGCTCTGAAAGAGTTACGTGAGAAGGTCCTGAGTAGAGTGGGAGAAAATGTGGAACAAAACTCAATCACGGTAAAAGGCCGGACTTACTGGTCGGATAGACAGGTGGCACCCCCAAGACTATGATACGTCCTTGAGGGTCAATTTCCAACCGGGAATAATAACATGAGTGAGGTCTGCACACCTTAGATTAAGCCACCACTTGCCAAGGACATGCTTCAGAAGGTGAGGAAGTAGACGAAGAAAGAGGGAATGGATGTGATTGTGAAGACCTCATCAACAAGAGGAAAGCATGTGTCTTTGAATTGTGCGTGGAAACTCGGCTCTGAGAAAATGGGATTAAAAGAGAAAGGATTTTTCTACCAACTTTGTGAAGCCCTCATCTGTATCTGAACTCAAAGAGCAAACCCCACACTTTAAAGAGAGGGCGGGGGGGACACCCGAAATGAAGGGGAGTCATCAGAGCACACAGCCTAGCAAGGGACTGGGGTGAGACCCTGCGTGTAACCTAGAGGATCCTCTCAAGGGAGCAAGACCGTCCCACCCACTTTGAGAGACTGAGAGAGCTGCCTGCCCAGGACTTGGCCCGATACAGACTCTAAGTCCATGGCTGAGCCTCACTCGAGACAGGAACCCTCAGTAGGTACCAGCAGGCACCCAGATATCCGGAGAGCCCACCTTGTGACAGTAGTGGGGTCCCTGAGAGATGAGCATGTTTGATTGTATCAAAGAAAGCCCACTGCCCTTGTTGAGTTAGTCTTATCACGACCTTGTAGGACGGAGAAAAACTGCACCAAAGGGCCCCTGTCCACCTGCTCAGGTCCCACGCAACAGCTAGACTGGACTAAGGTTCTGGACACCAAAACGCATGTATCAGCAGATCTTGGAAACGCCTGACCCAGGACTAACTGATTCTAAAACCACAACCGGGAGGACCATCAAGTCTATTCAGACTCATAACTCATAGTGACGCTATGGGGCAGTCAAGTGACACTATGGGTTAAGCATTGTTGGGCTGCTCATCAAAAGGTCGGCAGTTTGAACCCACCAGCTGCTTTCTCTGTGGGAGAAGGATGAGGCTGTCTGCTCTTGTAAGGTTCATAGTCTCAGAGAACCAACAGAACCGTTCTCTGTCCTAGAGGCTCACTACAAGTCTAATGCTGCCCCTTCATCCATGGGTTTGCTAGTGGCTTCAAACTGCTGAACTTTTGGTTAGTGACCAAGCATTTGAACCAATGAATCACCAGGGCTGCTATCGAAGAGAACACACATACACACAAGGATTGAAGGTACAAGGCTAGAACAAGCCTGTTTTTTTAAGAAGGCAAAAGAAACTATCGTGTTTGGGAGTAGAGTCTCTGCAGATGGCCTCAGTTCCAGGCATGAGGTCATATTGGAGTAGGGTGGGCCTGAATCTCAGCAAACACATATGCAGATAATACACAGAAATGAATACCACGCAGCAGTAAACATACACTGTAAGTGTTCTTCTAAGTGGACAGAGGAAGACAGCCAGGTGACCACAGAGGCAGACTCAGCCAAGTGCCAAGGATGTCTGGGAGCCACCAGGAGCCAGGAGAGGGTTGGAACAGGGTCTCCCTCACAGCCTAAGGGAAACGGCATGGCCAACATGCTGATTTGGACTCCCAGGCCCCAGAACTAAGATAGTCCACATCTGTTCTTACAAGGCACCTGCCGTGCAGAACTTCATTACAGCAGCCATGGAAAAGGAATACAGTCAGCCCCTCGCTTGCAGGTGCACAGCCCAGGTGACAGAAGACCACATGCTCTGGAAATGGAACCATGGGCCAGAGCACATCATCAGTGCTGCAAGGGAGCAGGCCAAGACATCATTACATAAGAGGCCCTGGACCGCTGACTACTGATATGGAAAAGGTAAAACAGGTTCCCTCCTTGAGATTCTCCACCTATCGTTGGCATACAGTCCAGAGTGTGGACAGCAACACTTCAAAGTGTGGAGAGGACCACAGGGGGACAGGCACAGCCTGGGCTGGACATCAGGAGGTGAGCTAAGAGGGTGGGGCCAACACGAAGGAGACTAGTGAAGAGGGCCCAGAGCAAAATGTAACAGATATGGACTTCCAGAAAAAGATGGCGGATCCGGTGGAAGTGTAGTGACAAGCTCTGCTGAGAACAACATAGACTACAGGACCAAGAAGGCTCAGGGAATGGTCCCAGTACTCTGAACCACATATAAAGGAATATCTAGAAGGTTGGAAGACTTACAGCTGGGGAGTTTGTGGCAGAAGCAAGAAAGCCATTGCTTCCTGGTTCAGGACGCTCAGCTGCTCCAGGAGCCGCCATTTTGTGTGGGGCCAAGCAGGGAAAGGATCAGAGCAGCCACAGACGCCTGACAGAGCCACAGAAATGGACATTCTTTTTTTTCTTCATTTTTTTTTTTTTTTTT
>NW_006408832.1:326891-330612 GCF_000296735.1 Chrysochloris asiatica
AATGAATGTAAAACTAATGTTCTCCCATGTAAACTATCACATAATTCACAATAAAACATTTAAAAATAAATAAATAAAAACAAATGCAATTCCAGCATAATACGAATTTTTTAAAATAACTTTAAATAAATAAATAAATAAAAATAACCTTCAACAGTTTACAAACTGAAAAAAAAAAAAACTTCATGGGGAACTGGGATTCAAAGATAATGAATTTCTTCCAGGAACGTTTTGAAATCCCTTGGTATTACAGCAAGGTTGAGTCCTGGTTTGGTAGGACCCTGGTATTTACACAGAAGTCCTGGTGATATTGTAGGATGAGCACTGGACCGTGAACCACAAGGTGGGCAGTTCGAGGCCACCAGCCTGTCCCCGGGAGACAGATGAGGCTTTCTCTTCCTGTAAAGATTTACAGCCTTGGAAACCAACTGAACAAGTAATCAGACGACTCAATGGCAGTAGGTTTGTTTGGTTTGGGACATTTACATGGCAGGAGGTGTCTTCTAGAAGACAGCACAGTCTCTGAGCTCAGCAAGGAAAAGGAGAGGTTGAGGCGTGAACATTTGGGCACAGCCGCTGGACCATTCAGCTATCCTGAGTTCCTTCTGCTTGAAGAAGGAAGACAGCAGGCAGGAGTTGGGGGAAAGACAGGGAGGCTCCCCCAGGCCCTCTGTCCCCACCATGGACATACTGGCCAGAGAGCACAGGGTCATTCCAGCTTCCAGATGGAACTTCAAGGCCCCCCGGGCTCCAAGCCCCTTCTCTCCCTCACCAGCATTCCATGCTTGCCCGCCCCTTGCCTCCCAAGCTTGGTCCACCCGAACTCCCTCCTCCCCGGCCATCGTGTTCCTGTCCCTCTTGGACTCTGCTCTCCTTTCTCCCAGCTTCCTCAGCCTCAGGAAGCTCACCTGGCTGTCCTGAAAGCACCCAGGTATTAAAGGGAGGAGGGTGTGTGTATGTGGCATCATCCTCTCCATTTCCACTCCCTCCCAGTGTGCTCCAGTGCTCCACTGGCCTCTTCTCTTCCCCCAACAGGAGTTGAGTACCCCAAAGACCACGTGTCTGAGGGGGCCACCAACCCTCAATGTCCTGCAGCCCTGCATCACTGCCCCTCCACAAAGCCCTGCCTGGACCCTCCTTCCTCTCTGTTCTTCCAGGTACCACTGTTTGTCTAAGGGAACCTGGACCCTCTCCCCCTGCCTGTCTGCCCCCTCGCAGCACACCACCTCCCTGCCAGGCTTTGTCTCCATGTGCAGTCCTCCAGAGCTGAGGGCCAAGCAACCTGGAGAGCAGGTGCGGGGTCCATCTCATGGAGACCCCGAGGGCCGGGCTGTGCCCGTGAGAAGCCATGGAGGTGGGGAGGAGGAAGAGACGGAGGTTCCTGGGATTCAGGGAGCAAGGGGTGCTGGGCATGTCCATGAACCCAAGGAGGACCAGAGGTGGTGGGCTAGACTCGGGCCCACCCTCAGCAAACGAACCCTCAACACCTGGCTGACTTAACTGCCAGCACCCTGTTAATCACTGCCCCCCACTGATTCTGCTGTTATATACTCACACAAGATTACATTCCCTGCCACACACACACCATCACCACACACCTGCCCAGGTCTCAGGCCCCAGCTGCTTCCAGCATCTCACGTCCCACCAGCATCTCACGTCCCACCTACTAGCTCACCTTCCCTTCCCTAGCACATGTCCTGCTCTCACTCCGAAGGCCAGAACGCCTGTGTCCAGGTGTACCTACGTGTGCCTGGCAGGTGGGTCCCACTCAGTTCACATCCCAGAGATCCTGGGGCTCAGAGCAGGGGCAGCCCTCCTCCGAGCCTCCTCACATCTCTGCCTCAGTGGACACCCCAGCTGGTCCTCAAGTCCCGACTCCTAGGCCACACAGAGGCCTCCCCCACCCCACCTTGTCCTCAGGAATTTCCAGAACACCGCCACCCACAGGCCACTCATTCCTCCCTGGTTCCTGCTGGCCCCTTCTCCCGACCCCAGGATATACCTGACACCCCCAAGACTGCTTCCTGCCCAGCCTGGGTCTCCAGAAGCCATCTGCTTTCCAATACTTACAGCTAGCACCGCCTTCATGCCGTCCACGTCCAGAGCAGGGGAGACTCAGATGCCCAAGCTCTGCTATGTTCCCCTGGAGACCTCTCATCGCTCCCCGGCCACTGGATCTGTAAGGAAACTGCCAGTCCTGCTTCAAGGATGCTCTGGACCACCCTGGACCACCGCCAGGACTCCTGCCCAGGTCACGGCCCTGGCTGCTGTGAATCTCACTGGTCACCCATGACTCTCAGCTCCCCCACACCAGTGCGAGACTGGAAATGTGCGGCAAGCTGCCCCCAGAGCCACTGTCTGAGGACTGTCCAGGCCTGGCAATGTCACTAGCCTCCCCCTGCTCAGCTGCCCTGGTTCCAGAAGCCCCCAGCACACAGGGTCTGCAATGCCCCACCTCAGAGAGATTGGGCCTCAACTCAGTCTTCAACAACCTCAAGTCCACGTTAAACAGCCTCAGTGAGGGTCCAGATCCCAAGTGGGTGTGGAGACCACCATGAGGGGCGGAGGCTGCTCCAAGTGTCAGGCGGGACTGCAGGAAGGGGAGGGAGGTGGACAGATGCTGTCTCCTGGAACCCTCATCTCCAGCTGACCGTCCACACCAGAGTGAGGACCAGGCACTGGACAGGTGGAGTATCCTTTCAGACAGGTGGGGCGGGCGGGGTGGGACCGGGCAGCCATAGCAGAGGACACTGCTGGTCACTTCAGGTCTGGTGAGGAGTCAGCAGTGCCCTGGCCAGGCCATACTGGGACAGGGGCCACACTGAGACCATGGGGCCCATTCTGATCCAGATCCCAGAGGACCCTGTGGACAGGGCCAGGGGCTGGATGTCCTGGGGCCTCAGGTCAGCATGTAGCTGGGAAGCGAGCACTCCCACGTGGTGCTGAGACCCACTCAGAGTGCTGGGGGGGGGCTTCCTCCTCCTGTCCCCCTCACTCCCCTCTTAACCTCTCTCTATTCAGCCTTGCCATGCTCCCCCCTCACTTTGCTGGCTGGGGTAGGCAGGAGACTACTGAGTCCACTCTGGAGGCACAGGGCGCCCCCAGGGCCACACCCTCACTGCCCCTCTGTGCCCCACTTCCTGGCTGTAAACAGTGGAGCACAGCAATATGTACCCTCCCATGGGCTCCTGTCTTTGAGGGACTGGAATGTTGCTTCCCAGCACCTAGGGCTTGGCCTTGGGGGGAGGGCTGATGTCCCCTTACATGACAATAACCTGATGCCCCTTCACAGCCCTCTGCCTCTGGGGTCCCCACAACCACAGCAAGCTGCGGCCAGCTCCGGTGTCCCTGTGTCTTTTGGATTGCACAGTGAGGGGCTGAGAGCTGAGAGACCACCATCCCCTCACAAGCTGTAGATGCCCACCCAGAAGACAGTGGACACTGGGCCTGGGGCAGGCATGACATGCTGAGGGAGGCCCAAGGCCAACTTTGGGGTGTTGTGAGCCCCATCCAGACACCATGAGTACCCCCTCAGAGGACTGTACTGTCAGCAAACCCATCGTGGTCTGGGGGTTAGACAGGCTCAGAGTCCTTCCATCCTGCCCCAGGACCTGGTGTGAGCCACACAGCAGAGCCGGGCTGAAGACCAAAGCCCCGGGCAGCCTGACACACCCCTCGAAACACCCTGAGACATTCTCTCCTCTGGGGCAGCCCCCCCCCC